>NC_044246.1:2246571-2546571 GCF_003957555.1 Calypte anna | reverse complement strand
ATTCTGCCCCTATACTCAGCCTTGGTAAGGCCACACCTTGAGTCCTGTGTTCAGTTCTGGGCCCCTCAGTTCAAGAAGGATATTGAGGTCCTCGAACAGGTCCAAAGGAGGGCAACCAGGCTGGTGAAGGGACTCGAACACAGGTCCTATGAGGAGAGGCTGAGGGAGCTGGGGCTGTTCAGCCTAAAGAAGAGGAGGCTCAGGGGAGACCTCATTGCTCTCTACAACTCCCTGAAAGGAGGATGGAGCCAGGCGGGGGTTGGGCTCTTTTCCCAGGCAACTCTCAGTAAGACAAGAGGGCAGGGTCTTAAATTGTGCCGGGGGAAGTTCAGATTGGATATTAGAAAGGATTTTTTCACGGAAAGGGTGATCAGACATTGGAAGGGGCTGCCTGGGGAGGTGGTGGACTCTTTGTCCCTGGAGACATTTAAAAAGCGACTCGATATGGCACTCAGTGCCATAGTCTAGTGACTGTGGCGGTAGTTGATCAAGGGTTGGACTCAATGATCTCTGAGGTCCCTTCCAACCCAGCCTATTCTATGATTCTATGATTCTCTCTGACTTGCTGAGGTTGCACAAGTTCAGCAGTTGCCAACCTTAGAGTCACAAGTGTCCTTGTACGTGCTGCTCAAGTGTCCTTGTACGTGCTTCCCAACACATTGTGGTCAGTAAAGCAAGATGTAGAAACGGCTGTATCAGTGAATAAAAGGAACAGAGAATGAAACTAACTTTCAAATTAAAGCACCAATCATGAGCTCAGCTTTTGCAATATGTATGAGCTAATTAACAAGAGTATATTAACCTGAACTTGGAATACAATAAACGAGCTTGGTGGATTCTTATATTAAGCGTCTCCTTCTTCCTCATCACGACATGGCTCTCCCTTCCTTCTGGGTCAAGCTCCTTGCTCTTCCACCCTTAAACCTTGCAGCTTTGTGGGATAAATTTTCCCCTGTGCTCGAGGAGGGAATGAAGTTTGGAAAAGAAAGAGAGACAAAAGCATGACATATCTGTTGTAAGCTCTAAAATTTGCAACTCAAGCTCTAAAATAGGTTTATTGCAAAGTCTTATAAAGTACTGAGTTTAGAGCCCAAGTTCTTGTCCAGGTGACAAATCTGATGCCTTGACTTGCTACTGCTACTTCTGTCTGAGCTCCTTTCCCTCTCTAGCAAAGTAAGAAGCATCCCAGAGCAAAGTTTTCATTTAAAAGAAATGTCCAGTTCCTATGGAGAGGTTCCTCTCCCCACTGGTCTGGGTGTGTGAGGAGAAAAGGTCCCAGATATAGGATTTACCCTTAGCAGTCAGGGAGGACAAAGTGAAGAAGCTAAAAAAGAGGGATCCAGCACTCTGATTCAATCAAAACCAGGTCAGCAGGAGGTAAATCACAGTAAAGTTTGGCTGGATAGCCCAGGTCTGCTGCCTTCCAGTGGGTAGGACACAAGAGATTGATTCAAAAAAACTTTCACAGCCTCAGAACCTTGCAGCAAAATGATTGGTGTGGGGTGAAGGTTCCTTAGAACTTAACTGAGCAGATTCCCTCCCCTCTGCTTTGACAAAGCTACCAGGAAATGTAAGTGTGGCAGTGATGTTCTGGAAATCCTATTATAGCCTAAATACTCCTTGATATTTCAGGCCTTGGGGCTGGTAGGAAAGCAATCATTTCCACCAGCCTAAGCAGCTGGGATTGCAAGAGATTGCTATCTAGAACTCTTTCCAGATGAAGATACAAGAAATAAACATGGGAATTGCTTGAGAGGAGCTGGGGCTGAAGGACAGAGGTGCCACATCCAGCAACTCCCTGATTGATTCAGTTCAGTAATTAACACAGGCAGGTTTAAGAGCTAGATCCCCTCCCACTGAAACCAGAGATAATTTTCTCTGCTGAGCAAGAGAATTAATTAAATTAAATTAATTAATTAAAGATTAAGGCACTCAGTGCACAGGCTGCAACTGGGGTCTTTCCAGGGCCAGGTGGAAGAGCTACAACCTCATTAAACCCTTCTGGATTCTCATGAGAACATTGTCCATCTGAAACCCTCAGAAAAAATAGAATCTTTCTGACCTTCCTGGATGTAACACAGCATAAATGTGTGGATGTGAATAAAAATGGTAAATACTTCCCTGATTTTCATGGAATCTCCTGCTCTTTCTGTCATCCTGCAGAGGATGCTGGTAAGAAGATGCTTCCCTGCTTCCCTCCCCAGGGAAATCCTGTGCCAAGGAGTCCTCTGCTACCACAGGAAGGGTGTGGGATATTCCATCAAACAGCTGGATAGAAGGATATCCCTTCAGGTGATGTGTATAAAATGAACACTATGAGGACAGACTCATTTCTGGAGTTTTAGCACTGAAGGAACCCATTTTCCTCTGATTTTAAGGGTAAAAAAAAGAGAAACACAAAGGTTCAAAGAACCATGAACTAAGTCTGGAGATGTTACATTAAACAAAACCAAGAAGGAATGTTTTGCTGACCTCATTTTATGTCAAAGGATAGGAAAGGAAAAGAGAACAGAAAAGAAACCAATTTCTCTTCTTTTACTTGAAAAGTAAGACATGGTGTCTTAATATTGTGTATTAATCTGTAGCCCCTTCAACAGTATAGGATTGCTCCTAACCAAAGACAAATAATAAAGCCTTTCTTTAGAAGAATATATTTCTTCCAGAGTTGCTAAGTAATCATTACAAAAACCCCTGCAATTCTGATGTTTTCAAATAATAAGATTTTCAGCAGCTTGAGCAGAGACTGAATTCTGCAGAACTGCTGAGTGCCTGTCCCCATACAGCACTAACCCCACAAGCCAGCTCTCATTTACTGGTCCTGTTTGGGAAATTATGCTTAATATTAATAAATGGAACAATAATCTAAACCACAGCAGGCTCCTGGCTTCATTTTACACAATAAAAAATACTTAGTGAGCTAATGACAGTGGGTTTTATAGACACTGGGGCAGCAGCAGGGGGACAGATGCTTCATCTGGAGGAAAGCTTTGAAAGCTGCTGTTATCAGCACTCTCTGCCCAGCTGAGCTTTGATATTTTGCTATAAAATCAGGCAATATGAGGTATGCTTTGGGACAAAGAATTAGTATTTGTGGTGCTAGGCACCACAAGAAGAGGCCTGAGTTTTCTAAAGAGGGTTCCCTGCTGCCTCTTGTAAAAATGGTGAGAAAACCTGAGCATCCCAGGGTGTCTTTAGACAGCTTCCAAAGTGTCTCAAGTTGAAACCTTCTCTTCCTCCCTACAAGTTGTTAGCTGGGTCTCCTAAACAGCTGTGATTTATCTGTGTTCCTAACAAATCCTGATCTCCTCATGCAACTTCAAGACAAAGGAATGAGGATTTTCAAGATGCTGTTTCCATAAATCTCTTTAAAATTGTTATCATCTCATTAGATACCAGGGAATTCAATATTAAACCTTCACTTATTAAACCCACTGCTCATAGCAATACTGATTTTTTATAAGCCTCCTTCCAGGACTTACCTGGTTCAACCTTTACTATAGAATTAACTTCATGAAGCTTGTTTAAACTTCTACATTGTCCTGGTTTGGGCCAGGATAAAGGTGACTTTCTGTCCTGTACTTTTGCTTTTAGCTCAGTCTCTTTAAGTAGTTGCACTTGCTGAAATGAACAGCAAGTTTCTCAGACAGTGTGTGCTTCTAGGACTGATAACACTTGATGTTTAGAGTTACTGCTGGAGCCTGGTGTGCAGAGCCAAGGCCACTGCTCAGCTCTGAGGAACATTTTACCCTCCAGAAGGAATAAAGAGGTCCCACCTGCAGCCTCCTTTGGGGAGGAAGGGACAAGAGAGATGCCAGAATTGACCAAACAGAGGATTCCATCCCATACACCTCATACTCAGGATAAATCTGAGGCATCACGAGGGCCCAGCCAGATTTCCTGATTTCCTGCTTCCCTTCCTTCACCCGGCATCCTGGGAGGATTCCATCCCTTCCTCTGCCTGTGCTCCTGATCCATCCCAGCCCATATCTGTGTGTTCCTGCCTCCAGCTCCAACTGCTGCTGACCCCAGGATTCCAGCCTGGACTTTCCCAGGGCTGCCCTGCAGCCTCGGGGGTGACGTGAGAGTTACTGGGGGAAAAGGGGGAAGAATGTGGTTTCCATTTTCCTGTATATTTGTATAGATTTAGTCATTTTTCCTATTTATCATTCCTGTTTCATTAAAGCTGTGTAGTTTAGTTTCCAACCCATCAGTCTCTCTCCCTTATTCTCTCTCCTTTCTTTATCAAGGAGGAGAGAGAGATTAACAGAGAGCGTCTGGTACTTGGTTTAATTGCCAGGCCAGTGTTAAACCCTGACATACATCAAATGCCAGGAACTTTTCCCATTTCTGGGAAATGTATAAACAACTTAATGTAAAAAAAAAATAAAATAGGCTAAGACTCCCAGCTGGACAGACATGGGTGAGTCCAGATGGAGGATCCCAACTTAGCAAGTGCTCCAGTAAATTCCTCTTTGGTTTGCTGAGCTGCAGGGATGGGAGGGTTCTGAGCAGGGCCCAGGATAATTCTGATTTCTTACAGGGCAGGGAACAAGGGAAAAAGCAAAGTTCCTTTGGTCAGCTCCATCTCTGTCAGTCAGGGGGTCCCAGCACAGTCTCTCATGGTTTTCATTCCAACATCTTGTTACACAAAGGCAGATAAAATCAGAATAAATCTCAGACTCATGATCTCTGGGGGTTTTTTGCTATTGAGCCTTGGGAACAGTCAAATGGCACAATCTTGTGCACACTTTTATTTGTTTACTTTAAAGGGAAGATAAAACTTTTATTTGTTTACTTGAAAGAGAAGATAAAACAACTAGAAATTATAAAGTAAACTAAACACTGGAGTCATTATTTCCCCCTGGAAAAGCAACATCAGTAAAGTTTGGCAGACCCAAGTTCTACATATAATCCTCACCTCTAATTAAAAGTTAGATTGAAGAGCTCATTTTAACTGAGTGGCAACAAAGGTGCTTTGCCCTCCTTCCTCTGCACATCTCTAGTTTGAATTTCACAACCCATGAAAGCCAAGAACCACCAGAAGCTGATTCCTTCCCACAGGAATCCACGGAGAGCCTTGCTCAGTCACTACTCCAGACTCAGCATCCTGACTCAGGGAATATCTTCAGGGATACACAAACCTTGATCCAAGAAGTGCAATTCTGTCCCCAAAGCAGAACATGGAAATTTTTCCCCACATGCTTCCTGTATAATCACTACCTAAACCTTTGGCTATGAGAAACTTTCAGCAAATATTAAGTACAGAGGAACCTGGTGAGGTTTTCTTTGCACATCTGTGTCTGGGATCTGCACTGCTGTTGTTTGATGAAGTGGTTGGTCCCTAGAGCTCCAAGTAATTCTTCATTTCATTAAATATCACCAGAGATAAATCCAAAATGAGATACAAACAGACTGTAATCCAGGCAATCAGCAGAGCTGCTACAGAGCCCAAAAAAAGCAGTAAATTTACCAGGCTGCAGTATCAGTTCCTTTCCAAACTGGGAGAAATCTGATTTTTCCAAGAACTGATTCTTTTACAAGGTGGAAGAATAAGCATCAGCAGATGAAAATGAGTTGCAGTGGATTCATGAGTAACATCACCCCATCTACCAACTCTCAGCTGGATCAGTTCATGGGTCAAGGGCTGTTTCTAAAAAATCCACAAAACACAAGAAATATCAACTCTAGTACCTTCTGTTGACTCCACCAGAGGAAGCACCTCCTTTGGAAAAAAAATCAGAATATTGACAAACTTAAAAAGCCTAGGAACTACTATTTTAAGAGTTTGTTGCCCAGCATTAGCAACTCACTTGGCCATTTGACCCTTAAAGAGAAGAGAAGCTGAGACAAAGGGAAGAGAAACTGATGAAGATCTATCAGAGAGATTTCAGAAATACCCACTTTAGGGGTTTCTGTGGAAAAATGGCATTTATCCTAAGAAGGTTACAATGAAATGGAATGTCAGTCACTAGTTTTTTATTAAGAATGGCATTGCCTGGATCCATACTTAAATTACCAGTCTGGTGGAGTTTATGGAATCATTTCCTATGAAGTCACAAATGCCTAAGATGCTTTCCCTAACACCTGCTGGCCCAAGGACAAGAAATTCCAACCTAGTGAATCCCCTGTGGAGTGTTGGAAGTGTGGGACTTCATAATTCTGTGTCCCATTTCTTATGTTTTCCACAACACCTCAGGGATAGCCCCAGTTCATGACTTGGGAAGTCACCCAGAACTTGTTATTCCTCTTTGCCTTTTAGCTGTTCCCAAACAACAGCAGGAAAAAAGAACCCAACCCAAATCTGTGTGATGGTTGTGTGGGTCAGGCAAACAAACAAAACTTCCTTCTGCTCAGCTGAGGTATAAATAAATGATTTTTCATTCTTATTTCCTGAAAATACTTGGTTTTTTTTTTCTGTCTTCTCATGGCACTCTTTGTCAAACCTGACCAAAAACTTGTGCATGGCTTTTAGGGGGCAAGTTTGCTGTGCACCACAACTCTATGCTATAAAAGCTTTCAGTTTAAAAAGCTCTACTTTTAATGAGAATTTCAGTATAAAAATGTTTCCAGAATAACGAGCTGAAAGCCATTATAAAACAGCCTTTTTTTTTTCTTTTCTTTTTTCTCTCTTTTTCTTTTTTCTTTTTTTTTATCCTTTATTTTCTTTTTTTTTAAATATCTCTTCAGAATCAGTGTCCAGGGCTTTCTAGAACATGTGCAACTCAGCTCTGCCATGCTCCTTGGGACAGATCTGTGTCCAGCCTGGGCTTCCAACCTCACTCTACTACTGGAACCAGGATCTGAGAAGACTCTTGCACAAGGATGGTGAATCCCAGGTAGGATATAAGGACTTCTGTGGGGCAAGGCAGATTTTATCCACTATTAGAAGCAGGGGTTAAACCTAAGCTGTCTGCCCACAGCTTGGACAAGCGTACTCTGCACTGGGTTAAGAATTGGCTGGAGGGCCAGGCCCAGAGAGTGGTGCTGAATGGGGCTGCTTCCAGTTGGCAGCTGGTCACCAGCGGTGTCCCCCAGGGATCAGTGCTGGGCCCAGTCCTGTTCAATATCTTCATTGATGACTTGGATGAGGGGATTGAGTCCATCATCAGCAAGTTTGCTGATGACACCAAGCTGGGGAGAAGTGTTGATCAGCTGGAAGGCAGGAGGATTCTGCAGAGGGACCTGGACAGACTGGAGAGCTGGGCTGACTCCAATGGGATGAGCTTCAACAAGGCCAAGTGCCGGGTCCTGCACTTTGGCCACAACAACCCCATGGGGAGCTCCAGGCTGGGCACAGAGTGGTTGGAGAGCAGCCAGGCAGAAAGGGACCTGGGAGTCTGGATTGACAGGAAGGTGACCATGAGCCAGCAGTGTGCCCAGGTGGCCAAGAAGGCCAATGGCATCCTGGCATGTATCAGAAACAGCGTCACCAGCAGGTCCAAGGAGGTGATTCTGCCCCTATACTCAGCCCTGGTAAGGCCACACCTTGAGTACTGTGTTCAGTTCTGGGCCCCTCAGTTCAAGAAGGATATTGAGGTCCTTGAACAGGTCCAAAGGAGGGCAACCAAGCTGGTGAAGGGACTCGAACACAGTTCCTATGAGGAGAGGCTGAGGGAGCTGGGGCTGTTCAGCCTAAAGAAGAGGAGGCTCAGGGGAGACCTCATTGCTCTCTACAACTACCTGAAAGGAGGTTGGAGCCAGGGGGGGGTTGGGCTCTTTTCCCAGGCAACTCTCAGCAAGACAAGAGGGCATGGTCTTAAATTGTGCCGGGGGAAGTTCAGATTGGATATTAGAAAGAATTTTTTCATGGAAAGGGTGATCAGACATTGGAACGGGCTGCCTGGGGAGGCGTTGGACTCTTCGTCCCTGGAGACATTTAAAAAGCGACTCGATATGGCACTCAGTGCCATAGTCTAGTGACTGTGGCAGTAGTTGATCAAGGGTTGGACTTGATGATCTCTGAGGTCCCTTCCAACCCAGCCTATTCTATGATTCTATGATTCTAATTTGCTGGCTGACCTTTCAGTTTCAGATTATCCACTTGCTCCTAACTCAACTTCCAGATCCCTGACTCTAAAGCAGATGATTTGATGACTTCTCATAATACATTGTACATAATACCTAATAACATTAATACATAATAACATTTTTTCCTTCTGATGATGACCTAAATCATTACATCAATACAGATGTCTGGATTGCACATTAGAGGCTTTGATCCTAGCTTCACCCACGAGAAAAAAATAAGCTGAAAAAAATAAAAATAATAATAATAATAAAAAAAAAATGGTCCCTAAAACCAGACTTGCCTTGTTCCTGCAATCCCTGCCTTGCATTCACATACTTTTCATTACTCAGAAAGTGAGCCAGTAGGCACAGATAAATTCCTTTGTATCTGGGGCCAACTCTGCCCTTCTCTGAGGTCTTAGCAGGAATTAGAGCTAAACTAATAGTTGCCCTAACTCGGTGCTGGCAACCAAGCCTTCCTCCTCCCTGCTCGTGGCAGCCAGTCCTTGCACCCTCCTGCAGCCCAGAGTAGGTCCCATCTCTTTCATCTCTTTGTTCTGCTCTAATTAACCAGTAATTAAGGCTGGTGGGACAGCCTGGCACCGTGGGGAGGGATGGTTCCTGCTGGGGCTTGTCTGGAGTCCTGCTCCATGGCTGAGCCCACAAAGCCAGGATCTGAGGCCACGGTGATGGAGCCTTGCTTTGAAATGCACCCAGGCACCACATTTCCAGCTGGCACCTCCCCAGGGGTGGATGGAGTCCACCTAGCAGCACATTTCTGACAGGGTCCTGGAGGGAAAAGAGTGGCAGGAGGAGCTCCAAGGTGGCACAGGGTGGCACAGTTGGAGCCAACAATCAGACAGCTACAGCCTGACACTACCATGGTACTGCAGAGCTGATCCCTCTCTGAGCTGAGCTGCTCACAGCCAGGGGACAGGAGTTTCTACTCCACACCTTAAGCCTTGTGTGCTCCAGCAAACACAGCAGTTTATTTTGATCCTAGTTAAAGTGACCCAGGTGTTTTCCCACCCTCGGCCAAAGCATCAACAGAAATCTGGCAAAGAAAATAAATTTGAAGAGCTCACCAAAAGCCTTGCCAGGGCTGAGGCTCCGGGTGCTTCTGAAGCTCAGCTGCTGCTTCAGGCTCCTGCAAAAAGCCCCAAGTTCTGCCATGAAACTTCAGCAAAAACACCAGAGAAAGGAGAACTGAGGCTGCTCAGGAAATGCCCATCCCCAGCACACTTCTGAGCTCACCTGAAAACACTCCCACAGCTCAGTCTCAGCTCAGCTCCTGGGGTTCTGACTCCCACCTGGGCAAACCCAGCAGCTGCAGCCCCAGCAGCATCTCAGGGCTTGGGGCAGTAACCAGGGGACAGATGCTCTCTGCCATTCCTCACCACCCTGCCAGGGGAGGATGAAGCAGGGAGGAAGGGAGAGAGACTGAAAGGTTGGGAGAAAACACCAGGAGAGGTTCCATGAAGTGGGAATCATGGAATGGTTTGGGTTGGAAGGGACCTTAAAGCTCATCCAGGTCCAAACCCTGCATGGGCAGGGACACCTCCCACCAGCCCAGGTTGCTGCAAGCCCCATCCAGCCTGACCCTAAAAACTTCCAGGGATGGATGGGGCTTCCACCACCTCTCTGGGCAACCTGTGCCAGGGTCTCACCACCATCATGGGGAAGAAATTCTTCCTCACATCCAACCTCAATCTCCCCTCCTCCAGCTGGAATCCATTCCCCCATCAGTCCTGTCAGAATCCCAGAACCATTTGGGTTGGAAAGGAGCTCTGCGATCATCAAATCCAACCCTTGATCCACTCCCCCGTGGTTCCCAGCCCATGGCACTCAGTGCCACATTCAGTCTCTTCTGAAATATCTCCAGACACGGAGAATCCACTACTTCCCTGGGCAGCCCATTCCAATGCCTGATCACCCTCTCCAGAAAGAAATTCTTTCTCATCTCCAACCTAAACCTCCCCTGGCACAACTTGAGACCTTTTGTGCCCTCTTGTCTTGCTGAGAGTTGCCTGGGAAAAGAGCCCAACCCCCCCCTGGCTCCAACCTCCTTTCAGGGAGTTGGAGAGAGTGATGAGGTCTCCCCTGAGCCTCCTCTTCTCCAGCCTCAACACCCCCAGCTCCCTCAGCCCTTCCTCACAGCACTTGTGCTGGATCCCTTCACAGCCTCCTTGCTCTTCTCTGGACCTGCTCCAGCACCTCAAGCTCCTTCCTGAACTTCCTGAGGGGCCCAGAACTGGACACAGGACTCAAGCTGTGGCCTCCCCAGAGCTGAGCACAGGGGCAGAATCCCTTCCCTGGACCTGCTGGCCACGCTGTTCCTGAGCCAGCCCAGGATGCCATTGGGAGTAGATCAAGGGTTGGAGCTGATGATCCCAGAGGTCCTTTCCAACCCAAATGATTTTGTGTGATTCCATAATTCTCCTCCTCACCCACCAGGACACAGAGTACCAGACCCTCTGGACCCCAGGAGGAATGGTAGCACCATTTTCCAAACAAGCTGCTTCCCAGCCCCTGGTTCCAAGGGAATTGGTAATCCTTGTCTTGCAAGAGCACCCTCACCCCCTCCTCATGAGAGCCTTTCCATGCTGACCCTCACAGAACAATCTGGGAGCCCACGATGCTTCCCTGCCCCTCTCAAACCTTCCTCAATCCCAAACCATCCTCAAGGAAGTCGCAGGCTCAGGGCTGGATCCTTGGATGCTGTTCCCAGGGAAGCAGAGCCCAGCCCAGCTGCTCAAGGCTTTACAGAAAGGTGGGGATCATCCTGTGGGAAGAGTTCCCCAGCTGCCTCTCAGGGATATATCTGAATAAATGTAGGGTTTTGCCACTGACCACAGCGTTCATTGGAGGAGATTCCCAAAAGGTCTTGGTCAGAGGGAATAATCTTTATATCCAGAAACATCTGTACACATCTGCCTGGAGCAAATGCCTCATCCTTCCCTCTCTGTTCAAGGTTTTTCAAGGTGAAAGCTCCCCAAAAGGCCAGCTCCTAGCAGGAGGCACTCTGCAGGTTTCCACACCTGGTTTTGCCTTTCCACTGCCTCCTGCATCACTTGTGGTCCCCTCCTCACTACTTTGGAAGCAGAAGCTGTCAGCCCCATCCAGTTTTCTCCTGGTTTTCTGATGGACTGCAACCACATGGAAGTGAGGATGGAAATAGTCAGCTTCCTGGTATTTATGGCAGACACTCAAGCAATGGGAAACTCCTGTGGAATCCTGGAACCTGACAAAGCCATGGAGCAGAGCAGCACACACTGAATTTTCCTGATAGAATTAGGTGTAAAATCTGATAACCATTAATAAATCTGGTGATACAGTAGCAAAATTTAATTTTACTTCTCCAAAAATGGCTCTTTTTTTTTTTTGTTTATTTTCTTTGTTTCTTATTTAAGAAGTAAGAATCAATTGAATTCTGATGGAAGCCAAGTGTAACCTAAAGACACAAAGAGCAAAATGTAAAATAGCATCAGCAAAGCACCATGCCCAGATGTGCTGATGCTGCATAACCTGCCCTGAGAGATTTTGTTCATCTGTGTTTTCCATCCAGAAGACTGGCTCACTGCTCATTACAGAGTGCAGATGGCACAAGTGGGATATACTGATTATTTATGTGTGTAGCTATTATTTAAAAGCAATATTCAGTGTTTCTGACTGAACAGCCCTGCTATTGGGACCATCTTTTCCACAGGGACACCTGGCTCATCCCTGCCTTCATTCCTCTTTGTGAAGAGGATGAGCTGGGAAGTTGCATGTCACCAACCTCAGGAGATAAGGAACTTTTCTTTCTAAAGAAAAGAGAGAGAAAGAAGTCTTTCTAAAGAAAAGAGAAAAACTCTTTTAAAGAGGTAAAAGAGTTTAAGACCTCCCCTATACTCACACCCCTCCTCCATGCACTCCAAGCATCCAGTGAGTTTTTCCTAGTTGCCATTTTCCTCCATGTCAGAGCTGTACTGTCTGGCTCCATGTCAAAGCCTTCCAGGTAGAAATTGTCCTAAGAACCAAAATATGGACTGGTTGCACCATTTAAGGCCAGGACATGGGATCTGGATTGGTAAAATTCCCTGGGCTTTAAGTGGAGCTGCAGGGCCTGGTTGCAAGATGGGTTGGCTGGGACCCCTTGTCATCAGGTTTAACTTTTGTTGAAGCCTCCATAGGCTCCAATTTTTTTCTTGAGCATATTTCTTGTACTCTATTTCTCTGCCTTTTTCTCCCTCACAGTCAGATACAAGCCTTTAGATTAAAGGTTTTGAGAAGTATTTAAATAATTAGTTTTTAGCCAGCCCAAGAATGAACATGAAGGCAACCACAAAACATAACAATGAGAAGCCAGCACTCTCTTGTAATCCTTTGCCATCAATGTGTTGATTAAAGAAAATGTTAAACTGTAGGGTATCAGCCAAGCCTGTAGAGGATCTATTGGTACAATGAATGAAATGAAAACTGCAAAAAAAAAAAAAAATCTAATTACACTTTGCTTGCATCTTTACTGAATAAGAAATACAAAAGGAAATTTATCTTTGTTGTGGTTCAGATTTCCTCATCCTGCTCAAATCTGCTTTTAATTTAGAAATATGCTAGTTTCTGCTTTTCCATTTTCATTAAATGTTGTTTAGACTTCCTGGATCTAAAGGAATCCTTGGGACTGGCCACAAAAACAAATGTCTCCTGGAACAAAGCACTGGAATCACTGGGATACAGAGGACCAAATTCAGACCTTCTGCATGGACAGGCTGAACCTCTTGTAGAGGTCAGAAAATGATGCTGAGTGAGATGGATCCCAAGGAGAGGAAAATTTGGGATCTCCTTTTCACCTGTGTCCCTTCTGTTCTTTTTCTCCCCTCTGTCCCTCAGCCTTTTCCTCCTCACTGAAGTTTTATGGACAGCTCTGTTTCTTTCTGTCTTTACCATTTTTACCCTTTCTTTGCTTCCACTTGTCTTTCCTCTGTCATTCCTTTCATTTGCCCCTCTCTCAACGTTCCTACCTGCTATCTTCACTCCTTTCCTTGCTCTGTCTCCTTGTGTGCTCCTCTTTCACAAATGGCTTCAGCACTGATGGCTTTAGCACAGAGCTCTGCCCACCCTCCTCCATTCCCCATGGCCTCTTCAGGAGCCTCCTTTCATTCCTCTGCCTGTTCCTCTACTTCATTTCTTCTTCCCTCTCTTCTTTATTAATCCTTTGAAAAATGCATATCTTCTCTTCCCTTCTCTCCTCTCCTCCTCTCTTCTCTCTTTTCCTTCCCTTTCTCCTTTCTCCTTTTCTTCCCATTCTCCTTTCCTTCCCTTTCTCCTTTCTCCTTTCCTTTCTCCTTTCCTTTCCCCTTTCTTTTCTTTTTTCCTTTCCTTTCTCCTTTCCCCTTTCCTTCCCTTCCCTTTCCACATCTCACCCATCATACAATGTCTTCCAAATATCTCCTGATACTTATATAAAGCAGCAGGAACACAATCCAAGCTCCTGGGATACCAGCAAGAGATGGGCTAGGGAACAACCCAAAGAAACCTCCCCAACACAAGGAAACCCAAAAAGGAGCACACACCTCCCAGCTGCAGAGCATCCTAGACACTTCCCCATCACCTGGTGCTGAGCAGCAAGAGGAATCCTTAGGGGGGAGTCAGCCAAGCACATGCATCATTTGAGGGGTCACAGTATTTCCCAAACACTCCTTAGAGGACACTCTTGTGGCCTCCCACTTGGTTGAAGCAGAGAAGAGTTTGGATTTGATGGTTTAAGAAGGCAGAAGTTAAGGTTTGTCACTGAGTTCTGGGTCCTGGTCCCCAGCCTGGGGGCTCAGAAGGGTCAAGTTATGGTTTTGGAAGAGTACCTAGGAAGCTACAAGCCAACAGAGAGCTAAAGCTGCTCTTCTAGAGGTGGAAAAAGTGGCATTTGGCATACATCAACCTTTTGAGTGAGATGCCAGGTAAAATACAGATCTATGCCAGGTATTAATTCAGGTTTGAGGGTGTTTGCATCCATTCTCAAGGCATCTTTGTTTGCAGGTCACTCATTCCCACTGCTTCATCTGAGCTGCACAGGCAAAAACCTCTATAAATAGCCTTACCTTGCAGTTTTCTTCATGTTCTGTGTGGATGCAGAGCTAAATCCATCAGTTCATCAAGTTCCAGTCCTTTAAAATGAAACCATAGCATTTCTTTGCCTCATAAAGGGATAACAAAGTACTTGCAGGTTGTGAAATGAGACTCAGCTGAAGCATGACGAAGTAATCTCCCTTTTAAAAAGTGTTGGGAGAAGATGAGGAATGCTGCTACCTTCCCAGATATCTAATTTGGGGATAAAATTGGTGTCAAAAGGCTCCTTTTCAGTGTTGACGGGCCATGCTTTTTAAATAAAGGAAGTTTCAACATAAAAATAACCACTTTTAAAAGTGAAATTTCATGGAAACCATCAACGTGAAGTCAGTCATGGTTTAGTGAAAATGTTTCTCAACAGGAACTTCACTCAACACTTTTTTTTCCTTCTTTTTGTTTTGTTTTGTTCATTCCTGATTGTTAGAAGTGGCACAGGCACCTTCATGGATGTTCTTCAGCTACCAAGAGGGCTTTATATGCCTCTGTGCTCAGCTCTGGGGAGGCCACAGCTTGAGTCCTGTGTCCAGTTCTGGGCCCCTCAGGAAGTTCAGGCAGGAGATTGAGGTGCTGGAGCAGGTCCAGAGAAGAGCAAGGAGGCTGTGAAGGGATCCAGCACAAGTGCTGTGAGGAAGGGCTGAGGGAGCTGGGGGTGTTGAGGCTGGAGAAGAGGAGGCTCAGGGGAGACCTCATCACTCTCTCCAACTCCCTGAAAGGAGGTTGGAGCCAGGGGGGGGGTTGGGCTCTTTTCCCAGGCAACTCTCAGCAAGACAAGAGGGCACAAAAGGTCTCAAGTTGTGCCAGGGGAGGTTTAGGTTGGAGATGAGAAAGAATTTCTTTCTGGAGAGGGTGCTCAGGCATTGGAATGGGCTGCCCAGGGAAGTAGTGGATTCTCCGTGTCTGGAGATCTTTCCAAAGAGCCTGGATGTGGCACTGAGTGCCATGGGCTGGGAACTGCAGCGGGAGTGGATCAAGGGTTGGACTTGATGAGCTCTGAGGTCCCTTCCAACCCAGCCAATTCTAGGACTCTATGATTCTCTGATTCTATGATAAAACTTTATCAGCTTCTATTTGTGGTGTAATTGAAAACTCCAGGTTCTACCTACGATCTCCTAAATCCTACTCATCTTTCATGAGTGATTCAAGTACCCATGAAAGTAACCACTTACCCAAGAGTGGGTTCCATGACTCTGCAAAGGATTCTGTATGAGGTGAGAAGCAAGAAATCCTATGGATGGAGTTGTTACCAAGGCTAAAGAGTGTCCCTAAGGAAAGGATGGCTTAGCTGACTGTATTTTATGGAAAAGCTGCCTCAGATGCCTGCATTTTATGGAGAAGATTCTTCTCATGCCCAGCATGGGCTCTCAAGTCCCAGTCTTCCCATCTAACAGGTTCTGTATCCCAGCAGGGACATGAATCATGGACAAGGATGAGATAGGGAAGGTAAACCTAGGAAAAGCAAAATATTGCTTCTATTATATTGCTAACCTAGATTAAAACCAGACAGACTTCTCTCCCTGCCACCCCCCTCCTCGGATGTTCTGGAGAAATGGGTTGTTCTGAATGCTTTCCACATGAGCTTTTGTTTAATGAAAAAAAAAAAAAAAATTAGCATGTATTATTTATGCTTGTTAGACAAAGGGAATATTTTCACTTGTAAAACATGAACCCAAACAATTAAATGGGACAAAGAGAGAACTCTTTGTATCAGTAATTTACTGTGATCGTTCTAATGGTTCAAACATCACAATGTCATTTTATTTAATGTAATGATTCCAAAATGACATCAATTTGCCATCCTAAGGAAAACAAAACTAATAAACCTTTCACTTTCTGCATAAAAGACCCTTTCACACTTGTTTCTATAACCTCGTTGTACAATATGCCAGTGTAAATAAGAGACTAATTATCTTTGAAGGGAAAACTGCTTAACCAGTTAATCCATCCTTTATTACTACTGCAAGAAAAAAAAAAAAAGGGGGGGGGAGGAATATTGATTAAATCTATCAGATCTTGAACATGCTGAGGGAATCTATAATTTTGTTTCTCCTTCCTGCTTCCTCCATTAACTTATGGCACTTAGGAAGCACAAAACTCTCATCCAAATGAGAAAAATACCACGTATTCCTTGATTTATCCTCAGAGAGTGTTTAGTTTAAGCATCTCCATTTTGCTTATATAATTCTTTTTTTCTTTCTGATTATCTGAGAGGCCATTAGGAAGGAAAGTTCTCATTATGAGCAATCCCCTAGGTCCCAGTTCTGGAAAAGGAGCATCAGGATTTTGTGAGGCTGGGAGAAGGCTGAGAATGAAGTGATTTTGGTAAAACTGGAACCCTGAAGTTGGCTTAGTCCAAGAGCTGGGAACAAGATGAGAAAGTTATCCTAAGTGTTGACAAAATATGGAACATTTCTCACTGTGTGGCCAGTTGACTAATGGGTGTTGCAACAGGCAGAGCAAATCATTGAGCACATCCACGTTCTGTAAAACCTAATACTCTTCCACTTACAACTTCCTAAAAGCTCTAAAGAAATCTGGTCAGCAAGAGCTGGAACCAGAGCAAAGACTCCTCCGTAAGGAGCTGAATCTCAGCTGTGCTTTCAAGAGGAATGGAATTAAAACTGAAACTAAATTGTTGCACATGGAAGAGGTTGAAAAGTAGAGCTCCTTAATTCCTGTGGAACTAAAGGAACATCGGGGGTGTAGTGTGAGCCTGAGGGCCAACCCACATCCAATCCTCACTGGAATGAGGGCCTAGAAGGTGAAAAGTTATCCAAGTTTAGCTGTCCTGTGAATTTAGGGGAGATGCAAAACTCAAGGTGAATTTAGTAGAACTTCAAGTGTGTTCTGAAATAATTCAAGAGAATTATTTTTTCAAATTAAAACAAATGTTAAGTTCTAGTGTAACGAGGCAACCAGGTGCCACTAATTGCCAGGGAGTGAGCATGAGCTTGTGTTATTGATTATTTTTGCTAGTCCAGATTTTTAATAAACAGTTAAGTGACTTATGGGCATGTCTACATGGCTCAACACAACAATAATATTTCTGTGTCCTCCAGCTAGCACCAGGCTCATGCAGACAGGGAAGCAAGAGCCTTGTAGCCACCAGCAGCTGAACTGAGAATCAGGACTAGGAACCCAGATGCAATACCACACAAAACAACTGCCCTGCTTCCAGTTTCAGAGTGGCTCTGACCAGGGATAACCTGAGGATCTCTCCACACTGCTCCAGAATGTAGTATAGGAAGCACACTGAGTAGGAAGAACGATGCGACCTCATCGCTGTCTACAACTCCCTGAAAGGAGGTTGTAACCGGGTGGACGTTGGTCTCTTTTGCCAGACGACTTTCAACAAGACAAGAGGGCACAAAAGGTCTTAAGTTGTGCCAGAGGAAATTTAGGTTAGATATTAGAAAGAATTTCTTTCTGGAGAGAGTGATCAGCCATTGGAATGGGCTGCCCAGGGAAGTAGTGGATTCTCTGTCCCTGGAGCTATTTCAAAAGAGACTGGATGTGGCACTGAGTGCCATGGTCTAGCAACCGCAATGGTGGTAAAAGGGTTGGACTCGATGATCTCTGAAGTCCCTTCCAACCCATCCAATTCTATGATTCTATGTGGTAAAAGGGCCAGTGAGGCTGACCAGAGCTCCACAAGTCTTGGAAAATTGGGTGAGAAGAAAAACACAATGTATAACAAGACAAACCTCTTTTAGGGTACGGCGCTACAAGGTCCAACCAGGTGTTCCAGCAGAGACTCACAAACAGTGCTCCAAGCCTATAGCCCACAGGGTTGACTAGCCCAGATCAGTGCTGCTGCTCTTAGAGCAACTGACCTCTCTACTGGCTAGCTCAGGACTGAGCTGAACCTGTGTCTCAGGCCTCACCTTTTATTGGCCCCCTGGTCCTGCTCATGCGCAGTGGGTCCTACCCTAATCAGGCACAGGTGGGCTTGACACAAGCTCATGCTCACTCCCTGGCAATTAGTGGCACCTGGTTGCCTTGTTACACTACATTAAGTCACCTTTATAATTATTCAAATTCCTTTCAGTTCAGACATGTTCCATGAGCAATATGACTGCATTCAATATGAAGCCACACCGAAAGCCTCAAAAACAGTCTGATAACTCATTTTTAGTTGCTTAATCCTTCCCTAAAAATTATCTCATACCTAAAAAATATAAATCTGATTGGTGGATGTTTAACATTTTTAAACTGGACAATGAGGTGTCCCTTTATTTACATTTGTATGAATAAACATTTTTCACTGATTTTTATTTGTGAAACACAGTATTTTTTCTAAAATAACATTAAATTAAATCTAAAATAAATTCAGCTATGAACTTCCCAGTGCAATGGTATGAAACCTCCTTAAGTCTTCATGTAATTGAAGGCATGTTTTTTTATCTTTAATAGCTACCCTGTCCATTGGACTACAAACCTTGGCTTGATTGACCTCTCCAGAGATGTCATTTTGTACAATCACATTACTGACTGTGCCCCCATTTTGTGTGATGTTCTCTCCCATCCTAGATGATTGTCCTCCCATTCAAAAGTTTCCTTTTTCCTACATGAAAGGAAAGCACTGCAGGTGCTAACAATAACACATATTGATGAACTTTACTGAATCAATATGATATACTTGTTGTTTATTTTTCTTTATCCTGCATGACTGCTTTGCTGCCTAGGGAGATTTTCACACTTAATGATGAGCAAAGGGCTTGTAACGATTGATCTGAGTTTAAATCATGAAATATTGAACAATTCCTGTCAGGACATTTTTGAGTAAGTGCTCTGGAGAATTATTTTTTCAAATTAAAACAAATGTTAAGTCACCTTTTTAATTATTCAAATTCCTTTCAGTTGCCAGCAGGTCCAGGGAAGGGAT
This sequence comes from Calypte anna, assembly GCF_003957555.1. Taxonomy (NCBI): domain Eukaryota; kingdom Metazoa; phylum Chordata; class Aves; order Apodiformes; family Trochilidae; genus Calypte; species Calypte anna. Next base: position 2,527,580 of record NC_044246.1, on the reverse strand, counting down.
TCTGCCCCTGTGCTCAGCTCTGGGGAGGCCACAGCTTGAGTCCTGTGTCCAGTTCTGGGCCCCTCAGGAAGTTCAGGAAGGAGCTTGAGGTGCTGGAGCAGGTCCAGAGAAGAGCAAGGAGGCTGTGAAGGGATCCAGCACAAGTGCTGTGAGGAAGGGCTGAGGGAGCTGGGGGTGTTGAGGCTGGAGAAGAGGAGGCTCAGGGGAGACCTCATCACTCTCTCCAACTCCCTGAAAGGAGGTTGGAGCCAGGGGGGGGTTGGGCTCTTTTCCCAGGCAACTCTCAGCAAGACAAGAGGGCACAAAAGGTCTCAAGTTGTGCCAGGGGAGGTTTAGGTTGGAGATGAGAAAGAATTTCTTTCTGGAGAGGGTGATCAGGCATTGGAATGGGCTGCCCAGGGAAGTAGTGGATTCTCCGTGTCTGGAGATCTTTCCAAAGAGCCTGGATGTGGCACTGAGTGCCATGGGCTGGGAACTGCAGCGGGAGTGGATCAAGGGTTGGACTTGATGATCTCTGAGCTCCCTTCCAACCCAGCCAGTTCTATGAAGGACTTAGGAGAGAATTCAGTAAAGGGGCAAAGGAAAAATTCTTGTAAAGTGAATGCAGTGGTGAAGCCATCACCCTGGGTACCTCCTGACAAGGTGTTGGAGAAGAAAAACCATGAGCATGGGTTGATAACATACTGATCTTTAATCTAGAAAGAAGATTAAATTCAAAGTTTAACCGTATAAAAGAATAGCAAATACTTTTGAAAACAAAAAGATAACACACAGCTGCACCTGGGTTCCTCCTGCTCCCAGAATTGAAGGGTACACAATTCCTGGGGTACAATTCTACTGCACAAAAAAAGTGAAATAAACCATTTTTGTTTGAAAAAAAAAAAAAGAAAAAAAAAAAAAACCCACCACTTTTCCAGGTACAAGCTCACACCAGGGTGCTATCATGATTAGCTAGTCACATGTCAGATCCCACAAGTTTTTAAAAAAAAGCCAAACCAGGATGAAATCACTGCTTGCTGCAACATTCCTGCCTTTCCAGGTCAGCTCCTAGATGCCAGCAGCCCATCTACCACTGCATCCATCAACCCAGCTGCTTGTAACTCACAGCTGAACCTTTTTTTCTCTTGGGTCCCCTGCTCTAAATCCACCTCCTCAAATTCTGGTTCCCCTCATGCATGCCTATTAAAAAAAAAATTAAAAAAAGGACTGGGGAGTGGAGGGGAATGACAGAGAAGGTATGAAAACTTGGGAGAGCGTCCTTCAGACAGGGAGGGAAATGGCTCAGGCAGGGGTGATGTGGGGAACCAGCCCCTCCTGATGGCAACTCTTCACATCTCTTGAGTTTTGGCCCCAAGGCAAAGCCAAGAGGTAATGGGGCAGGGATGGCTGAGCAATCTCCTGAGCCTCCCCTGTCTCTCTCTGGAGTTAAAATTTACAATTGTGACCAAGAGAACCTCTGCTCCTGCTTTGCTCTGCCCACAGAAAGATGCTTGGAAGCCCAGGCTGGAGCAGAATCAGGGGGGGACATTGCAATCCACCCTACTCCCTCTTGGTTTGCCAAGGGAAACTAAACAGGGGGGAAAAATCCTGCCAAAAATTCTAATGGATAAATATCAAAAATGGATAAAAGGAGACATTTTTCTACCAGGATCCCCACTGCAGAATGCTTGTTTTGAATCCATTAGTGGTTGTATTCTCGTTTCATGACCTTTGGAAAGGTTCATTAATAACAATCAAACCCAACTGAAAGAAAATACTGCCACCAATGAGAAATCTGTTCAGTTAAAAAGCTGCAAAACCAAGTAAACATCAATTTACACCCTTCCCTCAGTCCTGCAAAGCTGAAACATCCAACACTGCTTGGACAAAATTGAGAATACAGTAGACTTCTCAGCATAACTCTATTTAAATGACATTATTGATTAAGAAAAAAACAAGGTATACTATTGAAACCAAAATACATAGAATCAGGTTTCTATGCTACTGGTTGCCAACAAGCTATGGAAACAAAACAAAACAAAACAAACCCAGTTTAAATGCAAACTTTTACATCTCCAACACATTTTACATAATTCAGACAACAACAGAATACACATACATTGTATGTGATAATTTTTCAAAACTAGCCAGTACATTTTCACAGATTAAAAAAAAAAAAAAAAAAGTCTGTTTAAATATTTCATTTCTACAAAGTGAATTTACATTTTTTTAAGTACAAAGTGCAAATACTACAGTTGTTTTTATTGCCTTTTTGGTGAGGAAATCTCCCACATGTCAAGAGATCTGCCTTCTCTCAGTCAGCTGCTCACCCTTGCTTCTTAGAAACCTGCTGGAAGAAAGAAAGTTGGAAAAATTTGCATTATTAGTGGTGGTTTCAAGTAAGCAGCTATAAACCTTCAGCTCTCTTTTTCAGCAGTGTCCATATGCTTATCAGAAAGTTCTGCACAAATATAGATGGGGAAAAAAAAAATAAAGCCTTCCATGAAGGCTTTCACAGGTTCTGAGCATCTGTGAAATAAGATGAGCAGCATCTTAAATATCATAGAATCCTAGAATTGGCTGGGTTGGAAGGGACCTCAGAGCTCATCAAGTCCAACCCTTGATCCACTCCCGCTGCAGTTCCCAGCCCATGGCACTCAGTGCCACATCCAGGCTCTTTGGAAAGATCTCCAGACACGGAGAATCCACTACTTCCCTGGGCAGCCCATTCCAATGCCTGATCACCCTCTCCAGAAAGAAATTCTTTCTCATCTCCAACCTAAACCTCCCCTGGCACAACTTGAGACCTTTTGTGCCCTCTTGTCTTGCTGAGAGTTACCTGGGAAAAGAGCCCAACCCCCCCCCTGGCTCCAACCTCCTTTCAGGGAGTTGCAGAGAGTGATGAGGTCTCCCCTGAGCCTCCTCTTCTCCAGCCTCAACACCCCCAGCTCCCTCAGCCCTTCCTCACAGCACTTGTGCTGGATCCCTTCACAGCCTCCTTGCTCTTCCCTGGACCTGCTCCAGCACCTCAAGCTCCTTCCTGAACTTCCTGAGGGGCCCAGAACTGGACACAGGACTCAAGCTGTGGCCTCCCCAGAGCTGAGCACAGGGGCAGAATCCCTTCCCTGGACCTGCTGGCCACGCTCTTCCTGAGCCAGCCCAGGATGCCATTGGCCTTCTTGGCCACCTGGGCACACTGCTGGCTCATGGTCACCTTCCTGGCAATCCAGACTCCCAGGTCCCTCTCTGTCTGGCTGCTCTCCAACCACTCTGTGCCCAGCCTGGAGCTCCCCATGGGGTTGTTGTGGCCAAAGTGCAGGACCCGGCACTTGGAATGTTGAACCTCATCCCATTGGGATCATCCCAACTCTCCAGTCTGTCCAGGTCCCTCTGCAGAGCCCTCCTGCCTTCCAGCTGATCCACACTCCCCCCCAGCTTAGTGTCATCTGTGAATTTGCTGATGATGGACTCAATCCCCTCATCTAAATCATCAATAAAGATATTGAACAGAACTGGGCCCAACACTGATCCCTGGGGGACACCACTAGTGACCGGCTGCCAACTGGATGCAGTACCATCCATTCTTAGCTCTTTCTCTGTGTCAAACACACAGCTCTAACACCTGCCTGGGCAAATTTCAGGTGCAATTTAGCTTCCTAAGGCATGGGATGTCCAGAACCTGGTGAACAATCTCTGATTTCCTCATAAACTTTTTGCTAGGAAGCAAAAAACCCCCCAGGTCCCTTTGGGATTGCTGTGGAGGGGGGAGCTCAGAAGGGAACCAGAACCCCAGGTCTCTCAGATCCATCATGTTTGGTCTCTTTTAGACCCAACATAGCTGAGATTCAGCATTCTATTCATTTAGAAGGTTTTTGTGGGTGTTTATAGACAGATCTGCACCTACATAAAAGTTAGGAAAAAGTTCTTTACCATGAGGGTAATAGAAAAATGGCCCAGGTTGCCCAGGGAGGGGGTTGAGGCCTCATCCCTGGAGATGTTCAAAGTGAGGTTTGATGCTGAGCACCCTGATCTAATGAGGGTGTCCCTGATACTGCAGGGGTTGGACTGGGAGACCTGGAGAGGTCCCTTCCCACCCAGCTTATTCTATAATTGTATGGAAAATAATATCCAGCCATAGAGGTCTAAGCACACATAAACATACAGAGAAATGAAGTGCCAGAATAAATTAGATGAGCTCCTGAGTGGTGCAAATCACCACCTTTGAATTCATTCAACTTTGAATCAAAAAAAAGAGTCCTTCAGTGGGTGATTTCCTTTGGAAGGGTCCTACCCAGCCCTACTGCTTTTCACTGAATTCCTTTTTCAAGGGAAAAACTCCCCTGCTGAAAGCCACCTTCTGCATTTCCAGCCTTGCATTGTTGGGGGGGATGAAGCTGCCAACAGCTGGTTTGCTGAGCCAGTCTGAATTCCAGGCTCTCATTTGTCAGCAACAGCTTTTAAAATAATTGCTGCTGAGTCAGCAAAAGGACTGGAATAATAAAAAAAAAAACAAAACCAAAACCCAACCAACAACATAGAAGCTCCGAGACACTTTTATTTCAGATTCTACAAGTCAGGATCAGATTACAAGAAAGGGGAGAGGGTTTGTCATGCTTCAAGTGTAATGCACGTGTGCCAGTAATTGCCATTGTCTAATTAAAAGAAGCCCTTTGAATGGCTTGGAGTTCCCACTGGGTAATTGGTTTCAGGCTGGCCAGCTTAGAGCAGGAGTGATTTGTGGGGGGAACTTGAAAAGTGAAGACCACAAACATTTGTTTAAACAAACAGAAACTTATCACATCCCTCTAGCTGGGAGGATATTTTCAAAGCCATCAAAGGGCTCCTGGAGAAGCCACAACCAGTGTGGAGCTTGCCTGAGCTGAACATCAAACACATGGGAGAGAAAGCAAGAAACAAATTGATTAGCAATGAGAGGAAGATTTCTCTTGGGTTGTGGGAGGTTTAGTTTTTAAGAAATTAACCTTGCTTTCTGATAGAGGGGAAGGCATTAACCACAGCTATGGTTTGGGGATATTTTCCCTGCAGGGTTACCTGAGCTATTCCTATGATTTGTTTATATGAATATATCAAAAGCAATCCATCATGTACTGATTTTTTTTCTTTTTTTTTGGGGGGGGAGCAATGATTTAATTCCTGTAACTAATAGAAAAATGAGGCAAGAAAGGTATAAAAATGAATTTTTTACTAGAGCAGGCTCACAAGTGCTTCTGCAGACCCATGCCAGGAAGTTTTGCCCATGTTGTCCAGAAAACTGGATCTTTAAGAATAATGACTATGAATATCTACACACACAAATTCAAAGCCCCTTTTAATGTGGTTTTTTTTTCTGAGCTTCCATTTGAATCCCTCCTTTTCAATGTGGACTTTTCTTTGATTTAGAAATTCTTCTTTTGTGCCTTTTGTAGCTCTGAATGCCATGAAGAGCCCAAATGCCATGAATGATACTCCTGGTGTCATTCAGAAACAACAAAATCAAGTCTGTGCAGAAAACTAATGTAAAATACAGCATGGATTATGTTGTCAGGGCACTTGACACTTTATTTGCTATGATAATTCTGCAGACTTCACCAATTTTAGTTGTAACTTCAGCAGACAGATGCAAATCCTTCTTCTCCAGCATTATTCTGCTCTGCCAGCCAAGGCATTTAGAAGTGACAGCTCTTTTCTCTACACTAAGATTTTAAAAGGTGTTTAAAACCACCCTACAGGAACTCAGGGGGGTCTGAGAAACCCCCAGATTTTTGTAGGGCATGGGAAATCTGATTTCACAAAGAGAAATTGCAGTCAAATCTGTGTCTCATAGATGACTTGCAGGAAAGCCCAAAGGAGGGAAAAGAAGTTAAAGCAGCACACTTCTCAAAGTGTATGGGAATGCAGAAGACATGCAGGGGCTCAGTGACACTTCTGTAATTATCACTAAAACAGATAATTGCCAATTCCACTTTCCTAGAAGCACGCAGGTCCAGACATAACCCACTTTGCAGCAATACCCTGCACTGGCAGATGATTAATTCAGTTTTTCTTAGATAGAATTAAGGCAAAGTTTGTTAATCAAATCTGTGTCTTGAGGATGACTTGCAGGAAAGCTCTGAGAATAAAAGGAGGGAAAAGAAGTTAAAGCAGCACACTTCTCAAACTGTATGGGAATGCAGAAGACATGCAGGGGCTCAGTGACACTTCTGTAATTATCACTAACACAGATAATTGCCAATTCCACTTTCCTAGAAGCACAGAGATGCAGACATAACCCAGCAATGCCCTGCACTGGCAGGTGATGAATTCAGTTTTCCCTACATAGAATTAAGGCAAAGTTTGCCATAATCCAATTTGCCTCTTGAGGATGACTTGCAGGAAAGCTCTGAGAATAAAAGGAGGGAAAAGAAGTTAAAGCAGCACACTTCTAAAAGTGTATGGGAATGCAGAAGACTTATCCAGTTCTCAGTGACACTTCTGTAATTATCACTAACACAGATAATTGCAATTCCACTTTCCTAGAAGCACAGAGATGCAGACACAACCCACTTTCCAGCAATACCCTGCACTGGCAGGTGATGAATTCAGTTTTTCTTAGATAGAATTAAGGCAAAGTTTGTTAATCAAATCTGTGTCTTGAGGATGACTTGCAGGAAAGCTCTGAGAATAAAACAAAGTGGCAAAAGAAGTTAAAGCAGCACACTTCTAAAAGTGTATGGGAATGTAGAATCATAGAATCATAGGGGTTGGAAGGGACCTCGAAAGATCATCTAGTCCAACCCCCCCTGCCAGAGCAGGGCCACCTAGAGCACTTCGCATAGGAACGTGTCCAGGCGGGTTTTGAATGTCTCCAGTGAAGGAGACTCCACGACCCCCCTGGGCAGCCTGTTCCAGGGCTCTGTCACCCTTACAGTAAAGACTTATCCAGTTCTCAGTGACACCTTTGTAATTATCACTAACACAGATAATTGCAATTCCACTTTCCTAGAAGCACAGAGATGCAGACATAACCCAGCAATGCCCTGCACTGGCAGATGATTAATTCAGTTTTTCTTAGAGAGAATTAAGGCAAAGTTTGTTAATCAAATCTGTGTCTTGAGGATGACTTGCAGGAAAGCTCTGAGAATAAAAGGAGGAAAAAGAAGTTAAAGCAGCACACTTCTAAAAGTGTATGGGAATGCAGAAGACTTAACCAGGGGCTCAGTGACACTTCTGTAATTATCACTAACACAGATAATTGCAGTTCCACTTTCCTAGAAGCACAGAGGTCCAGACATAACCCACTTGCCAGCAATGCCCTGCACTGGCAGGTGATGAATTCAGCTTTCCCTAGATAGAATTAAGGCAAAGTTTGTTAATCAGGAGGCTGCTGTACATTTTCCTGGCCAGCCTGCAGGATGGGAGATGGATGCTGCAATGACAAGAGCTGAATTCCCCAGGAGGGGAACTGGGAGTTGAGATTCTGTTCCCTTTGCTACTCACCTGCCTGCTGGATGAAGTGCTCTCAGTGTTGGCTTTGGGGGCTGCTAAAGGAAAGAAAAGAACATGGTATGAATAGAGTTGGCATATCCTACAGCATCCTGAAGAAATGAAACCCTCATCCTCCTGTGGGATAAAAACCCAGCTTTCCATAAGTGAGATAAAATATTTCAGGTTTGGAGCTGAAATATCCATTTTTTTTTTCCTTTCCTCTATGCAGGTGTTGCCTCTGCTTGAAACCTGCCTGACACCATCTCTTATTATGTGAAATTTGCTTAGGATAGATTGTATTATATGTATATATATATAAAATAGAATATATCTATTCCAGCATTTCAAACTTATTAAATCTTTGATAGTAAATTTAATATATTGGTAGGAAATAAGCCTGGAGAAGCAGAGTGTCTGGGAAGCATTCACTTTGCTCCAAGTCATTGCATTTGAACAGCTCTACCAACTCAGGACACTATTAATATTTAATCTATAAAACAACAAAATTCTCACTCATTTTTAAGTTTTTTGCAGTGCTCTAAATGAGAGAGAAACCAGAATGCTGACTTTCAAAGCAAAGCCATTTTTATTGCCTTATCTTTAAAAATATGTATTTCCAGGAAAGCAATCAAATCAGATTTATTTTTTAGATTATTTAGATTTATTTCTTTTACCTGGATGCTGTTTTTAAAAGTAAAAGTTCTGAGGTATTTTTTCCCCCCAAGAATATTCATAGAATCATAGAATCATAGAATTAGCGGGGTTGGAAGGGACCTCAGAGATCATCAAGTCCAACCCTTGACCCACCGGAGCAGTTGCTAGACCATGGCACTGAGTGCCACATCCAGTCTTTTTTTAAATGTCTCCAGGGACGGAGAATCTACCACCTCACCGGGCAGTCCATTCCATAGCCTGATCACCCTCTCCGTGAAGAAATTCTTTCTAATATCTAACCTAAACCTCCCCTGGCACAACTTAAGACTGTGTCCTCTTGTCTTGTTGGAGGTCGTCTGTGAAAAGAGTCCAGTTCCCACCTCGCTACAGCCTCCTTTCAGGGAGTTGTAGACAGCAATGAGGTCTCCCCTGAGCCTCCTCTTCTTCAGGCTGAACAGCCCCAGCTCTCTCAGCCTCTCCTCATAGGGCCTGTGCTCGAGTCCCTTCACCAGCCTGGTTGCCCTCCTTTGGACCTGTTCCAGGACCTCTACATCCTTCTTAAACTGAGGGGCCCAGAACTGGACACAGGACTCGAGGTGTGGCCTAACCAGTGCTGAGCACAGGGGCAGAATCTCTTCCCTGGACCTGCTGGCCACGCTCTTCCTGAGCCAGCCCAGGATGCCATTGGCCTTCTTGGCCACCTGGGCACACTGCTGGCTCATGGTCACCTTCCTGGCAATCCAGACTCCCAGGTCCCTCTCTGCCTGGCTGCTCTCCAGCCACTCTGTGCCCAGCCTGGAGCTCCCCATGGGGTTGTTGTGGCCAAAGTGCAGGACCCGGCACTTGGAATGTTGAACCTCATCCTGTTGGAATCGGCCCAGCTCTCCAGTCTGTCCAGGTCCCTCTGCAGAGCCCTCCTGCCTTCGAGTTGGTCCACACTTCCTCCCAGCTTGGTGTCATCTGCAAATTTGCTGATGAATTCATTATTAGCAGCATTTTTTTTTTAAGGTCTTTAAAAAATCCCCAGCTCTGGCAAGCATAATTTTATTCTTTATCTAAATCTATCTGGGATCTTCACATAATTTCATGCCTCTTACAACTTTCCTTTCTGAAACAGGCAGCTTATATGAAACAGAAGAATCCTAATATTCAATTTATTTTTTTTTTACATTGAAAGGGCACAGGAAAAGCTGGGGTTTGGTTTGAATCTTACTGGAACTTTCCTTTATGGCTCAGAACAATAACTTCAGACCTAAATTTCATCTCCAATAAGAGAACAGGATGCTGAGTGCAGCAGGACAGAAGTCTCTGTATGGTCACAGAGGGAGAGACTACAAGGCTCAACACTTCAAGCCAGGAGCCTGCCAGGCAGTGTCAATGAAAAAGGTGTTAAATTTCTATTTCCACACTTATAGCATAAAGACAGCAACACTCATCCACCTTCATCTCTCTCAATTAAGTGGAAATTGCATGGTATTATCATTAGGTCCATAAAACACAGAAAAAACAAGTAATCTGCCACTGATATACTTGTTTCAAGAAATCTGTGTTACACAATTAGCATCATGTAGAGCTATTCCTTCTTTCTGAACTGTTTACTTTCTTAGGTTTGAATACAAGAATACAACCAGTTAGTGGAAAACCTTTTAATTTCTGGCTGCATTTTCCATATGACTTTTTCCTTTCCTTTTCTTTCTCTTTCCTCTCCTTTCCTTTCTCTTTTTCCTTCTCCTTTCCTTTCCTTTCCTTTCCTTTCCTTTCCTTCTCTTTCCTTTCCTTCTCTTTCCTTCTCTTTCCTTTCTCCTTTCCTTTCCTTTCTCCTTTCCTTCCTTTCCTTTCCTTTCCTTCCTTTCCTTTCCTTTCCTTTCCTTTCCTTTCCTTTCCTTTCCTTTCCTTTCCTTTCCTTTCCTTTCCTTTCCTTTCCTTTCCTTTCCTTTCCTTTCCTTTCCTTTCCTTCCTTTCCTTTCCTTTCCTTTCCTTTCCTTTCCTTTCCTTTCCTTTCCTTTCCTTTCCTTTCCTTTCCTTTCCTTTCCTTTCCTTTCCTTTCCTTTCCTTTCCTTTCCTTTCCTTCTCCTCTCCTCTCCTCTCCTCTCCTCTCCTCTCCTCTCCTCTCCTCTCCTCTCCTCTCCTCTCCTCTCCTCTCCTCTCCTCTCCTCTCCTCTCCTCTCCTTTCCTTTCCTTTCCTTTCCTTTCCTTTCCTTTCCTTTCCTTTCCTTTCCTTTCCTTTCCTTTCCTTTCTCTTTTCCTTTCCTTCTCCTTTCCTTTCCTCTTTCTTTTTATTTCTTTTTCATTTCTCTTTTTTTTTTTTTTTTTTTTTAACCACTCTGACTTCATTTTAAGGTCCCTCACAAACACAACAGCTTCTTACAGGATGGGATCTCCTGTACTGTTTTACCAATTTTTTTTTCAAGTCCTTCATTTCCAGGCACTGTGTGATTACCCCCTGCAGGGACCATCACCCACTGGAGGCATTTGATTCCCCTTTCCACCAGTTTGGCAGCAAGGCAAACTGGCAGATGTTTAAATCCACCAGTTTGGCAGGTGTCCACATTCCTCTCTCCATCTCTAAACCATCTCCTTGAGAAAGGAGAAATCATTAGAAAACTCAACAATCTGCTTCCTCCCCAGCAGGAATCCAAGAAGCACAGCTGTGATGCTTCCACTCATTCAGGAGATATCATTGCAATGCCATGAAACTGGGTTGTTTTTTTTTATTATTAATATTAATATTATCAAATCCTCTCTGGATTCCTGCTGGAGCCGTCAGAAGCAACAGGAAGGTTTGGATTCTCTTGGAGCAAAGGCATCATTTGCCTTTGCAGCAACCCCAACAGCTGCAGTAGATAAAGACAGCTGTAATTTTTTTTATTTTATTTATTTTTTTGCATCCTTCTGGCATGTCCAAACACCAGACCCTGCCAGACCTGCAGATTCTAGGGACCCCAGTTAGAAAAGTTTCTTACTGTGGCGTTTCCTTGTTTCTGCTTTACCTTCTTCTTTTGTTACTCCCAAGCAGCCCATCAGTTCTTGAACTGATAAGGACTTATCATTGTTCACATCACAGTATTCCACAAACTTCTTCACACATTTCTTGGGTTTGGATTTCTTTCTGAGGAATCTCTTGAACGGTTTGATTTCTTTCTTGCCAATGTCACCACTGGAATTTTTGTCCAGCTGTTTGAAATACCAGTGGACCACTCTCTCTTCCAAAGTATGATTTGGGTCAGGCTCTGAAACCCTGAAACAGAAAACGAGAGTTTAGTTTTAGTTCTGAAATACAACCATCAGCTTCTACCTTTATTTCTCAGTATTTAAACTACTGAGAGATGATTTGGTCCATAAACCTGTAACAAATCCCTCTTTTTTCCCTTCAGCCAACTCTACCCTGAAATTTAAACAAAGTGATGGATTTTGCTCTTAATTAACTCCCCAGAACAGTGTTTTAGTCAGCACCATACTAAGAACAATGTTTTCCCCTTTCCTTTCCTAAAAGAGAGAAAAGGGATGAGAGAAAGAAAAGAGAAGAAGACAATTTAATAGATGACACAGATTAAAACATGCAATACACCCCACTGAAATGGGTCAGCAGCCAAATGTGGAGGCTCCAGTTCCCACCCACAATGGATGATGGTCTTAAAGCTAAAAACCTTACCTTGAATTGCAGGATAAATTATAAAAATAAAAGTCATCTCCTCCTCAAGGAGCAAGCACCCCCCCTGCAGCCACCCAAACTTGGAGAGCACCTCCCTCTTTTAATTCTGCCTGTGACTGCTGATGGAATGAGTTTGTTTGACAAGCAAGTGGGCAAAAATATGAATGAGGAAGGTGTGAAGCCTGACAGGACAAGAAAAAACTGAGACACAGTTGTCCCAGCAGCTCCAGATAAACTCCAAACATCCCTGTTTAGAGGACATGGTCCACAGTGCTAACTTTGGAGTAAACTTGCCCTTGGAAATTCACCCAAGAAGAAAAATAGTTACTCCTCAAAACCCTCAACAATTTCTTCACCACTTCCAGGGTGCTTTTCAAGCCACACAAAAAGAATCTGCAGCCCACCTGCTAGAAGCCAAGGATGGATCCGAGACTGCATGCACCATATCCGTGGACAAGGCATCCAAAACACTAGTCAGGAACTCATTCTTCTTGGCCCCAGGACAACCTAGAAAAACAGATTTATTTTTTTCTTGTTTCTGTTTCCTCTTGTTACATCATAGATAGCTGTGATTCCCTCCACACAGATCCCCACAAACTGGGGACAAGTGCAGAACATCATTCCAAGGCAATCTCTGTGTTCAGGTACACGTCTGTAACATAGAGCAGGAGTAAAAAAAACATCTTTTTTAACTCAAGCAAGTGGGAATCTGGTTTCCATATCTTGGGTGCCTTTCCTTCAATGTTGGCCATTATTATTTTTCCTTCTTTAAGATATTTTTTTTTCCATGGGTCTCACACTTTGAAGAGCAGAGCTTTGACACATCAGAAGTTTGTGCATGACACCGACTGGTTGGGACACGGTCTAGAAGCCCAACATTTCTTTCAGATTTCCAATTTTCCTCCTCTAAAATGCCAGTCAGCTCCCTTGCCTCTTTCATTTGTCCCTTGGAAAGTGAAACTCCCACTCTAGGCACCCAGCCCAAGCAGATGCTGTTAGTGAGAGCTTGGGTTGATCCCATGGGATCCTCCGGTGATGGCTCCAGCACCCTCTAATCCACAAAATCCTTCTTCTGGAAGGAACTGGCAGCCCATCCCAGGCACATAACATGTCAGATAAATACAGCCTGAAAGCTCCACTCGTGGGGCAGTGCAGCTGGAGCACAGAAATTCCTCTGCCAAGCACAGGGATGCTGACACATGGAGGAAGTGATTCTGCCCCTGTGCTCAGCTCTGGGGAGGCCACAGCTTGAGTCCTGTGTCCAGTTCTGGGCCCCTCAGGAAGTTCAGGAAGGAGATTGAGGTGCTGGAGCAGGTCCAGAGAAGAGCAAGGAGGCTGTGAAGGGATCCAGCACAAGTGCTGTGAGGAAGGGCTGAGGGAGCTGGGGGTGTTGAGGCTGGAGAAGAGGAGGCTCAGGGGAGACCTCATCACTCTCTCCAACTCCCTGAAAGGAGGTTGGAGCCAGGGGGGGGTTGGGCTCTTTTCCCAGGCAACTCTCAGCAAGACAAGAGGGCACAAAAGGTCTCAAGTTGTGCCAGGGGAGGTTTAGGTTGGAGATGAGAAAGAATTTCTTTCTGGAGAGGGTGATCAGGCATTGGAATGGGCTGCCCAGGGAAGTAGTGGATTCTCCGTGTCTGGAGATCTTTCCAAAGAGCCTGGATGTGGCACTGAGTGCCATGGGCTGGGAACTGCAGCGGGAGTGGATCAAGGGTTGGACTTGATGATCTCTGAGGTCCCTTCCAACCCAGCCAGTTCTAGGATTCTATGATATTCTCTGGAGCAAAGAGCTTGCTGCTCAGGCTTAGAGATTGTGCCCATATCAGTAAAAAGGGAGCTGTGGTTTAAGTGGAGCTACCCAACTACACAAGCCACAAAAAAAAAAAAAAAAAAAAAAAAAAAAAAGATTGCCCCAGGGGTGAGCAGGCAGAGGCTGCAGACCAGATATAATTCCCTTCAAAGGACAGGCAACAAGAGGGTTGTTGGAGGAATTCCATGAAAACCTCTCTTGAGACATAGAAGCTTCATCCATCTAATGCTGGGGGTGGATCACTGAATGCTGCTCCAGACATGACTTGTGAACTGATACAGGGTTCATGGAGAACCCAGACAGTAAAACCTCAGCATATAACAATGCAGGGCAATGTGGATACAAGGTATTTTGGCATTTTTTTCTTTCTCTGTTCTTGTTTTGGCTAGGCAATAATGTTAAGATCCCATTTGATTTAGGAGCACAACCTGAATTTTTCATGTTAGTGTTGTGTGTGCTCCTGAGACACCTGGAATAAAGTAAAAATGTTTGTGTTAGGTACTTACCAGTGCTGTCCAGTGAGGTGCAGAGTGTACATGTGCTACAGATGTAGAGATCTGAGAACCCCAGAATGGGCTGGGTTGGAAGGGACCTTAAACCTCCTCCAGTCCCAACTCCATGGGCAGGGACACCTCCCACAGCCCAGGGTGCTCCAAGCCCCATCCAACCTGGACTTGGACAATTCCAAACAGGAGGCATCCAAAACTTCCTTGGGCAACCTGGGCCAGGGTCTCACCACCCTCAAATTAAAGAATTTCTTTCCCTTAATTTAAAGAATTTCACTCCTACACTTGTGTACTCATGCTCAGTCTTGCCAGGTCGTGGCAGCCTCTCTATAAAACAGGATCAGGGCTTTTTGCAGACCAAGCTGATGGGATATGATGGGATATTTCTCTCCTTTTTTTTCTTTAAGAAAAGGACCGTAAAGCTCCACCAGTCCCAACCCCATGGGCAGGGACACCTCCCACAGCCCAGGATGCTCCCAGCCCCATCCAACCTGGGCTGAGACACTGCCAGGGATGGGGCAGCCACAGCTTCTCTGGGAAACCTGGCACAGGGGCTCAGCACCCTCACACCAAAGAATTTCTTCCCCATGTCCAACCTCAATCTCCCCTCTCCAAGTTTTAACCCATTCCCCTTGTCCTCTTCATACCCCCTGTGTCCAAAACCCTCCCCCAGCTTTCTTGTAGCCCCTTCAGATATTGGAAGGTTGCTCTAAGGTCACCTCAGAGCCTAGAGGCTGAAAAACCCCAAATTCTTTAGCCTGGCTTCATAGGGGAGAGGCTCCAGCCCCCTCAGTATTTTAATTAAAAAAAAAATAAATTATAAGTATAAATCATGAGTTATCCTGCTGCTTAGGAGACAGTGCTATGTAGGGGAAAGTCTCAACTTCTAAATCCACAAGAAACCACAGCAAAAAAATTCCCAAGTTCAAAGGCTGTTTCTGACAATTGTCCCTAAGATTAAGAAAGGTTTCTAAATATTTCTTGCATGAAGCTCCAGTAGCAGCTGACAGCAAGAGAGATCCTCTCCTAGGAAAGAAATCTCCCTGTTAAAACAAACACCATCAGCTGCTGTGAAACATTCTAAATTATAACTCTACTACTTAAGGTTAAAGGACACCCTAAAAAATCCTCACCAGTGAAATACAGAGAAAATATTCAGTTTCTCCCACTTGTAATTTTTGCTGCTGTGTGGGCAATCACACAGCAATTCACCTCACAGTGAAATCTTTGTTCTTTGCAGGTGTTATTAACTCAGAAGAAATCTCTGGAGGCTTCATGCTGGGATTTATTTTTCAACAAGCTTGTAGAAGAAATGGTGAGACTGAGGAGCTTGAGCTTGATTGTGTGAATAATTTACTCTTTGGCAGAAAAAAAAACAGAGAAAGGGAAAGAGCAGTCCCCTTACAGGGCTCTTTTGCTTCTCACTATGGTTTTTGTGCTTCAGTTCCTTCTGTAGCTTGTCCTGGGTGGATTTTACAGCTTGAAGAAATAATAATTTGTTGGGAAAGGGCTGAAGTTGAAACCAGGTGGAGTTAACCTCCAGGTTCAGGGATTTCACCCAGCAGAGCTGAGTGGTTGCTTTAAGGATAGTTTTACCCAGAGTAAATCTTGGACCCCAAACATCCACCCCACAAATGACAGGAATAAACCAATGCCTCGTTTCAGCCATAACACAAAGGAAATCCAAAAATCATCCTTGTGCCCTGCATGGCTCATAGAATCCTAGAATCCTAGAATTGGCTGGGTTGGAAGGGACCTCAGAGATCATCAAGTCCAACCCTTGATCCACTCCCGCTGCAGTTCCCAGCCCATGGCACTCAGTGCCACATCCAGGCTCTTTGGAAAGATCTCCAGACACGGAGAATCCACTACTTCCCTGGGCAGCCCATTCCAATGCCTGATCACCCTCTCCAGAAAGAAATTCTTTCTCATCTCCAACCTAAACCTCCCTGGCACAACTTGAGACCTTTTGTGCCCTCTTGTCTTGCTGAGAGTTGCCTGGGAAAAGAGCCCAACCCCCCCCTGGCTCCAACCTCCTTTCAGGGAGTTGGAGAGAGTGATGAGGTCTCCCCTGAGCCTCCTCTTCTCCAGCCTCAACACCCCCAGCTCCCTCAGCCCTTCCTCACAGGAATTCTGCTGGATCCCTTCACAGCCTCCTTGCTCTTCTCTGGACCTGCTCCAGCACCTCAAGCTCCTTCCTGAACTTCCTGAGGGGCCCAGAACTGGACACAGGACTCAAGCTGTGGCCTCCCCAGAGCTGAGCACAGGGGCAGAATCCCTTCCCTGGACCTGCTGGCCACGCTGTTCCTGAGCCAGCCCAGGATGCCATTGGCCTTCTTGGCCACCTGGGCACACTGCTGGCTCATGGTCACCTTCCTGTCAATCCAAACTCCCAGGTCCCTCTCTGTCTGGCTGCTCTCCAACCACTCTGTGCCCAGCCTGTAGCGCTGCATGGGGTTATTGTAGCCATATCTCCATCTCTCATATCTCCATCCCCCTGTTAATAGCTCTGTCTTCAGTACTGAGGATTTCTGGTTAAATCTCTGGGGTTAAGGCTTCCTATAAACCTTCTAAAAAATTCACCCACATGTCTTGGAGCTCCCTGCTTGGCTGATAACAACCTCCTTGTCCTGACCAGCAATAAAGATATTCAATAGAACTGGTCCCAACCCTGAACCCTGGAGAACACCACTTGTGACCATTCACCAACTGTTTTTTTCTCCACTCACCACAACTCTTTTAGCCCAAATCACCCATTTTTTACCCAGCCAAGCATACACCAGGCCAAGCCATGAGATGCCAGCTACTCCAGGAAAAAAGATGTGAAATTGGGCCATGGGCTTTACTCAAATCTAGGTAGACAACATCCCCAGCCTTTGTGTCACCCACTGGGGGGGTTACCTTGTCCCAGCAGATCAGGTTGGCCAAGTGGGACCTCCCTTCCACAAACTGATGCTGACTGAGCCTCATCTCCTGCTTCTCCCACTGATCCTCCTCAGGACCAGCTCCTCCAGAACCCCTCCTGACAGACCTGGAGCTCCCCAGATCCTCCTCCCAGCCCTTGTAGATGGGTTTTACTCAGGTCCAGTCAACTGGGACCCCCCCAGTGAGAGATGATGGCAAGTGGCTTGGTGAGCACTTCTGCCAGCACCCTCAGAACCCCTGGCTGGATCCCATCTGGCCCCATAGAGTGGGATACAGGAGAAAAGATTTTTACCAGGTTTTTTTCAGTGGTACTGATTACTCTGGGAGGGCAGCCAATAGAAGGGACAATTATTTCCTGGACTTCTTAACATAGATCTACCTACAGTTCATTTCTGGTGATCCACATAAATCTCAGCTTTTGCTTGCCTAAAAAAAAAACAAAGAAAAACCCAAAAACAACTTCAAAGATGAGCCTGGAAACTGAAACTTGTAACTTTGCTGCAGACTAAAAATCCTGGCTCTCACATGATGGTTTTATGGCTCATTGCAGTTTTTCCCTCACTGCACCTCTCATAAAAAGTAATTATCTACTTCTTAGTCTCTGTCCAAGAGGGGTTGAGGACATTATCATCTGTCCTTGTTACCATCCCTCAGGTATTGCTCTTATTTCCCTTTTTTTTTTTTTTTCTCTCAGATATTCTTTCATATTAAAAGAATAAATTTAAACTCTGGGTCAAATTCTGTTTTATCTGTGCTCACCCAAATTTCAGAAATAATAAAGTAGACCAGAGCAGATGTTATCTGCAAGGGAGCTACAGCCCCATTGCTCTGTAGCCCCAGATCTCTGTGTCTTACAGGGAAGAACTATTATTGGGGGAGAAGCAGATTTCAGTGCTCCAGAAATACTTCAATTCTTTTTTTATTACTATTTTTAAACGACCTTTGTGTTCTAGTTCCAGGGGAGGAGGGGGGAAGCAGAAGAGTTAACAAAGGATGCTCTTTTAAGGCCCTACCCTTCAATCCCAGGCATTCAGATCATTCCAAAGTGCATTGAGTGGGATTTGTTGAACTCCAGCCTGCTGAAATGAGGTGTCTCAGCCCTAGCAGTTATTTGAGCTCAGCATAAAGGAACCCATTCAGGAGGAATTCATCCCAACTGCCTTCAACTTTTTCTTAGAAGAGGATAGGATCTCCCTGAAAAGGTCTCTCTTCTCCCCTATTAATAGAAGGAAGCCCAGACAGGTAACTCCCAGGTGGTGTAAAAATACCTGAGATGAATTCTCTGTGTATCTGGTTTATAAGTTCATTTAGTCTCTAAATGCCCTTTTATTCTTTGGGTAAAAGGGGTGGAAGGAAGGGCTAATGTTGATAGCAGAAACATATGATCCTATGAACAGTTTTCACAGGCAACTTAGGGGCAAAGTCAGGCTAGGGCATGTGCTGATAGGAAAACCAGTTCCTTACATCCATTCAGATCTTGTGGGATTATTGTTAAACAAGAAAAGATGAAGCAGAACATCACAGCCTAACAGAGGCAGTGGGAAATAACTCCCTTTTCATTACCACTTTTTGGGTTGCCTTTTCCTCCAGGAGAGTTTGCAAGGGTTTGGAGGAGCAAATCTCTTGCTGCTAGGCAGGGATGAACAATTATTTTTGGAGAAGGGCAGGAAGCAGATTTTGGTTCTCCAGAAATATTTAACTTCTTGATTTTGTTCCTGTTTTTCAATGACCTTTCTGTTCTAGCTAGAATCCTCTCAGATGCCATCCAAAACCCAAAAGCAGAATTTGAGAAGGTCTGTGAACCATTTTCAACATGTTCCTGGGGACTTTTACTTTTCTACTTTGGACTGGGAAGAGGAAAAAGGTCTCAAAACTCAGCAGAGAGAGGTCTGGTCCTGCCTGAACAGGCAGAGGGCATTGATGTTTGTCATTATTCCACTGCCTACACAGATAAAAAATCTGAAATGTTGAATATCATAGAATCCTAGAATCCTAGAACTGGCTGGGTTGGAAGGGACCTCAGAGATCATCAAGTCCAACCCTTGATCCACTCCCGCTGCAGTTCCCAGCCCATGGCACTCAGTGCCACATCCAGGCTCTTTGGAAAGATCTCCAGACACGGAGAATCCACTACTTCCCTGGGCAGCCCATTCCAATGCCTGATCACTCTCTCCAGAAAGAAATTCTTTCTAATATCTAACCTAAACTTCCCCTGGCACAACTTAAGACCATGCCCTCTTGTCTTGTTGAAAGTCGTGTGGCAAAAGAGACCAAAGTCCACCTGGCTCCAACCTCCTTTCAGGGAGTTGTAGACAGTGATGAGGTCTCCCCTGAGCCTCCTCTTCTCCAGGCTGAACACCCCCAGCTCTCTCAGCCTCTCCTCATAGGATCTGTGCTCAAGTCCCTTCACCAGCCTGGTTGCCCTCCTTTGGACTCGCTCCAGGACCTCGATATCCTTCCTGAACTGAGGGGCCCAGAACTGGACACAGGACTCAAGCTGTGGCCTCCCCAGGGCTGAGTACAGGGGCAGAAATCCCTTCCCTGGACCTGCTGGCCACGCTGTTCCTGAGCCAGCCCAGGATGCCATTGGCCTTCTTGGCCACCTGGGCACACTGCTGGCTCATGGTCACCTTCCTATTTTGGTTCAGTCTGTGCAAATTCAAGCTCCCAACTTCTAGATGTTTGTCACCTTCTGTATAACAGGACCAGCACTACAGCCATGGGGGTTCAGCTCCAGTGGCAGAAACAAACCCATCCATCTGAAGTGCTGGCACAATCAGCCCACTAATTAAATAGAAATATTTTGAAATCCAGTTGTTTCTAGCATGGCAGCTCTCTGAATCTCCACATTATCACTCTCAGAGGCTGAACAATCAACCACCACCATTATTTAGAGGGTCAAAATGTAGCCCATTTTTTGTAGACATGTATTAGGTCCAATTCACTTGTATTTTCATCATGCTGTTATGTTTCCTCTCAGGAGATGGGGATGAAATAACCAGATTTAATTACCTCCATTTAAATCTCCATTAAAGGGGGGGAACCATTACAAAAAATGTATGCTGTTGCAATTATGGAAATGACCTCAGAAATAAGGTGCATAATTCTGGTCTCCTGCTGGAAAAATTGAACTATGGGGACTTGGCTTCATGGGGATGGTTTTTACATTACTTAATTAATCTAAGCAGCCCACTCCTTGGAACTGTGGATGAAAAACAGTCTTTTCTACAAACTGATGTTGATTTTAACCTTTCTAAATATCTCTTACTGAGTTTTTTACCAGTGGAGGCATCAGCTGAAAATCCCAAGAGCATCCACTTTCAGCTAAAGCCACAAAACCCCCCTCTCTGTTCAGATCCTAAGAACACAAAAGCAAAAAAAAAAAGAAGGAGAAATTTCAGTGCTGAGTTAGAAACTGTTGGCTCAGCAATGTACATCTACAGGAGAGCTGTTTTCAAAGGGTCCCTGGCAGGCAGCACGGGTACCAGGTTTTCAGAGAGAAAAGCAGAATTCACACATCAGTTTGTGGCTCTTACACTCCAAACAAAGGGTGGACAGAGATTTAGAATCATAGAATCCTAGAATTGACTGGGTTGGAAAGGACCTCAGAGATCATCAAGTCCAACCCTTGATCCACTCCCGCTGCAGTTCCCAGCCCATGGCACTCAGTGCCACATCCAGGCTCTTTGGAAAGATCTCCAGACACGGAGAATCCACTACTTCCCTGGGCAGCCCATTCCAATGCCTGATCACCCTCTCCAGAAAGAAATTCTTTCTCATCTCCAACCTAAACCTCCCCTGGCACAACTTGAGACCTTTTGTGCCCTCTTGTCTTGCTGAGAGTTGCCTGGGAAAAGAGCCCAACCCCCCCCTGGCTCCAACCTCCTTTCAGGGACTTGGAGAGAGTGATGAGGTCTCCCCTGAGCCTCCTCTTCTCCAGCCTCAACACCCCCAGCTCCCTCAGCCCTTCCTCACAGCACTTGTGCTGGATCCCTTCACAGCCTCCTTGCTCTTCTCTGGACCTGCTCCAGCACCTCAATCTCCTTCCTGAACTTCCTGAGGGGCCCAGAACTGGACACAGGACTCAAGCTGTGGCCTCCCCAGAGCTGAGCACAGGGGCAGAATCCCTTCCCTGGACCTGCTGGCCACGCTCTTCCTGAGCCAGCCCAGGATGCCATTGGCCTTCTTGGCCACCTGGGCACACTGCTGGCTCATGGTCACCTTCCTGTCAATCCAGACTCCCAGGTCCCTCTCTGTCTGGCTGCTCTCCAACCACTCTGTGCCCAGCCTGGAGCTCCCCATGGGGTTGTTGTGGCCAAAGTGCAGGACCCGGCACTTGGAATGTTGAACCTCATCCCGTTGGGATCATCCCAACTCTCCAGTCTGTCCAGGTCCCTCTGCAGAGCCCTCCTGCCTTCCAGCTGATCCACACTCCCCCCCAGCTTAGTGTCATCTGTGAATTTACTGATGATGGACTCAATCCCCTCATCTAAATCATCAATGAAGATAGAGAGAAAATTCTGCTTTTCAGAGAGAAAAGCAGACTTCACACATCAGTTTGTGGCTCTTACACTCCTAACACAGAGTGGACAGAGATTTAAAGCCAGCACTCCCAAAAGACACTTTTCAACCCCTCAAAGGGTTATATCCTGATGGTTTTGCTTCAAATGCATCATTGAAACACTGCACTTTTTCTTTTTAAATCCAAATGCAGACAGTGGAGACTAAGGAGGTGGAAGATCTATCTGTATTGCAAGTTGCCTGGTGAAGAATCAAAATCTTTACCTATTCTTTATTTTCTTTATGCAGATACCTACTAATAGTGACTTTAGATTAGGAGACAAATTTTCCCTACTGTTACCTGATTTTTTTTTCTCCCTCACTGCCATAAGTGGCACATAAAAGACTCAGAAATTGGATTTGCAGCACAGAGGATAGCTGGGAATAAGGGGAGGCAGCCCTGGCTATTTCTTGGAGCATTAATTACATGCTGAATTTTTAACTCAGAATGAGTTTTTACAGCAGTGATTAAAAAAAGGTTTATAAAATGGAAATTCTGGAAGCAACTGAAGTGAAACAAGAGTCAGCAAGAATCATTAATGCATTACTTGAGCACTATGGAATGAACCAGTCCTTGGAAACCTGGCATCACAAAAATCTCTCTCTCTTTATGTAGCATTTAATTTGGGATTGGCAGTGGTGTTCCCTTCCTGGATGCTTTCCATTAAGCATTATGGATTTCCTCTGCAAATACCATTTCAAATCTCACTGGCACATCCTTTGCTAAATAAATAATGAAAAAAAAACAACCCCAAACTGTAAAATGATAAATACAAAAGCACAATCACTGCCTTGCAATTGGTTGGTGTGAAACTTTTACAAGGTATGATACCAGGCAAGAGGTGTTTCTGAAGGAAGTGGGCATGCCCTGAAAGACTGAAGGCTCAGGCCTTAATAATGAGGCACTAGACATTTAATTTAAAAATAAAAGTCCACTCCTAATTCATCATTATTCAGCTCACCCCTCCAGGGTCAACAGAGAGAGATCACTGGAGCTACAGGAGGTTTCCAAACTTGCTTTGCAAATTGACCTCTGGTTGGAATGGATCCCCCAAGCCAAATATAATACCCTGTCCCTCATTAAACCCCAAGAACCTAATGTTCAAGCACTGATGAGCTTGACTTCATCCCCCCAAAAGCCAAGCAGTCAGAATTAATCATCCCACCCTCCATTTGCAATTTAGAGCCAGCACTAAGGAAAGGAACACCAGGGACTGGGCAGCACAGCCCCTGCAGTGACAGCAGCACAATGGAGCAAATTAAAGATGGAAAGGAATATATTCCTGGTTCTAAAGTGCCTGCCAGGAAGGATGCAATGCATCTGACAGTGGTTCACAGCACAGGGTTTGATTACAAAATGCCTGGAGTCCTTTTACAGCAGGGAGATCCAGTTTCAGGAGAGCACTCTGTGATGGATCAGGATGGTTTCTTCAACTGGACCCCTGCACTCTGTGCTGGTGTCAGAGTGTTGTCTGGTTTTCTTGTGTGCTGCACATCCAGCATTTGGTCAGGAATTCACCTAGGGATACCCTGCAACCATTCCAAGGCCCTGGATTGCCTTGTGTCTGTGCAGAAGGTGGTAGAGAAGAGGTTGTGGAGCAAATGCCAAGAGTTGGGTTGCCTAGAGTCAGGCACTTGGGATTAAAAAGTAATATCTGCTGGGGCTGAGGAGAGAGGCTACTGGAAAGTAAAAACCATCTCTGGGATGGGACTTGAGAGGAAAGAAAAAGAGAGAGAAATATCCCATCATATCCCTCCAGCTTGGTCTGCAAAAAGCCCTGACCCTGTTTTATAGAGAGGCTGCCACGACCTGGCAAGACTGAGCATGAGTACACAAGTGTAGGAGTGAAATTCTTTAAATTAAGGGAAAGAAATTCTTTAATTTGAGGGTGGTGAGACCCTGGCACAGGTTGCCCAAGGAAGTTGTGGATGCCCCCTCCTTGGAATTGTCCAAGGCCAGGTTGGATGGGGCTTGGAGCACCCTGGGCGGACACCTGTGGGAGGTGTCCCTGCCCATGGGGTTGGGACTGGATGAGCTTTAAGGTCCCTTCCACCCCAAACCATTCTATAATTCTCTGAGTCTGTGTCCTACACCTAGAGCAGGCCCTGGAATCTCATCTGTTGTTGAGATAGGAAGGCACAGAAGGCTTCTCCTGCATCTTGCTGCCTGCTGCCACGTAAATGGAGAGAGAAGGAAACATAATATTTTCATATTCTGGGCATTGCAGGGAATAAGGAAAAATACAATCTGAATTTACAACAGCAGCAACCCCAATGCTCATACCCAGCACTCTTGTGCATGTATAATAACCTGATTTCCAGCCATTTCAACAGTAAGTGCCTGCCTGTTGGTGAATGGAACTGAAATAACAACTGATTATAATTTATACACCCCATGTTTTCATTCTAACCCTCCTGTGAATACTTGTTTTGGTATAAATATACAAACTCTAGTGTTGATTTAGTAAATAGCAGTCGTTTTCCATCTCAAGTGAATGAATGCAAAGTACTCTTATTCCAAATTAGAGGTCCACGCACCAGTCTTGGAGATACCCAACACTGCAAACTCCATCAGGCTGAGATTTTGAGTCAATAACATTTCTATGGCTGAACTAAGCCCTCAGCAGATGGCTATAAAAGGATTCACATGCTAGATTGTCACACATCAATAGGTGGCTCAAATGAAAGGCAGAAGAGATGGTAATGACAACAAAACTGCTCAAAACCTTTAAAAATGCCTGAGATTAGATTAAGAAATTCAATACATATGTGGGGATTAGAAAGACAAGATAAATGCTTAAACCCCATCAATTTCTGTCAGTTGGAGAACCACATTAACAGGGGGGGTTGCACCAGGGTTCAGCTGTGTTTGGCATCACAGAGACCAAAGCTTGAGCCAGAATTATTTCTTTGTGGGAAGCAAAAGGACATGAATATATGGTAAGGGCAGGAAAAGGAGGAGACAAGCATAGAAATCACAAAAATGAGAAGAAAGGCATGGAAAGCAGTGGAAGAAAATGCTGCTTGAAGTTTGAAGCAAGCTCAAGCAAACAGCCTGTGCTCTGACACAGACACCTCCGACAGCACCCACACTGACAGAGAATTAATCTTCCTCCCCCCTTCTCCAAACAAATCTGCAGTTCACTGAGATAGCTCTGGCATTCACATGAGCAGAGAATTCTGGTTTGGTTTTGTTTTCTCTGCTTCTGCCAAACCCCTCTGGATAAGGTGGCTGGATGTCTCTGCATCTTTAGCTGCAATCACAGGGGGAGGCTGATACCTTCCTATTGCTGCTGATGCTCTTGGGATGTGACCACAAAGCAGCTCTCTCTAAGCCTGGCCAGACAACAATTCCATCACAGAGGTGGGATTGAGCAATTTAGATTTCACTCTGGTGCAGGATGAGCTTTTTGGGTTTTTCTTTAAGAAGAAAACACCCCATCCCATCTTGACCAAATAGCTTGGGGATGAGGGCACAGGGCTGGGATGGGGGAGGCAGAGCTTGAGCTCCCTGAGCCAAACCAGACAGAGCAGGGAGTTGAAACCTGGCTTGCTGTTATCCCAGCAGAGTTATCCCTAATCTCTGACACTAGAGAGTCAGGTTCAATTCCCTGCTCTGTCTGGTTTGGATCAGGGATTTGAAGCCAGGTCCTTCCCTCTTCAGCTGAGGGCTGTAATCATCGAGGGATTGTGTGTCCCCAGAAGGGCTTCCTTTTGTTGTGAGCAAACTCTTCAGAACAAAGAGTGCAGCTGAAACCACTTCTATTGCTCCATTAAAACCTTTTCTGCAGGAAAATAACAATCATGTCAGACTGGACAGCATGTTCTTTGCATTAGGGCTTAATCCTGCATGAGATTTCTCCTGGTAGAGAAACACAACAAAGGTCTTCCAAAAAACCTGGCAAGGGGGTGAAGAAACAGAGTGTTCTTACTGGGGCAAACTTATTCATGGGATTAAAAACAAGCACAGGCATCATTGCTTTGCTGGATCAAGCACTTTGCACGCTGAAGAGTCGAATTCTCAGTAAATAAGTTCTTTGGGGACTGAAAACTTTCTGCTTCCCAAACAAGACAGTTGTGGGAACGGATGCTTAAGCAGCACTTTATCAACCTGCCAGGCTATAGGCCACTGTTTGTTGGTTTTTTCAGCAATGGTTATACACAAGAGAACCCTTTGTTTGATAGAAAAACTTACTAAATCTGTTGAATTTTATTTCCTAACTTGAAATCAATTCTATTTAAAATTATTTCACTTGTCTGTTATTCAAGATAAATTACTTAAGAGATGTGAAGAGGGGAGACAATACAATTTCCAGTGGGATAAAGTTTAATTCTCAGCCCAGTGGAAAAAATAGGGGAGCTGGAAGGAATCAACACTCAGATATCAAGGAAAATAGTGGGAAAAAAAAAACCCAATCAACCAAGCCAGATCATTGCTAGGGGCAGCAAAAAGCACAGGGTACTGCAGTGGTTCTATCTGAATTTGGGGGTTATATTTCTATTCACAACACAGAGCACAAGTTTGCTTTTCAGCCTCCTTTTTTCTAGTAATGAAAAAAGAGTCCAACTGCCTAGCTTTCAAAGCATGTTTTAAGAATAAATTCCTCTTCTTTCTGACAGGCATTTATCTGTAGTCTCTACTGCAAATATAATGAGCATAGAATGTCCTCACTTTATCTGTCTTGTGTCACAGCGTTCTGCTTTATCTGTAAACAGAGATAAAATATAAAAACTGCAACCAGGGGGTAGAGGGGTTGAAGAATTAATCTTTTGCTCTTGAAGAAAGGAGTTCAAATTCTGGTTTAGCTACAAGCAAATTGACTCAATTAATTCCTACTTGTCTCCAAATCATTCAGGTTGCTGAGGGAAAGTGCTGAAGAGAAACAACTGGGAGAGAAAGCAAAGCTGTGAGGGAAAACTTGAATTGTGCCTATGCACGGGGTATGAACCTTTATAATAAATGAGATTTGGAAATAAAAGCTTTAAAAAAAAAAGTATTCTCAGTATTAGGACTGAGGAGAGGCCCACTTACAAGTGCTATCAGAAAGATAAGGCAGACAAGGTACCCTTCTCTTCCTGCATGGATGTACAGCCTCTGAAATCCATGGGAGGAGGGAAAACTTTAGCACCAGGACATTCCCTGTAACCCACAATGAGCTCACTTTCTATCAGCCATACCTTGGAGTTACAGCAAGAATAAGGGGGTCTAACAAGGGTTTGCCTTTTCTTTTCACCCTCCCTCCATGTTTCATTTAGAATGAGGGGTCCAGGTTGGAGAGACTCATCCAGGTAACAGTTTTATGATAAGAAATACAGATCCCTCTTCTCACAGAAATCAGACTTTTCTGACCTGCTTCCCAGGGTGATCCCAAACTCCCAGGTTATTAATATCAGATCATGGGGTAATTGCTCACATTCCTATTTCTGCTCACATTCCCCTATTTCCACCCCAGCTTTCCACGTGAAGCATCCACCAAGTGAAACATCCCACAAGTGAAACATCCCAACAAGAGGTAGCAACACCACAGCATTCACCCCAAGGCTTAGCCAGGTTTCCCAGCTTGAAGCTCAAGCAGCTGAGGTTTTAGACCAAACAAGGCTTCACTGTGGAATAAACCATCCAGTTTTCACTCTCCCAGAAGAACTTCCCCAAACAACCCTACTTTCACCAAGCCACCTTGCCTATGTCAAGGGAATTAATGAACTTCAAAAGTCAAAACAACTCTCCATGAAGAGTGAGCCCTGTTTTTCTGGACATCAGTAATGCCAGCACTGCAGCAGTGGGCCTTCTTTTTTACCAAGCCACAGATAGAACTGTAAATGAAAGCCTGATTCCTGGACCTTGCAGAGCACATTCATCTTGCTCCTTGTTCAGCTGCCAAGTTTGCTGTAAGGTTGTCTGATGCACGCCTTGGACCATGAGCTTGGCTCCCAGAGAACTGGGCACCCTGTAAGCACAGGGGTCAAAATACCTGTCTGAAGAAATCAGGCTTTTAGAAGAACTTTAAATGAATGATTTTTTTTTTTTTTTTGGTAAAATCTTCCTGGATTCAAGTTTTCTTAGTGACAAACACACACAGTGAATGCAACGCTCAGGATAAATTCTGCCCAGCTCCCAGAATGAAAGAACTGGGTTTGTCAACATGTGAGACACAGATGTTGTGGCTCTTTTTGCCTTGATTTTTTTTTTCTTAAATCAAAAAGCAATAACAAGGGAAAAGAAACACAGGAGACAAAAGGATGAAATCAGCATTGTGTCAAAGAGAGTGGAAAGTCAAAACAGAGAGGGTGATTTCCAACAGCTCATACCAGCTTTTAAGTGTCTGCAAAAAACTAAACCCTGCTCAGCTTGCAGTTGGAATTTCATGGAAAAAAAATATTAAAAATTAAAGTAATTCAGAAAACAAAGTAGTTTCTTTTAAGAGGAGAAACTTCCCTTCAACCTGCAGGGACCAGAATGAGTTCAGCCAGAGAAATCAATCACTGTCAATCTGGCATGGGAATTGTATATTTAATATTAATTATTTTTATCTGACTTCAGTTCCAATCAAATGGCAATGTCAATGGCATTTAGGAGCTGAACTCTCTGTAGGTGCTGTTTACACAGTCAAGATAATTCCAAACTCTACAGCCCTGTTCTAATTAGGGCTCAAATATTTGTTGTACAAGGGGAGTGGAAAACTTGGATTCCACTAAATGATTACAGAGAATATTTACCAAAATTGGTTAATTAACTAAGTGTCCTGGTTTGCCAAGAGAAAAAACTGTACACAGAAAGTAGTCCTTTGACATAGAACTGCTGCATTAGATGCATCAATCACACTTTCTTCAGAAGGAATCATCCTCTGTTGAGATGTTAAGACCCAGTTAGAAGTTGTATTTTCTCTCATTTTTAATTACCCATTTGTTACTGAAATCTGAGGGAGCTGATTGTCCCAAACCATCTCAGCACACGGGTGCACAGAGCTGGTGTCACCCTGGTTCTTAAATTAATTTAGCTCCTTAACCTTTGCTTTGCCTTTAACTCTGCTCCACAGTGAACTTCAAGTAGGATCCCAGCCAGCAAATCTGGATTATGTACTCAAAGAACCCACAATACAGACTTTTAAGGATGGATTCTGTAACTTTCCAGTTAGGGAATAGGAGCTGTAACCCTGGGACCAACAAACCCACAGGGGCTGAGTGCCTGCATCTCATTTAGCAATCAGAGATTACGTAGCTCATACAATACCAAGGATAATGGAACCATCCTAAACCTTCATCCTAAAAAACACTTATGCTTGGCTTAACTTTACAACCACATGTAAAGGTTCCTTTGATTTTAATGGGACTAATCACAAGAAGAATGTGGGTGTTTGCAGGATCAGGGTTCAGCAGGTCATGAATTGGAGTTGAGGAATATTTACAATGAATTGCTTGGGGATGGCTTACAGGGCAAGAGGCTTTCCCACAAGACATTTCTAGATAGCAAACAAATTCAAGACCTCCACAAGCCTAAAGGGCAAAAGTTGTGAATATTTCCTGTTCCAAAATGATGAATAGCTTTCTGCCATGTGCCAACACCAGGTACCAATGAGCAGCAGCTGAACTACAGAGAAAGCAGATTTCTGAACCTTGTGAAGCACTCTGAATCCTTTGAAAGAATTCCCAGATGTTTGTATGGAGTAAATTCATTTCCTCCTAAGGGCTCTTAGTTGTGGAGCCCTACAAGTTGTATTGAACCCCAGGAATTCACCTCATCCACCTGAAAACCCTCGAGATGCTCTTGCTTACAAGGTCACCCTTTCAACAAGAATATTTATTCTTTGTCCCTTCTCTGAGCCCAGAGAAATGCCTTCTCCTCTGCCTACAGACCTGATGCAAAAAGGGACCTGGAGAAGAGCTCAGGTGTGAAAAAGGAGGTGAGAGATGTTGGCTAATGGAAGCACTTGGAGGAACTGGCAGGAACTCCCACTGCCTCTTCAGTTGATAAAAGTCCAGTTTTTCAGTCCAGTTAAGCCCAGTTTTTCAGCTGGACTGAAAAATGTCCAGGCATCCTCTTGTTCTGCACAGTGGGCAGAGCAGCAGGACCTCAGACTATCCAGCTATCAACACTCAGGATACAACCAAAGAATAGCACAAAGCATGAGGACTTCTCAAGATCACCCCTGGTCCCAAATTCTCCATATTAACAGTACCCACAGAATCACCTTGGTTGGAAAAGAGCTTCAGGATCATGACTTCCAACCATAAACCTGACACTGACAAGTCCTTAAATAAACCGTATCCCTAAGTACCATATTTTTACAACTCAAATACCTCCAGGGCTGGTGGCTCCATGGAAAAGCAATCGTGTTTCTAATGACAAGAAGGACATTAAAGTCATAGAATCCTAGAACTGGCTGGGTTGGAAGGGACCTCAGAGATCATCAAGTCCAACCCTTGATCCACTCCCGCTGCAGTTCCCAGCCCATGGCACTCAGTGCCACATCCAGGCTCTTTGGAAAGATCTCCAGACACGGAGAATCCACTACTTCCCTGGGCAGCCCATTCCAATGCCTGATCACCCTCTCCAGAAAGAAATTCTTTCTCATCTCCAACCTAAACCTCCCCTGGCACAACTTGAGACCTTTTGTGCCCTCTTGTCTTGCTGAGAGTTGCCTGGGAAAAGAGCCCAAGGCCCCCCTGGCTCCAACCTCCTTTCAGGGAGTTGGAGAGAGTGATGAGGTCTCCCCTGAGCCTCCTCTTCTCCAGCCTCAACACCCCCAGCTCCCTCAGCCCTTCCTCACAGCACTTGTGCTGGATCCCTTCACAGCCTCCTTGCTCTTCTCTGGACCTGCTCCAGCACCTCAAGCTCCTTCCTGAACTTCCTGAGGGGCCCAGAACTGGACACAGGACTCAAGCTGTGGCCTCCCCAGAGCTGAGCACAGGGGCAGAATCCCTTCCCTGGACCTGCTGGTCACGCTCTTCCTGAGCCAGCCCAGGATGCCATTGGCCTTCTTGGCCACCTGGGCACACTGCTGGCTCATGGTCACCTTCCTGGCAATCCAAACTCCCAGGTCCCTCTCTGTCTGGGCTGGAATCTGAGCTTAATACTGGTATTTTACTTCCTAAAAGAAAACCCACCTCTGGGAGAGCATGCAGCACTGGTTTTGTCTCCCACTGGTGACAAGGAGGCAACGGGTGACCAGTGCCATGGCTCTTCTCAGGGAAGCCATACCAGTGCCTGGAAAATGTGAGGATGGAATATACTCTCTCA
Organism: Calypte anna; assembly: GCF_003957555.1. Classification (NCBI taxonomy): domain Eukaryota; kingdom Metazoa; phylum Chordata; class Aves; order Apodiformes; family Trochilidae; genus Calypte; species Calypte anna. Next base: position 2,496,795 of record NC_044246.1, on the reverse strand, counting down.
GCCTTTTTCTCAAAACTGAACAGAAAAACTAATGCAGCCAGCTAAAATCTAAATCTTTTCTGCTGTGCCTGCTGATGTGAGAGCAGAGTACCATCAATTTTGACTTCCCTCCATTCATTGTGCATGTTCAGTGAGCTCAGCTCATTGCCTGACACCTTCAGTCATCAACAGCAGCTAAAACTGCTGTGATTTCTGTATTACACATTAACCGACTCAGAACAGCATGGCCAGCAGGTCCAGGGAAGGGATTCTGCCCCTGTGCTCAGCTCTGGGGAGGCCACAGCTTGAGTCCTGTGTCCAGTTCTGGGCCCCTCAGGAAGTTCAGGAAGGAGCTTGAGGTGCTGGAGCAGGTCCAGAGAAGAGCAAGGAGGCTGTGAAGGGATCCAGCACAAGTGCTGTGAGGAAGGGCTGAGGGAGCTGGGGGTGTTGAGGCTGGAGAAGAGGAGGCTCAGGGGAGACCTCATCACTCTCTCCAAGTCCCTGAAAGGAGGTTGGAGCCAGGGGGGGGTTGGGCTCTTTTCCCAGGCAACTCTCAGCAAGACAAGAGGGCACAAAAGGTCTCAAGTTGTGCCAGGGGAGGTTTAGGTTGGAGATGAGAAAGAATTTCTTTCTGGAGAGGGTGATCAGGCATTGGAATGGGCTGCCCAGGGAAGTAGTGGATTCTCCGTGTCTGGAGATCTTTCCAAAGAGCCTGGATGTGGCACTGAGTGCCATGGGCTGGGAACTGCAGCGGGAGTGGATCAAGGGTTGGACTTGATGATCTCTGAGCTCCCTTCCAACCCAGCCAATTCTATGATTCTATGATTGGAAGTGGGAAGCCTTGACCTGGCTTAATTTTTCACAAGTCCCAAGGTTTTACCTCCGCCCAGATTTCGAGACATCACTGTGTATATTAAAAAAAATACATATTATCTATATTATGTATTGTAGACTATAGCACACATATATTATATATGTATATTATAAAAATTAAAATTATGATAGTGGTTCATTATCACTGCAGGCTGTTTTTAGAGTCACTGGAACTGGAAACCTCACTGAACTCACAGGGAAATCAGTGATGTTGGTGTTTGAGTGCCAGAAGACTTCTCCAAGTGATTTCATGCAAAAAATAAATGCCTAACCCTTGTTGTTGCCTCTTGAAAATATAGCTGCAGACATATGTTCATTCAGAAATAAAAACATTGACTTTTCCCTGTTCACAGATTAAGCAGGGGAGCTGCTTCTGCCAGATGATCAAGGAAAGCTTGTATCCAAGTATGAAAACACAACAAAACAAGATACCCATTTTGCTGGGAGCAGCCTTACAAATCAATGCCATGTTTTTATTCACTTTATCAGATGAAAAAGAAGCAGCCCTGTGCTGTGTTTTTAGAGGAAATTGTGTCTTTTTGTACAGCTCCCACTCAGTGTTATGATAAGGTTCAGGTGTCATCTTTCCTGCTGATTACAGCCCTGCCAGACTAAAAGGTTTTCACCTTTTCCTTTCAGTCATCTGGGGTTTTCCTGCCATCTTTCAGATTGTGTGATGATAACTTCTGCAGGCATTCTGGCAGAAAACACTGAACTCATTCTGGCAGAAAACACTGAACTCATTCTACATCAAACTTTCCCTCTACTGTTGTTTGTTGTTGGGTTTTTTTCCTCCTCTCTACTCCCAGAACTGTAATCCAGTTGCCCCCAGATATTATGAGATGCTTCTCCCATCTCTTTGCTGTACCAGAAATGACATCAAGATTTGGGAAATGGATTTCTTGAAGCTTTAGGGATGCAGCAACAAAGTTTGTTCAGTGAGGGCAAAGATTTTAAACCCTTTTAGCTTCCAGTGTGACCAAAGTCTCACTCTGCTTATGCAAGGATGTTATGGTGGGCACAGACAATCCCTCAGTGTCTCTGGTCAAGTCCTTACAAGCAGCATTTTTTAAAGGCTCTGAGATATTTTCTGCATGGCCAGCAGATCCAGAGAGGTGAATCTCCCCCTTTACTCTGCACTTGTGAGACCCCCACCTCTAATAGTGCATTAAGTTCTGGTGTCCCCATCATTAGAAGGACACAGAGTTGTTGGAATGAGTCCAGAGGAGGGACACAGAGATGATCCAGGGGCTGGAGCAGCTCTGCTATGGAGAGTGGCTGAGGAGCTGGGATTGTTCAGCCTGGAGAAGAGAAGACTCCAGGGGGACCTTAGAGCTGCCTTCCAATTCCTGAAGGGAACCTCCAGGAAGGCTGCAGAGGGACTTTTCATAAGGGTGTCCAGTGGCAGGACAAGGGGAAATGGATTGAAACTGAAGGAGAAGAGGTTTAGATGGGATGTTAAGAAGAAGTTCTTCAGCAGGAGGGTGCTGAGACTCTGGAACAGATTGCCCAGAGAAGCTGTGGCTGTCCCCTCCCTGGAGGTGTTCAAGGCCAGGTTGGATGAGGCTTGGAGTGGCCTGGGCTGGATGAGAGGTGTCCCTGGGCATGGACATTGGAGGAGATGAGCTCTGAGCTCCCTTCCAACCTCAGCCATTCCATGATTCTATGATTCTAATTTGTGCTGGGAAACCAAGGCTTGGAGCAGCCTGGGCTGGATGAGAGGTGTCCCTGCCCATGGACATGAGGCTGGAGATGATCTCTGAGCTCCCTTCCAACCTCAGCCATTCCATGATTCTCTGACACAATGATATTTGCTTCACTTCCAACAAGCAGTTCACACCAAAGCATCACAGATAAACTGATAAATTCTATCTTTCTCACTAGGCAAGAGACATCCTTTTTCAGCAATATTGTATCTTGCACACCTCTTTCTGAAACAGTTCACAGGGTCTCTGTTCTTGTTTCAAGTGCCCTGAAAATCCAAGGCCAGGTTGGATGAGGCTTGGAGCAACCTTGGCTGGATGAGAGGTGTCCCTGCACATGGAGGAGATGACCTCTGAGCTCCCTTCCCACCTCAGCCATGCTGATTCTATAATTTTATGATTTTCATTGTAAACTTCAGGCTTATTTTAAAAGTCTCTTGATTTTCTCAATACCCAAAAGGAAAGAAAGCTGTTTAACATGCACTGTTCTGCACTTTCTCTTGGAGTTTTTGCTTGGGCTGATCTCTGCATGAAAACAGTTAAAAAAAATAAAAAAAAAAAGGAATGAAGATAAAAAGTGAAGCAATGTAATGTTCAGTAGAAAGGAAATGCTTCAATCTAGACCTTCTCTGTTTATCCCTCAGGAGGGCTGAACTCTGCTTGCTTTTGAGCAGCTGAATGCTGAGCAAGAGAAATCTCCTTAAACAGAGAATGTAAATCCAGGCCCAGAGATTCAGGGTTTGTCATCAAAGGGCTCAGCAGACTGCACCAAGTCCTGTCTTAAGCAGAATGAAATCTAAAATTTCATTAGACTCAATTGCTTTCAGGGGGCCATCAGTCATTCCTCTCCCCCTCCTCTGACCTGGTAGTGTAGATATTATTCCAGATACTTCCCTTAAATGAGACAAAGGAGGATCTGAAAAAAAGTCAATTTTTCAAACAGATGCTCTCATATCCCACTCATATTTTCAGACTTATTTCCCTCCTGAAAGCAGCTCAGAGTGGATCAGTGCAAGAAAAATAAATGGTGCTGCATGATCCAATCTCAGCTGAGCACTGCAGAGCCAAACCCAGGCTGCATCTCACTGCCTGGGGAGTTTCCAGCTGTTCATTTTCAGGATCTGTTCAGGAAAGGTGGAAGTTGCATTATTTAACTTGATATATAAAATATAATCAACTCCTGTCCCCAGTCAATGGGTACAAAGACTTCCAGAGGAGATTCAACTAAACCAGAAAGCAAAGGAACACAGAGACATCGTTCTAGCATGAGGATCTGAACCCACTGAATATTTATATATCAAAAAATCTCTGTTCTACTTCTATATCCTACAAAACCAGAGATTTGCTTGGATGGGTAAGAATGATGCCTTAAGGATTTCCCTCCCTCTTTGATGTGATGACTTCATTGCAAAATCTGCCCAAAGTTTCCCTGACTTGCAAGACAACGTTTGCTTTTTAGATAGAAAGCTGACTTTTAGGATCATTGTCAATGGGTGGGATTCTTCCTACAAGCAGCTCAGAGATATCCAAACAAATGACACCATGGGGAAGTAGAGAACTGCTAAAGAGAAGCACAGATTTATAGAGCAGTTAGAAACTTTGCAGTAAAACACTAAAAAAAAAAACCAACCCAACAAAACCACCTCTTTAAACTAATGGCATGAGCAAATAATGCTCATGATAATGAGATTGCTTTCCATGGTGCATGAAAAATAAATATTCATATATAATATCCATGAAATATAAAAGTATCTGTGTTCATCCAAAGCTTTTTTCATTGTTGGATTTAAAAAACTGAATGTGTAAAGTTTTGGATTAAATATATGGATTAAAATTTATAGCTAAATCAAAGATAGGAATTTAATATCTTTCTGAAATGCCTTTTTCCATCTTTACTGAGTTTTTTATGGTGGAAGAGACTTGACAGTTTATAACTTCCCACTGAGAGGAAAACAAATACATGTATTTTTATGTATATGTACATCTATTTTTACATACATTTACATTTAGATGTTGTCCTGGTTTGGGCCAGGATAAAGGTGATTTTCTGTCTTGTACTTTTGCTTTCAGCTCAGTCTCTTTAAGTAGTTGCACTTGCTGAATTAACAGCAAGTTTCTCAGACAGTGTGTGCTTCTAGGACTGATAACACTTGATGTTTAGAGTTACTGCTGGAGCCTGGTGTGCAGAGCCAAGGACACTGCTCAGCTCTGAGGAACATTTTACCCTCCAGAAGGAATAAAGAGGTCCCACCTGCAGCCTCCTTTGGGGAGGAAGGGACAAGAGAGATGCCAGAACTGACCAAACAGAGGATTCCATCCCATACACCTCATACTCAGGATAAATTTGAGGCATCATGAGAGCCCAGCCAGATTTCCTGATTTCCTGCTTCCAGCTCCTGCCCTTCCTGCCTTTCCTGCTTCCCTTCCTTCACCTGGCATCCTGGGAGGATTCCATCCCTTCCTCTGCCTGTGCTCCTGATCCATCCCAGCCCATATCTGTGTGTTCCTGCCTCCAGCTCCAACTGCTGCTGACCCCAGGATTCCAGCCTGGACTTTCCCAGGGCTGCCCTGCAGCCTCGGTGCTGACGTGAGAGTTATTGGGGGAAAAGGGGGAAGAATGTGGTTTCCATTTTCCTGTCTATTTGTATAGATTTAGTCATTTTTCCTATTTATCATTCCTGTTTCATTAAAGTTGTGTAGTTTAGTTTCCAACCCATCAGTCTCTTTCCCTTATTCTCTCTCCTTTCTTTATCAAGGAGGAGAGAGAGATTGATAGAGAGTGTCTGGTACTCAGTTTAATTGCCAGGCCAGTGTTAAACCCTGACAGATGTATATCCACTCATACCAAGATAATAATTTTCCAGGTAAAGAGGGAAGACAAGGGTTCACCTTGATCAAATCACTGAGTTTGCATGGTTACACCTCCCATGGAACCAGCACAGCTTCAGGGGGGGCAGTGGACATTTTCTGTGCTCTCAGAAAAAAACTTTCTGCCAGAAAACGTTCTCTCACTTCATCATTCTTTGGCCCAGAAAAAAACAAAAAAACCCAAAAAACCCAAAACCCAACCATAACCAGCAATTTTTTGGAGAATGCTGGTAAAGAGACAGTGACTGTGTGGCTGCTGGGTCAACCCCTCCCAGGAAGCCAGCCAGGAAGATGGATATCCTGGATATTCCCTGGAAGTGTCCCACTCCAGGGATTGTTCCAGCTGCCACCAAGAGCAGGACAGAAAGGCACAGAGCAGTCCCCAACAAGAGATTTGGCTGGAAGAGGAGAGCAACAAGTGAAGTGAGAAACAGAATTTATATTCTTTGGCATAGCCTCCAGCAATTTTATGGGTTCTTTTTTTTAATTATTTTTGTAATGCTGAGAAGCAAATGAAGTCGGTCTTTATTAGTCCTAAGGTGGCCTTTTAAAATAAACATAAAATTAGAGGCAAATTAAAGAGTGCAATGAATGAAATGCTATTGCTGAGCCAGCAGCATCAACTGAAGAACTTTGTTTTTCTGCTCCCTGAGGCACAGCTCTGCCTTTCACTGGGCTTTGAAAAATGTCATTTTTCTAGACAAGTTCCCACAAAACTGGAAGTCAGCTCCTCACTTATGTGCCTGAGCACCATTTGTGTTTCAGCTCTCCAGTGTTTCTGCTTCAGGCTGAGGGGAAGATCCTGTTTCCTTATGAAATGGCAAAAATAAAGCAATAGGAAGAACTGTGGGCAGACCACTGGTAATTAAAGACAGGGTGGGGAGATGGACAGAAGAGGGGATGCAGGAAACAAATGGAATCTGCAGAGCCTTGAAAAAACAACTTGCATGTTTTCCTTCCTCTGGAATTAAACTGCCCACCAGGAGACTCTGGTACAATCCCAGAACCAGAGAACAAGGGAGTGATATTGAAGCTGGTAAATCCAAAAAGCCCAAGCAAACAGTTAGAGGTTAAAAGGACAGAATCCTCCCTGAAGATTTGGATGCTCTGAGGCAGCAGCTTCAGAATCCCAGAGGAATTTCTGCTGAACACCTCATCTGGAGCTTAAACCAGTGGACCTACAGAGGTTATTATATTATCATAGAATCCTAGAACTGGCTGGGTTGGAAGGGACCTCAGAGCTCATCAAGTCCAACCCTTGATCCACTCCCGCTGCAGTTCCCAGCCCATGGCACTCAGTGCCACATCCAGGCTCTTTGGAAAGATCTCCAGACACGGAGAATCCACTACTTCCCTGGGCAGCCCATTCCAATGCCTGAGCACCCTCTCCAGAAAGAAATTCTTTCTCATCTCCAACCTAAACCTCCCCTGGCACAACTTGAGACCTTTTGTGCCCTCTTGTCTTGCTGAGAGTTGCCTGGGAAAAGAGACCAACCCCCCCCTGGCTCCAACCTCCTTTCAGGGAGTTGGAGAGAGTGATGAGGTCTCCCCTGAGCCTCCTCTTCTCCAGCCTCAACACCCCCAGCTCCCTCAGCCCTTCCTCACAGGAATTCTGCTGGATCCCTTCACAGCCTCCTTGCTCTTCTCTGGATCTGCTCCAGCACCTCAATCTCCTTCCTGAGCTGAGGGGCCCAGAACTGGACAATTATATAATAATATTATATTAATAATAAATATTAATATCATATTATATTACCAGACTATTATACTATATCCTATTATAATTATATGTTATTAGATTATTATTATTATACAGTGGACACTCCAATAACTTCTTGCATTATGGCCTGGGCAACTTGGCAGGACCACAGCCCCCTGGGGTTGAGGAGGGGTAAGGCTGGGGACCCCCCAACATCTCTCCTCATCTCTCCTCTCCTCTCTCCCCCCTCCTCTCTTCCTGCCTTCAGACAGGTCCTCTCCTTCCTCACTCAGATTTTCAGGGCTGCCAGCACCAGGTTTGAACCAATGTTTCCTGGGCAGTTTGGGGCTGTTAACACAGCAGGGATGCTCCATTTTCAGCCAAGAATTTCTTGGTAAATGAAGTAGTAGAGGGCTCAGGAGGAGAGGTACAGGCTCGTTCTAACCAGCCAGCATCTTCAGATGGTTGTTTGGCAACTTGGAGCTTTAAGACTCAAGAGTAGAAAGGGGTATTTTATGATATTTTATATGATTAGATTTTATATTATTTATACTTATTATATCACCTCATACAGCCCCAAAGCTGGTTACATCATGAAAATCTAACCCTTTGAAATCACAGCTCAGTGGAGCAAGTCCTATGCCAACAATTTTAAGCTCCAGGGAAGGCAGGCAGCTGTGTATCATCTGCATTATGATCAGAAATACTCAATTACCTCACTAATGCCTTGAAAAACAAGCCAAGTTTTAAATGGTTAAGAATGTCTAGGAAGGTAAGATTGGTTTCTACTTGGTGTAGTACCCAGACTACAAAGAGGAAACAATAAGCAAGATGGGGCAGCCCAGTTTTGGCACTTCATTCCAACTGGGAAACAGTCTGGTACCTTATGAAATCCATGGTCAAAAGTGAAGCAACTCTAAAATATAATAGAACAGACCTCAACAGGAAAAAAGCAGTTAAGACTCTATCACTTTCGTTGGGGTTTTTTGGGGTTTTTTTTGTTTTAAAGATGCCTTTGAAGTAAGAGGCTCTTTGGGATGGTTGTTGGGTTGCTTGGGTTGCATCATTGTGGTTTCAGCATTTCCGATTATTTCACTTTGGAAAAAGAAGAGGCTCTGCCAGCAACCAAAAGCAAACTGCACTTACCCACACATCATTCCCCCATAACTTAAACCATGAGTTTTTGCTCCACAAAATATAAACAGTTCAGGGTCAGTGCTGGATTATCCCCCCAGAAACACAGCAACAAAAACCATTACAATAGGAAGAAAATTGGGCAGTTAGAATACTTTTTGCTCCTCTTACATAACCCAAATCTGAAATAAACAACTGAGTTCAACAGCTCTCCTGCATGATTATCAGAGGATCTTGATGAAGATGAAACTAAATTTAGGGAGATCCATGGGACAAAGAAGATGAAACTAAATGTAGGGAGATCCATGGGACAAAGCAAGAGCTGTGAGCAGAGTCATCAACAAGCTGGGAAAACAGAAAACCACCTGTAATTCACCAAACTATATTGAAAGGAGAGTTTTAAGGGAATTTTTTTGCTACTAAGTAAATTGACTTTATAGTTGACATTGCAGTTAAGCAATAGTTTAATATTCCTGACTTTAATTGTAGGCCATTAAATACCAACACAGCCAGCAGCAGAGCTTAAGTTTGGATGGAAAGCTCTGGGGTTTGGGTTTGGGCTGTGGGGAGGAAGGGGCAGTGGTTTAAACTCTTATCCAGGCTGAGAATTTGGTATCTCTTTCATCAAGGCTGAGCAAAGATGCTCAGTTTACTCGTTTGGATCCTTCTGGTGTCTCTGAATAAACCTGAGGCATTAGTTTGGTGAATTACAGGTGGTTTTCTGTTTTCCCAGCTTGTTGATGACTCTGCTCACAGCTCTTGCTTTGTCCCATGGATCTCCCTACATTTAGTTTCATCTTCTTTGTCCCATGGATCTCCCTAAATTTAGTTTCATCTTCATCAAGATCCTCTGATAATCATGCAGGAGAGCTGTTGAACTCAGTTGTTTATTTCAGATTTGGGTTATGTAAGAGGAGCAAAAAGTATTCTAACTGCCCAATTTTCTTCCTATTGTAATGGTTTTAGTTGCTGTGTTTCTGGGGGGATAATCATTAGAACTGGAAACCTGACAGAAAGGTCTTAACTCAGTGCTAGCAAAACTCCAAAATATTCATCTTTTTGGAGAAATACTCAAGGATCAAGAACTGTAACAAAAAGCATGTGAAGTGGGGCTTTTCAGAGAGCTGTGGGATTGGCAGGAAGGAGAAAAAAGAGGGAAATGCTGATTTTGTTTCACCAGTAGAAATCCATGGTGGCTTCAAAGCAATTGATGGATTCTCCTGGGTTAACTGGTATCAGCATCCCAGGAAAAGGCAATATTCAGTGGTGAGGAGCTAGGCAATTTGGGGAAAATACAGAAGGGAGATGTTCAGGACTTTGAGTAGAGTGATTTACTGAATCTCCAATATCACCCAAAGCAGTAGATTGTGTTACTGCTACAGCTTATGAGGCACTGCTACTTCCAAACTCCTGTTTCCCCTCCCAAATTATCCTTTTTTTCTTTTTTTTTTTTTTAATGAGAGGAAGTATCACAACTCTAGTGACTTCCAAAATCATATTGTGCACAAAAAAAAAGGAGAAGCTGAAATGAACCAAAAGGAAACATCAACAGAATTAATGGTCTGACTTGAAGCCACAAAACCAAAGAAACTCAGCAAAGTCTGAAAATCCAGCTTGATGTTGTGCTCTTCTCTCAAGCTGGTGTCTTTTGGGGTTATTTGCTTCAAAAAAAAAAGTAAGGGTACTTCTAGTTGAAAGATATGTGAACAAAATCACATTTCCCACTTACTTTTCAAACTTCAGGTCGAGACAGTGAAAATTATATTAAAAGAAAAGCAAATAAATTCCCAGGTTAAGCAAGAAAACAAAAATCTGAAGCTATATAAAGGAATATCCAAAGTCTACCCAACCCTCACCCACAGAGGAGCCTCAACCAGGCAGCTTGCATTCAATGGATGCCTTTTAAATAAAAAAAAGATTTGTCCTGGAGGGAAATGAACAGAGTGGTCTGGCATTGGCTCAGTATTCTCCCAGGTCTTGCTCTCTTAGATATCCAAGTCCCTTTCTTCCAGGTGGCTTAGAACAGAGGCAAAACTGGCATCATGATCAGGTAGCCCATCCCTGGGTAAGGCACAGATCCCCCAAGCAGGGTGCAGGTACCCCAAGGGGGACTCAAGACATGGAATGCAGGGAGAAGAAAAATTGTGTTATTAATAAATAAAATTTTTAAAATTGAAATGGTACTTTTTCCATCTTTTATTTCATCCTTTTTTATTTTTTAATGTCTATATCAGGCTATGCTTTGCAATGTACTTAATGCATTAGTGCAGTGGTATATAAGTCATAAATAAATATTCAGCTACTGAGGTTGCTGCTGAAAAAGGTTTCACTAATTATTAAAACCTCACCCTTACTACACCCAGCCTGACAAAATGCACTTCCAGAAGCTGTTATTTCTTCATCTTGCTTGAATTCAACCTCTTGCCACTCAGGGTTTTAGGAAAATAAAAGGGCAGCTACACCTCACTCCATCACACTACAGATTTAGCTCCAACAGCCCTGATGCTGAGAGCCCTTTTAAATCCTCTTGACCAGCTGGTGGAGAAAACTGAGTTTCTGTTCAAGCCACCAATTATCCAACAGCCTGAAATAAACCATTCAAGACACTCCACAGAACATTCCAGTTCCTCCCAGAGCTTCCATTTTACTGCATAACACAGAGGACAAAAGGTCAAAACTTGAACGTTTAGAAGTCTGACTCTGAGAAAGGTTAAAAACCCCTCTGTTTCCCCAGTCTGGGATATTCTCTAGACCTCTTTTTGGGTTCATTTTCATTATCTTGGAATACCTAGTTTCTGAGAAGGATCTCAAGCAACCTCAGAAAAATTCTTATGCTTAAAAAAAAAATCCAATGGGAAAAATTATTATAACTTGCAATCCAATCTAAAAGATTCAGGTGGCTTGGGTCATTCTAACCACCATTAGATTAGCCTTCAGTTTCAGATGCTTCATATTAAGTTCCCCAGATGATTTGAGGATAATTCTAAGCTCAGTTGAATGGATTAAGATATCCAGGTGGTCTGCATCTGCTCAGCTGCAGGAGGATGCCAGCTCAACCCACCTGAGGATGCACCAGTGGGGTTTATCCTATTTAACATCACTCATAGTAGGGAAGTAAGGGTTGGTTTTAAAATCTTCCTGGTTTTACACAGCAGGTTCCCAGAGGGCTACTGCATTTTTAGGGGTACAAGTTGCAAATCATCCATTCAGAAATGTATTATTCCTTCAGAGCACACAATGAGCCTGCACTTCTTTATGCACCCCTGGTGCAGGCAGGTGCTGTATTGAAATTTAGGCAGCAAAAATGCAAATGTGCCTTTGCAACACAACAAGCTCTGAGTAACTGGGGTCCATTTCTCCTAAAAAGTTGCCTGGCATTAGCCACTTGTGCCATTTGGCAGCTAACACCTCTGCAAGATCCCCTTTGAATCTCCTTTTTCCCAAAAAACTGTGGCAAGTGAAGTCATTTTGACAGACTGGAGAGTTGGGATGATCCCAACGGGATGAGGTTCAACAAGGCCAAGTGCCGGGTCCTGCACTTTGGCCACAACAACCCCATGGGGAGCTCCAGGCTGGGCACAGAGTGGTTGGAGAGCAGCCAGACAGAGAGGGACCTGGGAGTCTGGATTGACAGGAAGGTGACCATGAGCCAGCAGTGTGCCCAGGTGGCCAAGAAGGCCAATGGAATCCTGGGCTGTATCAAAAACAGCGTCACCAGCAGGTCCAGGGAGGTGATTCTTCCCCTGTGCTCAGCTCTGGGGAGGCCACAGCTTGAGTCCTGTGTCCAGTTCTGGGCTCCTCAGCTCAGGAAGGAGATTGAGGTGCTGGAGCAGGTCCAGAGAAGAGCAAGGAGGCTGTGAAGGGATCCAGCACAAGTGCTGTGAGGAAGGGCTGAGGGAGTTTGGGGTGTTGAGGCTGGAGAAGAGGAGGCTCAGGGGAGACCTCATCACTCTCTCCAACTCCCTGAAAGGAGGTTGGAGCCAGGGGGGGGTTGGGCTCTTTTCCCAGGCAACTCTCAGCAAGACAAGAGGGCACAAAAGGTCTCAAGTTGTGCCAGGGGAGGTTTAGGTTGGAGATGAGAAAGAATTTCTTTCTGGAGAGGGTGATCAGGCATTGGAATGGGCTGCCCAGGGAAGGAGTGGATTCTCTGTGTCTGGAGCTATTTCCAAAGAGCCTGGATGTGGCACTGAGTGCCATGGGCTGGGAACTGCAGCGGGAGTGGATCAAGGGTTGGACTTGATGATCTCTGAGGTCCCTTCCAACCCAGCCAGTTCTAGGATTCTATGACTCCATGTAACATTCCTATGGCAAGAGAAAAACGTGCAGGCTGGGGACTGACATTTAATTGTTGAGTTAAGACAGAGCAAAAAGAAAGCCTGAAGAGAGGGAAAGAAAAATAAACACCTTAACACAAGTCCAGCTGTGGAATAACCTCTTCCCCCTTTTACTTCCATGGCTATGCACTTACTCCAAGCTGCTGCAGAGTAGAAGAGGAAGGATTTTCTAGCTAATCCCTAATTATTTATGAAACATTAAGAAAACTTTATATTTTCTCTATTTTAAAATAAAATAAAGCACTTGGAAGTCACTGATTAAGCAGTGTAAGATATGGGAGAGCAAAGCCATGTCATATATAATGGGATATTATATATAATCGTTTATAAGCACAAGCTAACAGTGCTTGGACTAAAGCTCACATAATGCAAAATACTATCAAATAAACAAATACAAAAGAGAGCTGCCTAACTTCTTGAAAAGGGATTTATCAGCAGGGGAAGTTCTTGTTAATTGTTTCACTGGCAAAATGCTTTGGCTTTGGTTAAATCTTAATTACTGTACAGTAAAAGAGCACTATCTCTTTGGCTAAGAAACAGAAAACTGAAAACCCTTCCACATCATCCAAGATTCCAGCTTGCAAATCCTTCATATTTTCTAGCAAAAAGCAGGAATGGCCAGGAACTGGTATTTTTTAGTGCAAAACCTGTTTCTTCAGCTTTTCCTTTGCTATATTCTCTAATGAGTGCAAGGTTTTTTCACTCAGAAAAAACACATGAAATCAAACCACACCCCAAGTCTGTAACTCTCCAAGTGCAGCTTCAAATATCCCAGGCAAACCCCCTTCAACAAGGTCAGGATTTTTAAATAAATCCCTGAAATACCTGATAACCTCTCTGGAGTTCCAGCAGCAACTTCAGAAAGCAAATAGCAACTGAGTAAAGGATGGATAAACATCCTCCATCTGCCTCTCAACACAGGGGGATTTCACATAAAGGTTCCAATACCCAAGGATTTTTTAAATATATTTTTTTTTTAAGGAAGAGAACTGGAGATATTTGGTGTTCCAAGGTGAATTTTGGTGTAAATCAGATTTTTAGATAGATTTTCACAGTCACAGCAAGTGGACACCCTGCATTTAATCCTGTGGTTGACTTCATAGAATCATTAAGGTTGGAAAAGACCTCTAAGATCATCAAGTCCAATCTAGGTGGATATAATACAACATATAATTATACATGGTATAAAAACATATAATTTGTATTTCTTACTTTCATTTAATTATACTGTGTAATTAAATTTGTTTCAGGACAGAGAGAACTAAAATCTGCTGCATTCAATGTGCAGTTCAGCACTGATGGGCATGTTCAGTTCAGAGTTATTGCCCAGATGTTTCTCTGAGTGGTACACAAAAAAATCTGCCCATATTAGTTGCTTGTTTCTGGTTCTTTACAATAACTGACAGTGACTCATAATCCCTCATAATATCTTTAATAACACCAAATTTGGTGTAAACCTACACCAAGAGTTATTCAAACATATTAAAAGTCATCTCAGAAATGAAGCAAGTCTACTTCTGCCTAGAGAGAAATTCTCTCACTTGCTCATAAAAAGGTTTAAAAAATTACAAAGTTAATAAACACCAAGGTTTGCTCCTGCCAAAGAGAAGAATGGAATAATCTGGCAAACTGAGAAGGGTTGGCTTGGAAAAAAAGCAAGTAGATGATACAATTTTTAGACTGATTTGAAGAGAGAGGCCAATTTCCCATGGACTTTGATGAAATAAGGATGATGAACTATGAACAAGTTCATAGAATCATAGAATCATAGACTTAGCCGGGTTGGAAGGGACCTCAGAGATCATCTAGTCCAACCCTTGACCCACCGGAGCAGTTGCTAGACCATGGCACTGAGTGCCACATCCAGTCTTTTTTTAAATGTCTCCAGGGACGGAGAATCTACCACCTCACCAGGCAGTCCATTCCATAGCCTGATCACCCTCTCCGTGAAGAAATTCTTTCTAATATCTAAACTAAACCTCCCCTGGCACAACTTAAGACTGTGTCCTCTTGTCTTGTTGAAGGTCGTCTGTGAAAAGAGTCCAGTTCCCACCTCGCTACAGCCTCCTTTCAGGGAGTTGTAGACAGCAATGAGGTCTCCCCTGAGCCTCCTCTTCTCCAGGCTGAACAGCCCCAGCTCCCTCAGCCTCTCCTCATAGGGTCTGTGCTCGAGTCCCTTCACCAGCCTGGTTGCCCTCCTTTGGACCTGTTCCAGGACCTCTACATCCTTCTTAAACTGAGGGGCCCAGAACTGGACACAGGACTCAAGCTGTGGCCTCACCAGAGCTGAGTACAGGGGAAGAATCACCTCCCTGGACCTGCTGGTGACGCTGTTTCTGATACAGCCCAGGATGCCATTGGCCTTCTTGGCCACCTGGGCACACTGCTGGCTCATGGTCACCTTCCTGTCAATCCAGACTCCCAGGTCCCTCTCTGTCTGGCTGCTCTCCAACCACTCTGTGCCCAGCCTGGAGCTCCCCATGGGGTTGTTGTGGCCAAAGTGCAGGACCCGGCACTTGGAATGTTGAACCTCATCCCGTTGGAATCGGCCCAGCTCTCTAGTCTGTTCAGGTCCCTCTGCAGAGCCCTCCTGCCTTCGAGTTGGTCCACACTTCCTCCCAGCTTGGTGTCATCTGCAAATTTGCTGATGATGGACTCAATCCCTTCGTCTAAGTCGTCGATAAAGATATTAAACAGAACTGGGCCCAACACTGATCCCTGGGGGACACCAGTTACTCTGGATATATTTGCTGACTGCTTTGGTATGACAACAGCAAGGAATAATTCCAGTGAGTAAATGTGAATGGCTTTAAACTGCTGAGAAAAAGGAGCCTTCATTTCTCTGACAGCATCCCAGGCCCTCTGGTTACACACACACACTCCCAAGTCCAAGACTTCAGTCAGTGGCAAATCAATAAAAGAGGATCTACAAGATACATTCTTTTGATAGAGGGTAAGAAATTCTTTTCTAATTTATTGCAGGGAATAAACAAAGCATCTGAATGCATGAAACCAAAACGTATCTGTTTGACTGACCTTGGAGCTGACGTCCTTTGTACAAATCCTTTGTCTTGGTAGGGTGAGCTCTGGCACTGTTATCACACTTGGGTTGTTCATACCTAAAGAACAAACAGAAGAAAAAGCAGTCGTTTGTTTCAGAACAAATTTATTTCCAACTTTCTAGTCTAAATTAAATTTGTCTTTTCTTTTAGTCAGGGAACAAGCTTGGTTTGCATTCAGAAGGGGTGATACAAATCCATCTGCCTATTTTCCACTATTGATATAAAATTAAACATTTCCACTATTGATATTAAATGAAAAAAAAATATTATCTATTCCAAATCCCATTCTACAGGGAGGAAAAGTAAAGAAGAAGAAAACTGTGGGGGATTTGGCTTGAAAAAAACCATAAAAAACCCCACATAACCAAACCCAAAGTCTCTCCTTCCACCTCCCAAGACCCATAACCAATGATGAATTCTGACCCAGCACTGACATCAGGACAGATGAAGCAGAGAGAACCAATTTCCAAATCACAGCAAGAGCTACTCCTGCAGCTCTAAAGCCCTGTATCATCTCCATGAAAAAGAAGTTGGTTTACAAAAGGACTAACCATGGCCATTTTACCAAGAGCAAATGGTTTCCAGAAGGAAGGGAGTGGGGTTAGAACAGCTTAAAATGGATTGGAAAAACCCACTGAGTCTCCACCTGCTACTGGAATATTCTTTTTGAGTTTGCTCAGAAGGAGGGAGGGAGAAACTCTGTGCTATTTGGTTTTTATACCAAACATGGACTTAAACTCCACTTCAAGACTGGGAAGTATGGGAGCATCTGCTGCTTAAACCCTCTTTTCTTTTTCTTTTATTTTTTTTTTAACAGTCCCACTAAAGTAGCTTGAAGCTGAAGTGTGTAACATTGCAGAGAAAGTTTCAAATCTCCTTTAGCACCAGGATTTGGGGGCAGATCCAAGTGTTTCACACACACACCTGCTCACAGGATCTGGGTTCTTTTGTATTCCATATAACTGCTCATCTTCCTTTGAAATTCTCCTGCTCCAGAGTTCCCCAAACAGACATTTATTGAGTAGCATGCTAAAATGTCTAATTAAAGTATATTAATCCACATTTTTGGAAGAAAATCTTTTTTAAAAGCAGTCATTAAATGGTGGCTATGCCTTGGGCCCAGGCCAGCCTGCCCCTAAGCAAATTACCAAAGCACTTTCAGCTTAATTACCAGGTGGAATGGAAAAAAAAAATGCAAAGCTTTTTCCCCTTGGAGTCTTTCATTTATTTCCACCTCATCAAATGAACCCATCATCCACTGGCCCATCAAATTTTGGCTGCTGCAAGAAGGCAAAGTGTTGTTTCACAGACCTGGGAGATCTACGGCCACTTTTTTCCCCCCAAAATAAAGAATTGCAGGAATAGAAGCTGCTTTGATAACATAGCTTGAATTCAGACAGCTGAGGGATGAGCACTTCAATCAGCTGAGAAAAGGGTGAAAAGGGAATCTCTGAGCAAGATTCACTGATGCAGCAGCTCACAACAAGCCTGGTCCCCAGTTAATCTGATGGCTAACTGCTTCTATTTTATTTTTTTTTTTTTTTTTGGCCTCCACTCTTCCACCTTTTTTAGCTTCTATTTTTGTTCTCTACACGTGCACAAACCAAATTTTTGAAAGCCAAATAGAGGTTAAAATGATGAACCGTGAAAAATCCATCTTTAGCTCTTGAAAGCAACCAAAGAAAGATGAAACAAATCATCACAAATTTACCAGCCAGGCACAGCCATGCTAAGAGCTGATAAGAAAACCACCCTTGCCTCAGTTTTCATGGGGAAAGAGTGAGAAAAGGGAGAGGGTGTCAGGATGGAGCACTGGCAAGGTTAAAAATAAGGGTGCCAAAAGACATCCTAAGTTACTCTTTTGAATTTTAAATGGGACAGAATCCTTAGCAATGAACCTGTACCTAAGCTGGCAAGAGTTTCTGAGGTTGCTTTATACCCCCAGGAACCACTGAGATTCCCTGAGGTGCCCAAAGCAGAAGAGGATGGGGAGTTCCCCAGGAATCCAGCAGTAGGGATGGGTCCAGCCTCCTGAAGTAGCAGGTTTATGCTGGGTTTTAAGTTCAGAGAATCTTTTGCAAGAGGATTGGGCCTTATTTTACCCATGACCTGAGCTGCTAAAAAGTCCTCTGTGAGACCATGGGCTTCCAAACCTCCTGAGAGTCTCAGCACCTTGGGCAGGAGGCACTGGGACCTAACTTGTGAGGAGCAACTTGACAGAATTTCAGGGTTTTTTACGCTTGGATGTGTCAACTTCACCTGTTTCTGGTGAGTTTTGTGTTCTTCAAGGTCCTAGAATGGTGCTACATTCAAGTATATTTATTTTAACTCTAGAAGTCCATGTAGGTTTTTCTAGAAAACCTTCACAGACAAAGGATTTCTCTCTGCTTCAGATGCCAGGACAGTTGGAAGGCCCATGAGTATTAATATTTTAAATCAGAGAAGAGTAGATTTAGGTTGGATGTTAGGAAATGTTCCTTCACCAATATAACACTTCACTTACACACTTGGCTTATAGTGTTTTGGTTTTGGGTTTTTTTTCACAAACCTTATGCAAAACATACATTGACTTAATCTTGAAAAGATTTATGATTTCAGCAAGATAGTGAGAGCAGCATTATATTAGCTTGTATAGCATCCCTTTCATGGCCAAGCCTCAATAACCAGCCTAAAAAACTTTTTTTTGATACTTGCTTTGCTTCCATCTGCTCTGTGTGGCCAACAGAGCCTGACCATGTATCCACCTCAGCTGAGGCAACTGAACTCCAGACTTCTTTTAATAACACACTGAAAGGGCATTTCCTTTCCCTGGTTTCCCAAGTTTTTCCATCACAACAAGTCACATGAACCAGCTGAGGAGGTTGCTGGAAAAATAACTGAACATTTCTGAGGCTGGGTTGGTTCCTGTCATAGCCCATCTGACCTGAGGCTTCTATACCCAGGCTAAGGAGTGTGAGGTCCCCTCTGGGCTTACTGGTTATTTGCTCCAAGCCTTGGCTTCCCAGCACAAAATAGAATCATGGAATGGTTGAGCTAGGAAGGGAGCTCAGAGCTCATCTCCTCCATGTGCAGGGACACCTCTCATCCAGCCAACGTTGCTCCAAGCCTCATCCAACCTGGCCCTGGATTTTCAGGACACTTGAAACAAGAACAGAGACCCTGTGAGACTGTTTCAGAAAGAAGTGTGCAAGATACAATAGTGCTGCAAAAGGATGTCTCTTGCCTAATGAGAAAGATAGAATTTATCTGTGATGCTTTGGTGTGAACTGCTTGCTGGAAAATAAGCAAATATCATTGTGTCAGAGAATCATGGGATGGCTGTGGTTGGAAGGGAGCTCAGAGATCATCTCCAGCCTCATGTCCATGGGCAGGGACACCTCTCATCCAGCCCAGGTTGCTCCAAGCCTTGGTTTCCCAGCACAAATTAGAATCATAGAATCATGGAACGGCTGAGGTTGGAAGGGAGCTCAGAGCTCATCTCTTCCAAGCTCTCATCCAGCCCAGGCTGCTCCAAGCCTCATCCAACCTGGCCTTCAACACCTCCAGGGAGGGGACAGCCACAGCTTCTCTGGGCAATCTGTTCCAGAGTCTCAGCACCCTCCTGCTGAAGAACTTCTTCCTAACATCCCATCTAAACCTCTTCTCCTTCAGTTTCAATCCATTTCCCCTTGTCCTGCCACTGGACACCCTTAGGAAAAGTCCCTCTGCAGCCTTCCTGGAGGTTCCCTTCAGGAATTGGAAGGCAGCTCTAAGGTCCCCCTGGAGTCTTCTCCAGGCTGAACAATCCCAGCTCCTCAGCCTCTCTCCATAGCAGAGCTGCTCCAGCCCCTGGATCATCTTCCAATAAATCTGTGTCCTCCTTACGATAGGGACACCAGAACTTAATGCACTATTAGAGGTGATGTTCCCCAAGTGCAGAGTAGAGGGGGAGATTCACCTCTCTGGATCTGCTGGCCTTGCAGAAAATATCTCAGAGCCTTTAAAAAATGCTGCTTGTAAGGACTTGACCAGAGACACTGAGGGATTGTCTGTGCCCACCATAACATCCTTGCATAAGCAGAGTGAGACTTTGGTCACACTGGAAGCTAAAAGGGTTTAAAATCTTTGCCCTCACTGAACAAACTTTGTTGCTGCATCCCTAAAGCTTCAAGAAATCCATTTCCCAAATCTTGATGTCATTTCTGGTAGAGCAAAGAGATGGGAACAATACAGAAAGTGAAAAACAGAAAAGTGAAAAGGAAGACTGGGACATGGCAGTGTTCAAAATATCTCCCCCCATCTTCACAGTGGAAGAAGCATCAATGAGAGGAGCAACCTCCCTGCCAGCACAGGAACACTCAGCCACCTTTTTACTCCAGCTTTGAGCTCTGGATGTGTCCCCTTACCTGGTTGATGTGCCAGGGATGGGACGTCCTGTGTCCACCAGAACACACCAGCAGTAACCAGTGGAAGGGTGGCACTGCACTGGTTTGTAGAGGCCCCCCTGAGCACACTCTGGGATGAAGACGTTGTCTTTCTGGGGCTGTTTGGCTTCCTCCAGGGCTGACTGAAGTTCTTGATCACATGATGATGCTTTTGGAAGGAAAAAAACAAAACAGAAACAAAGACAATGCTGAAGAAAATTTAGATTTTTCTGTCAGTCTTCCAGTGTGTGGAAGGATTGGATTTTTTGAAGTTTTTTTTGAAGAGGAGTGCCTGGAGCTCAAATCCCAGCTTTATGGTGTGTTTATCCCACATTTATGGTGTGTGCTTTTAGGAAGTTCAGTCTCCTTTGTGTGCAGCTGCTTTAAAACACACTCCAAATGACACTTCACCTCCTGTCCTCCACTAGATTTAACCTATGGATAACCAAACACTGTCTCTGCCACCTTAAAACAAATCCTCACCCACTCCACAGTCACCAAACTACTCTTTTTTCTTTTTTTTTTCCAGAGAAAACAGGAAATACCCAGCTTTTTATCATTCCTCATATTAATTATTCATCTTGATACCATTCAGATCTTCAGCCTGAAGGTTTAGATGGTGAGATGTCCAACCTGAAGGCCAAGTTGGATAGGAGCACCCTGGGCTGTGGGAGGTGTCTCTACCCATGGAATTGGGTTGGACACGGATGAGCTTTAAGGTCCCTTCCAACTCTGGCTATTCCATGATGCAAATTCTGCTTTTTCTTTCCAGTTTTGGAATAACCACTTCAGAGAAGTGAAAATCCTTCCACCTTCTTTTCTGGTGATTCTGGAACTGGCAATGTACCCATTGCTCTGGACCCCAAAGACCCAGAAGATAAATTAATACATTTTTATCTCAGCATAAACAATACATCCCAGATCTTTTCTGGATGTGAGAAAAGCTTTCATGTCCACACATTCCAAGTTCTTCCATGGAACTATGACCTAGGGGACATCCAACAGAAACCTCATGCCTGAGAAAGACATTTTGATCAGTAAAAAACCACCCCTGCTAAGGATTTTTTTTTTTTTTTCACTACTAAGATAGGGTTTGTGGCACTGCAGAGATAACAAAGGAGAAACTATTTACCCAAGCCATTATTTCTCCAGGAGCTTTCAAGTCAGTCTCCTACCATGGGAAGTTGAGATAACTAATAAAGTGGTTTCTATACAACTCTCAAATTAATCTAGTGAAAAAAAAATATTTGAAAAGAAAAGATGGGTATAACTATAAGAACTCTACAAAGATACAGACAAAGATTTCAAGTTGCTGGAACTTCAATCAATATAAATTTTCTCCAGTTAAAGAAAGAACAGTTTGCTATTATAAATAATTGCAGTAATAATAATAAAATATTAGTAGTAATAGTAATAAAAATAATAATAATCTGGGTAGGATTTGCTCTTCTTTCAAGCCAGTTAAAGACCAGTGACACAAACACTCTCCCAATCTCTACCAAGATTTACCTTTTGATTTCTCCCAGTTCAGACCACAGAAGGACAAGCAGAATCCTGACTGGATTTCCTAGTGCATTTCTAATGAGCCTCAGCTTCAGTCTGATCTATTTATTCTATAAATTCTATTATAAATTCCTTTTTTTAATTATAAATTCTATTTATTCTATATTCAGTCTAATCTAATTTATTTTTATCCACAGGTTCAGGAAATATTTTGCAAACAGTAGGTAAAAACTAGTGCAGGATGTCACCAGTGATGTCCAGAATGCTCCTTCCACTCAGGAAGATTTTTGTGGCAGGGGAAAGGTGGCAAGAAATCCTAGAATCCTAGAACTGGCTGGGTTGGAAGGGACCTCAGAGATCATCAAGTCCAACCCTTGATCCACTCCCGCTGCAGTTCCCAGCCCATGGCACTCAGTGCCACATCCAGGCTCTTTGGAAAGATCTCCAGACACGGAGAATCCACTACTTCCCTGGGCAGCCCATTCCAATGCCTGAGCACCCTCTCCAGAAAGAAATTCTTTCTCATCTCCAACCTAAACCTCCCCTGGCACAACTTGAGACCTTTTGTGCCCTCTTGTCTTGCTGAGAGTTGCCTGGGAAAAGAGCCCAACCCCCCCCTGGCTCCAACCTCCTTTCAGGGAGTTGCAGAGAGTGATGAGGTCTCCCCTGAGCCTCCTCTTCTCCAGCCTCAACACCCCCAGCTCCCTCAGCCCTTCCTCACAGCACTTGTGCTGGATCCCTTCACAGCCTCCTTGCTCTTCTCTGGACCTGCTCCAGCACCTCAAGCTCCTTCCTGAACTTCCTGAGGGGCCCAGAACTGGACACAGGACTCAAGCTGTGGCCTCCCCAGAGCTGAGCACAGGGGCAGAATCCCTTCCCTGGACCTGCTGGCCACGCTCTTCCTGAGCCAGCCCAGGATGCCATTGGCCTTCTTGGCCACCTGGGCACACTGCTGGCTCATGGTCACCTTCCTGGCAATCCAGACTCCCAGGTCCCTCTCTGTCTGGCTGCTCTCCAACCACTCTGTGCCCAGCCTGGAGCTCCCCATGGGGTTGTTGTGGCCAAAGTGCAGGACCCGGCACTTGGAATGTTGAACCTCATCCCATTGGAATCAGCCCAACTCTCCAGTCTAATGAAATGAAAGAGCTCCGTACTATACATGGGACACAGTTCCAGCTGAAACGAGGCTTGGGGGCCAAAATTGTGTCTTTTGTTCCAATCCACAGATAAGGTTTAAAAAACCAGCATATCACTTGCTAACTTGATTACAAGGCATAGATGGAGTGGGATTTTTTCAGTCCTTTGGCTGATTTTTTTTCCCATGTTATTTCATTATTCAATATTCAGTAGTTGAGCAGGACATGTAGATAAATTGATTTATATTGCATGGGTTTGTCTTGGTCTATCCAGTGACATACTCAGAGATTGAATACCTCTCAAAGCACCAGGGTTTAGCTAATTAGTTGTAGTTAAAGAACCAGTGAAGTGAAGCCAGAGAGGCTGCTTAAAAAAAAAAAAAATAAAGAAAAAGGAAATAGCTAATTGTTTGCATATTAAAACTTTCACAGAAATAGCTATGGTTTCACAAATTAGAAATCCATCACCAACATCCTCTAGAAGCAGCCAAAATAAATCTTTCCCTCAGTGGATCTGGATGCTGATGCTGATTATCAGGTTCCAAGGTACAGCAGCCCTGGGAAACACATCCCTTAGCTCACACCTTAACTTTTTATGTTTTGTATGTAATCAAACCAAAAGTAGCAAGCAGGGTGAAGCAGCTGCAGGAAGAGGGAGGAAATCATAATGCCTCTTTAAAGTCCAATAAATTCTTTTCTCATTCATCCTGATGAACCTTGAGACCACTCCATCAGCTACTGAAGCATTCCCTGGGTTTATATCCTTGTAACTAGTAGGATAACCCAGCAAAGTGCAGGAATTTCCACCTCTCACAGCCCTGGGGGTTTTCATGCTCTTAATTTCATTTTAAAAATACTTTAGCCTTTGGAGACTGCACAGTCAGGTCAGAGGATCCTGGTTTGGGTTGGAAGGGACCTTAAGCATCATTTAGTTCCATCCAGATGGATAAAACCCAACAGCAGAGAGAGGGGGTGATGGAGAATTCCCAATGGAGATCTGGACTGTATCAGCAGTGAGCAGAAGCTTCACCACCTGATTTCTGAACAGTTTTCTTTATTATTTATTTAATAAAAATATTTTCTTATTATTTCTTTCAGTACTAAAAAAAAAACAGCCAAGGGCTGCCTTGAAACCCGTGGAGTCCTGGTCCAGTGGCAGAGACCCAAATAAATGGGCTTGCCAAGGCAAGGTTTTCTACAAGTTACAGCTCAAGCCATAAATTTGCCTCCTGTGCACCAGGTCAGGGCTTCTTCAGGTCCTTTTCCTCCCTTCTGAGTGGATCTGAATCCCAGAGGCAGAGGGAAGAAGTGTTGTGGGAGAGATGCCAAAGGAGGGCTGGAAATGTGGCTTTAGGAGTGGCAGTCAGGAAAAGGCTGGAATTTAGGATTGCAAGTGGGAATGGACTCAGGACAGCAATCAGAGGGAAGATGAAAGATAAAAATTCTTCTTCTTTGTGGCAAAAGGATGAAAAACAGGAAGGAAAATAACCACAGCAGGATGCATACCAAATGCTAAGGTAGAAGTCCTGTAAGGTGAAATACAGCATCTTCTGTCAATGCAAAAGATATTCCAGCTATAGACCAAAGCTGTGAATAAACTACAGGTTTTATATAAAATCTTCACTCAGTCCTTGTTGTCACTGAGGAATTCTCTCTTAAAGAACCAGCTGCATTTCAAGCTTCAAGTTAATTTACAGGAACAGCAGAACACCTAAAGAGCAGTAGGATTCAAGTCTATACATTATATATAAGTTTATATTGTATCTATTATAAATAAACTCTTATTTAAGAAAAACTCAAGTTAGTCATCTCTGATGGGTTTCCTAATTCAGTGATGTTCACTGGGGATCTCCTGGAGGAGAAAAGAATCCTAGAATCCTAGAATGGGCTGGGTTGGAAGGGACCTCAGAGATCATCAAGTCCAACCCTTGATCCACTCCCGCTGCAGTTCCCAGCCCATGGCACTCAGTGCCACATCCAGGCTCTTTGGAAATATCTCCAGACACGGAGAATCCACTACTTCCCTGGGCAGCCCATTCCAATGCCTGATCACCCTCTCCAGAAAGAAATTCTTTCTCATCTCCAACCTAAACCTCCCCTGGCACAACTTGAGACCTTTTGTGCCCTCTTGTCTTGCTGAGAGTTGCCTGGGAAAAGAGCCCAACCCCCCCTGGCTCCAACCTCCTTTCAGGGAGTTGGAGAGAGTGATGAGGTCTCCCCTGAGCCTCCTCTTCTCCAGCCTCAACACCCCCAGCTCCCTCAGCCCTTCCTCACAGCACTTGTGCTGGATCCCTTCACAGCCTCCTTGCTCTTCTCTGGACCTGCTCCAGCACCTCAAGCTCCTTCCTGAACTTCCTGAGGGGCCCAGAACTGGACACAGGACTCAAGCTGTGGCCTCCCCAGAGCTGAGCACAGGGGCAGAATCCCTTCCCTGGACCTGCTGGCCACGCTGTTCCTCAGCCAGCCCAGGATGCCATTGGCCTTCTTGGCCACCTGTGCACACTGCTGGCTCATGGTCACCTTCCTGTCAATCCAGACTCCCAGGTCCCTCTCTGGCTGCTCTCCAACCACTCTGTGCCCAGCCTGGAGCTCCCCATGGGGTTGTTGTGGCCAAAGTGCAGGACCCGGCACTTGGAATGTTGAACCTCATCCCCTTGGGATCATCCCAACTCTCCAGTCTGTCCAGGTCCCTCTGCAGAGCCCTCCTGCCTTCCAGCTGATCCACACTCCCCCCAGCTTAGTGTCATCTGTGAATTTGCTGATGATGGACTCAATCCCCTCATCTAAATCGTCAATAAAGATATTGAACAGAACTGGGCCCAACCTTGATCTTTGAAAAGAAGTGGTTTTTCTGGAAGATCTCTCCTGAGCAAAGCATGCGGGGTGCACCTGTGAGTAACAGATCTCCCAGTAAGTTCAGAAAACCATCTTGTTAGTCCTGATTATAAATAACACATTTTTTAAATTTTTTTTCTTCATGTGAATGGCTGTGTTGATGTCTCAATTTCAGGGAATTGAAACAAGTCCCCAGCTCTGCAGAAAATTACAAAGGCATCCAGATGCCACTTGTAACATTTCCTGCCACCAGACAGACATTTCCTTTCAGTTTCCTTCAACCCTACAAGTTCCAGCTGAGAAACAGAATCCACTCGAAGAAATTCTGTTCTCAGCTGCTTCCTTCTCCTTCCTTTTCTCATTCCCAGAATGGGCCATGAAAGGATAATTTAGGCAGCTTGCTTCCCCCCAGCAGGGATCTATTCTTAGGGCTTGAAGCTCAATGTCCTCTCTAGAAAGCAGGTAACAAGAAACCTGTGAAGAAAACCCCTGAAAAGTGATCTGTGTGCAGTGAAACATTACAGACAGCTGATGCTGCACTTCTCTGTTTCTCAGAGGATACCCAGAAATAAGACATTTACACCCAAATATCAGTTTAGAGAGACTGCAACGACAGTTGATGCTGATTAAAATAATATTAAATATAAATATAAAATTAAATATAATTTAAATAATTAAAAATAATATTAAATATAAATATAATAAATATAATTAAATAATAATATGCAAATCAGCCACCTACCCTAATTAAACTAATGAAGCCTCATTTAGGCATCTTTTCAGAGTAAATCAAATATTGATGTGCACAAGTTCAGGGCTGGTTTATTTCAGAACTATAATAAGTAGGGTGGATAAATACTCATCCTATTAACACCCATGGAACCCTGCAGCAAACTCACATCTGATAAGGGTAAGAATTTGATCCATTTGCTGGGGATGAACCCTCCTTGACCCAGTGGGAAATTGATTTTTAATGTGATTTTCCACTATTTTTTATCAGCATCAAACTTCACTGGATGGATTTCCACTGACCCTGCACCAAACTGTGTTTGCACAGGGGACTGGAAGGTTCCCTTCAGCAAGGTGCTGGGAAGTGGGATGATTTCTATTCAAGCAGAATAGAATTTCTGTTGGCTGGATGGCAAAGTGATCCTTTACAGAAGTGGCCAAATATTCCCAACTCCAGCAAACTTGCACCCTCAAGTTAAACTTCCAGGTTCCTTACCTCTCACTGACCAATTTCATCACCCAGAATCCACCCCATCTCTTCCTGCTATGAATGAAGCATCCAGGGAAATATGTTAGCTACTAAAAATGGGAAAAAACCCTTAAATGAGTTCATTCTAGTGAAGAAGTGTAACTCCCCAGATTCATTCACCCTTTCAGGCTTTCCAGCTTGCATTTAAACATATCCTAGCATCAGATATTCCTTCTCTGAAGAGGCAGGTGATGTGGTATAATGTGATTTGAGATGCCAACCTTTTATCTTTTATGGACACAAATGTCTTTTCCTTCATGGCCACAGCATGGACATCTCACATTCATCTTTTTTAAGAACCTGTTCTTACAAGAATTTCTTGCAAGAAGAATGTAATTTCTTGTAATTCTTGTAACTCCTTCCTGCTGTCTCCTGATTGTTTCAAATAAACTCAGCTCTGACAGAAATGAAGTGCAGCTTCATGCTACAGAAAATGCAAGAACAACTTTTTTTTTATTAGCTTCTAATAAAGACCATTCAGAAACCTAAATCAAGCAAATAATTTCTCTTTCTGGCCCAATCTTCCCCCAGGAGAAGTCCACACAAAAAAACATCCACTCCATTCAATGGACATCATCTCAGCTGAATATATTCATGTGAAGGGATGTTTCAAATATTTTCTCATGGACCAAGCACTGGTTGTAAGGAAGAGGTAACATTAATCAACACTCAACTTTAGCCCCAGAATCCAGGTGGCAACCAAAACTTCAGACTAAATGACAGCACTAATACTCATCTGGTGTTTGGATTTGGAGCAAATTTCAGTAAAATTCATCAGCATGAGGGGTCTCAAGCCCTGGGGAAAGCTGGAAGCATCCCTCCCCATACTTCTCTTTGTGAAAACTTGGGGGAACCAAATATTTCAAGCCCCTTGAGTGCACTCTCCAGGTACCAGCTGGGTACCAGTTGGCACTTTCAGAGCTGGGGTGGATGATTATGGCTGAACACAGAGCTCATGGCTTCAACACAGCCCTAAAGATTGATTTATGGACTTCACTGCCCTAAGCAAAGCAGGAGAAATCCCAGCCAGATGGGCTCAGGCATCTCTGTGGTGTCATCTGCCAAATCAGTGCAGAACACAAGAAGGAATCATCTGGAAATGCACTGAGCCCATCAAAGCCAAGACCAAGGTGACCCCAAGCTCCCATTTAGCTCTACCTGAACACCACATGGCCACAGGGCATCCAATCCACCTCTGTCAACCAGAATTTCCTCAATTTTTACCCTTGGCTTCCAGTAGCCAAGAGGCACTGGGTCACATCCAACATTTTTGCAAGACACAAGCTCTGGTTTTACAAATTGGTGACACTTTGGGGACCCATAAGACAGAGATCTCAGGGTAAAACAGAACAACTTGCTCTTTAACCAACATATAAACCTACTAGGGCACTGGATTATTTTTTTTCTTTTAAGAGTTTCTGGTTTAGGGAAGGTTTTGCAAATATCTCTGAAATTATTTTTTTTCCAGAATCTGAAATATTAGGAGTGCTGGGAGAAAGACTGTAACCACAACACTGCAAAAGAACTGTTTTGCCACAAAAACCTGCCATTTGAGCAGTTTGTTTGCTTCATTGTTTAATTTTAAGCCCAAATTCTTGGTTAAAGATCTGAGTAATATTATGCAAGCATTCAACATCCTCCTCTCACAGAAAAGTAATTTAAATTACTGTTATTCATTCATAATCCTTTTTCTCCTTCACCAAGCTCACACTCCTATTGTGCAGATTATAAGAGACCAAACCACCTCCCTGGTTTTAGACAGATGTAATTCTAAATATTGCTATTTTTATTGAGATTTAATGAAGCAGCAGTGTAGGATCTGTCCACTGACTTGCTGAAAACTCACAGAGAAGCTTGGATTCACTTACAAGTGGGACAGAAACTGGCTCTAAATATTTAAGTATTAGCACTCACTCCTGTAGCTGACATGAAGTACAAACTATGTTATAAATCTGAGCTATATCAAGGATGCATTTTGCATTAGAGCCAGGATGTATATCCTAAACATCTTGGGTCCAGCATTTATTAAAGCATCTATTAAATATGAGAAATCAGAGCACAAAGTACTTTTTTGTGCTATTCTTTAAACCCCTGCAGGCCTATGGCCAAGTGCCTTGCGTTTACCAGAGGTGATGCCAGGGCTGCTTACACCCTATCCTCTACACTACATCTTTGAATACACCCTTAACACAAAGAAAAACCCCTTTAATGCCAGCTGATAAATCCTATGGAGAAGGAGAGTGAAAAACCTTTTGGTCTTCTGAGGAGCTGAGGTCCCTTATCCTCTTTTGCTGAATGAGCTGAGGATGAGTAAGGATGGGACATCATCTCCAGTGGCTCTTGCTTGACTTTGGTAACTTGGCTCTTTCAAAATCAGATACTGTGCAAAAGACTCAGTAAAAACTTGGCCTGATTCTGCCAGGGTTCTTTCTTTTTCAAGCAGTTCTTTGCCAAAAAAAAAGAGGGGAAAATGGTTTTCCTACAGCAGAGGAAACAGAGGTTCCTGTTACTGCTGGGCTGAGCTGCCTTGCCCTGCACCACAGCTTGCAAAATACAAACCCAACCAAACCAAAAAGCCACCACCCAAAATGACAGCAAATAAAACTCCCTGTCTCTTCCCAAAGGCTGTGGCCAGTTTGCTGCAGCAATCTGAAGGCTCCTTCATTAAGTAGGATTGCACAAAGTTATCATGCTTGGTCTGTGAGTATATTGACCAGCAAGTGTTAGGGGTTTTTTTGCCAGTGGAAAAAAATATTTTTTTTTTTTTTTTTTTTTGAAAAGACATCTTTGAAGTGCAAATAAAGCTGATTCATTCTTCCCACAGAGCTGTGAAAATGGAAGCCTTTGCCAGGTGAGCTGAGGGTATTTGAAGAGCTCTCCTAAACACAATTACCAAACAAAATGTGCAAATTGGGGTGCTGTAATTCATGCTTTGGCATGTTGAAGAAGCCAAGCAATTTACAGGAATGTTTCTCATCCAAGCACTTCCCTTCAGTGAAACAGGAGTCATGTTCACCAGCTGGGAAACTGAGATCCTTCCATCACTCCCTGGATCTGATTATGGATACCTGAGACCGTAGGAACCCAAGGAATCTTCATTTCTGGTGGCCTCTCTGGCTGTCCCATGGTCCTGCCTGTGCTCCAGACTGCTGCTGGCACCATGCAAGCTTTTCCATCACCATTGCTTAACCCTTCCTGACCCTGCAGTCCATCAACACTGGACAACAACCCCATGCAGCGCTACAGGTTGGACACAGAGTGGCTGGAGAGCAGCCAGGCAGAAAGGGACCTGGGAGTCTGGACTGACAAGAAACTGAACATGAGCCAGCAGTGTGCCCAGGTGGCCAAGAAGGCCAATGGCATCCTGGCCTGTATCAGAAACAGCGTCACCAGCAGGTCCAGGGAGGTGATTCTGCCCCTGTACTCAGCGCTGGTTAGGCCACACCTCGAGTCCTGTGTCCAGTTCTGGGCCCCTCAGTTTAAGAAGGATGTAGAGGTCCTGGAACAGGTCCAAAGGAGGGCAACCAGGCTGGTGAAGGGACTCGAGCACAGGCCCTATGAGGAGAGGCTGAGAGAGCTGGGGCTGTTCAGCCTGAAGAAGAGGAGGCTCAGGGGAGACCTCATTGCTGTCTACAACTCCCTGAAAGGAGGCTGTAGCGAGGTGGGAACTGGACTCTTTTCACAGACGACCTTCAACAAGACAAGAGGACACAGTCTTAAGTTGTGCCAGGGGAGGTTTAGGTTAGATATTAGAAAGAATTTCTTCACGGAGAGGGTGATCAGGCTATGGAATGGACTGCCCGGTGAGGTGGTAGATTCTCCGTCCCTGGAGACATTTAAAAAAAGACTGGATGTGGCACTCAGTGCCATGGTCTAGCAACTGCTCCGGTGGGTCAAGGGTTGGACTAGATGATCTCTGAGGTCCTTCCAACCCGGCTAATTCTATGATTCTATGATCTTCTAGGGATTAGCTCATTTCCTGCCACCTTAAAGACATCTCTCCTCAACACAGACTTGCTCAAGGTGTAAAAAAGTCTAACCTGAGAATCAAGCAATTTGCTGCTTTATTATTTTTATAATTTATAGAACTGTTGCATCATTTCTGGATTAGTTTTGTTACAGCAGCCACTGTCTCTGGGCTGCCTGGGATGTGACCACTGCTGGTCCACAAAATGCCAACCTCAACCCCCTGCCTTGGGATGGGAGCCAGGAATTGCTTCCCCATCCCCTGCCAGGGCACCTGAAGGCCCAGATTAGCCCTGGGAAAACACAAGCCAGGGAGGAATTGCTCTGCTCTGCTATGGTCCTCTGCAAAAGAGAAAAAGAGCTGGTGGCAAGCTCAGTGACAAAGTGCAGTTGGATTTTTGATCATTATATCCTCTTCAGATTTCACAGGAATAGTTCCAGACCACAAGGATATGAACCCTTGGAGAATCCAGCAGGAGCTAGAGGGGCTTCTGACTGGTTTATGGGATTGTGATCTGGGGTGCACAGTGAAAGAATATGCAGACATATTAAAAAAAAAGATTATTTTCCATTAAGTACTTCTCCTTTGCATGTCTCAGAGTATCTTACAAAATGCCCATGGCAGACTGGGTGGGCATTACAAAATAGTAAGATTTTGGCCCTCTGACACAAGCAGGAACACAAAGATTAAAGAGGCTGTTGAAGCAGAAGTTCTCTTCCTTCTACTTTCTTCCTCAGTGTTTCATGCAATGTCACTTTGACAGCCACAAAGCAAAAGTTTATGCTTCCATCATCCTCACTGCCTTTTCTGTGTCTAAGCAGAACAATTCCCCCTCCAGAGCTCCCAGGTATGTGTTCTTCAAACCTACTTCACTTAAAAAACCCCAACAGTCAGAAATAGCATAGTAATGCTGAGGGTATCACTGCACCCATAAAGGCCAAGCAATGACAGAGGGATTAAAAAGTGCCCAATTTTATACTGACCTCTTCTTCTTCACCTTCCCCAAGAGAAGGGAGGAAGCAGATGGAAAATGAGCAGACATAAAATATCTCATGTCAGAGGATTACAGAATTTTCAGGGTTGGAAGGGACCTTAAAGCTCATCCAGTTCCAACCCCTGCATGGGCAGGGACACCTCCCACAGCCCAGGTTGCTCCAAGCCCCATCCAGCCTGACCTTAAAAACTTCCAGGGATGGATGGGGCTTCCACCACCTCTCTGGGCAACCTGTGCCAGGGTCTCAGCATCCTCATGGGGAAGAAATTCTTCCTCACATCCAACCTCAATCTCCCCTCCTCCAGCTGGAATCCATTCCCCACCAGTCCTGTCAGAATCCCAGAATCATTTGGGTTGGAAAGGAGCTCTGGGATCATCAAATCCAACCCTTGATCCACTCCCTCCGTGGTTCCCAGCCCATGGCACTCAGTGCCACATTCAGTCTCTTCTTAAAAACCTCCAGGGATGGAGAATCCATCCCCTTCCTGGGCAGCCCATTCCAATGCCTGATCACCCTCTCTGGAAAGAATTTCTTCCCAATATCCAACCTAACCCTCCCCTGGCAGAGCTTAAGTCCATGCCCTCTTGGGTTGGAAGGGACCTTAAAGCTCATCCAGGTCCAACCCCTGCATAGGCAGGGACACCTCCCACAGCCCAGGTTGCTCCAAGCCCCATCCAGCCTGACCTTAAAAACTTCCAGGGATGGATGGGGCTTCCACCACCTCTCTGGGCAACCTGTGCCAGGGTCTCACCACCCTCATGGGGAAGAACTTCTTCCTCACATCCAACCTCAATCTCCCCTCCTCCAGCTGGAATCCATTCCCCCATGTCCTATCCCTACCTGACAGCCTCCAAAGTCCCTCCCCACTTTCCTGCAGACTCTCATTGTAAGATCTGTGCTGTGCAAAGTCTTTTAACAGAGGAAGATGGGAATCCTGTGATGTGTCATCACCCTCAGCACATCATACCCCAAACTCACATTCCTACAGCATGCAGGAAATCACTTCTTGGAACAGGAGAGGCACAGGATTCAGATAGAGGTCTGCTTTCTGGTTTTGGCCCAGTTTTGTGTGCAATTAAGCACAAAAGAAGAGTAAAATCCACCAAGAATATCCTAATGCTCTTTCTTTCAGCTCCAACAACTTTTTAATATAGTTTTATATAGGTCTTTTTTGTTTTGTTCCCTTTTTTTGTTTGCTCATATGGCCATGGTTAGACAGCTCAGCTTGTGCCTTGGTTTGAAGACCAAAGCCAAATCTTTGACTTGGCTCTCCCTCCAAATTCTGGAGACAAGCAAGGGCAGCATGAATTCAAAATTAAAAAGTTCTCATTTCACCCCACTTTCATCTCTGCTTTTAAACAAAAATAGCTCTCCAAAGAGTAAACAATGCTAAATATGGTGTGCTAGAGAAATATTCCACTGATTCAGAAGGATGGGAGACCCCCTGGCATTCTGAAAGTGCCAGGGCACAATTACTGCTCCTGCAAACTGGAACCATCCCAGTGCACACAGCAGGGATCACCAACAGGAAAGTCAATCCCAAGTACACCCAGAACAACTTTAAAGGCTTCCTAAGATGATGCATAGCAGCAAACTGAGGCTTTTTTGGACCAGTAAAATTAACATTGTGAACTGTAGCTAATGAGTCTTAATCCTTTAAATCCAAGTGTCCTGTGGGTTTCTTGTTTTGGGTTTTTTTGGTTTTGTTTCTGGTTTGTTTGGTTGGTTTGTTGGGGGGTTTTTTGTTTGTTTGTTTGTTTTGGTTTTTTTTTTTTAATATTTGCTCAGCATGTTTGCCACAAATATTTTCATCCCTTTTAAAGCTGCTCCCATCACATGTGTGCCTCTACCTCAGGCCCCATTGGTTTTGAAGATGACAACCAGAGAAAACCCAAAAGACCATTTTTTTGGCTGAACTGATCAAATAAACCAGATTCTAAATATTTAACATTTCCAGATAACCAGCATCCCAGGAAATAGCAATGCTGGTGCTCAGTCACCTAATCATAGAATCATAGAATTAGCCGGGTTGGAAGGGACCTCAGAGATCATCTAGTCCAACCCTTGACCCACCGGAGCAGTTGCTAGACCATGGCACTGAGTGCCACATCCAGTCTTTTTTTAAATGTCTCCAGGGACGGAGAATCTACCACCTCACCGGGCAGTCCATTCCATAGCCTAATCACCCTCTCCGTGAAGAAATTCTTTCTAATATCTAACCTAAACCTCCCCTGGCACAACTTAAGACTGTGTCCTCTTGTCTTGTTGAAGGTCGTCTGTGAAAAGAGTCCAGTTCCCACCTCGCTACAGCCTCCTTTCAGGTAGTTGTAGACAGCAATGAGGTCTCCCCTGAGCCTCCTCTTCTTCAGGCTGAACAGCCCCAGCTCTCTCAGCCTCTCCTCATAGGGCCTGTGCTCGAGTCCCTTCACCAGCCTCCTTGCTCTTCTCTGGACCTGCTCCAGCACCTCAATCTCCTTCCTGAGGGGCCCAGAACTGGACACAGGACTCGAGGTGTGGCCTAACCAGTGCTGAGTACAGGGGAAGAATCACCTCCCTGGACCTGCTGGCCACGCTGTTTTTGATACAGGCCAGGATGCCATTGGCCTTCTTGGCCACCTGGGCACACTGATGGCTCATGGTCACCTTCCTGGCAATCCAGACTCCCAGGTCCCTCTCTGTCTGGCTGCTCTCCAACCACTCTGTGCCCAGCCTGGAGCTCCCCATGGGGTTGTTGTGGCCAAAGTGCAGGACCCGGCACTTGGAATGTTGAACCTCATCCCGTTGGGATCATCCCAACTCTCCAGTCTGTCCAGGTCCCTCTGCAGAGCCCTCC
The DNA here is from genome assembly GCF_003957555.1 of Calypte anna. Lineage (NCBI taxonomy): Eukaryota > Metazoa > Chordata > Aves > Apodiformes > Trochilidae > Calypte > Calypte anna. The sequence goes on along the minus strand of NC_044246.1, from coordinate 2,462,213 downwards.
TGCCTTCCAGCTGATCCACACTCCCCCCCAGCTTAGTGTCATCTGTGAATTTGCTGATGATGGACTCAATCCCCTCATCTAAATCATCAATAAAGATATTGAACAGCACTGGGCCCAACACTGATCCCTGGGGGACACCACAGCCGCCATTTTGATGCAGCCCCGTTCAGCACCACTCTCTGGGCCCGGCCCTCCAGCCAGTTCCTAACCCAGCACAGAGTGCCCCTGTCCAAGCTGGGGGCTGACAGCTTTTTCAGGAGAATGCTATGGGGGAGATAAGGAACCATTTTTATTACAGCTCATGTGAAGACAGCTCTGTTGTTCTTTCCACATATTACACACTGTATGCTTTGTTTTCTTTTTAATTTGGGCAGATTAAAGGTTGCTTGATGGCTTGAAAATAATGCAAAAGGAAGCCCAGTGCATGATTCTCCCAGGAGGTTGTGAAACTGTGGCAATCAGAGCTGTTGCTGATTAAATCTATTGTTATAAAGCATTCTGGGCCAGACCAATCCACCACTAAAATAATTAATGAAGTCCACAAGGGCCTTTAGTGGGATTTGTTTTCATCAAGCAGAGGAAGAAATACAAGCCCAAGCAGAGTGGAAAAGGCTGTGTATTTATAAACCTGCTTGCCTTCAGTGACACTGGTGAATAAATACAGAATTAAATAATAATACAGAATAAATACAGAATTAAAAGTCCTGTGCAAGCTGGACTGGTGGAAGGTGTCTCTGCCCATGCAGAGGGGGTGGATCTTGGGATCTTGATGATCTTTAGGGTCCCTTCCAACCCAAACCATTCTATAATTCAGTGAACTGTCCCATAATACACGTTATTGATTACTAGAACAAATATCCTTACTCATTCACATAAGGATAACGTGGAGCCAGCTTCCTCTTGCACCAAAACCAGGGGCATCCTCTTTTTCCTTGTGTTCTGCACCTGTATTTATTGCAGCCACTCAATGGCATACATGGTATTTATTGGTATGTATTATTTATACCATTATAAATGGTATTTATTGCAGCCATGCAATGGCATGCATAGTATTTATTGGTATTTACTATTTATACCATTATAAATGGTATTTATTGCATGCCATGCAATGGCAGGCAAAGTTTGATGAAAGGAGGGGAGGAACCTGTGAAGTCATCATCAACCAATTGCAAGGGAAAAGGGGTAAAAATCCAATGCCAACAGCTAGCAAGAAAAAAAAGCAAACCACAAAACAAAAATTACCTCTCTTTTCTCTTGTGTTTTGTGATGCACCAGGAGAATTTAAGCCTTAATCTTATTTAAACAGAGGGATTTTTAAATTTTTTTTTGTGGTTCAATGCAGATACTCATCCTACTGTTCTTAAACAGGTATTAAAATCAGCCTAATGAAAACCACTGGGCTTTCTCTTCTCCAGTAACACAGAAATCTAGAGCACAACCATGAATGTTATCTCCAGGCAGCTCAGGATGCAGGGAAAACACAGTGTCCAACATTTCTCTGGACCAGTCTGCTATGAGAGAGGACAGAGCATGATGGACAGGGTGGAGAGAAGAAGTAAACAAGCCAGGAATAACACAGTGCTTGGGGATTTACAGCATCTTGCAGAGGAAAAGATCTCAAAGAGGTTTTATGTACTATACCAACCCAATTTGACTAGAACAAGGTCCCTGGTGCCAATTATGAGCCTTGGTGTGGCTTTTCATGGAAAAGAGACTCTACAAACAGAAAGAAAGAAGTGTTTTGCATCAAAGGCAGGCTCAGGGAAAGGATCCATGGATGACAACAGGAACCAGGGATGCTAACAACCCAGAAAAGCAGATGCTGCAGCAAAGGCTTGGCCTGATGCAAGAGCTGCAACGCAGACACCTGGCCAAGACCCAGGTTTTGGAGTGTGTAGGAGTTTAATTCCTCTTTGCTTTTGCACCAAATGGAAAAATGCCAGCATTATTGATGGAGCCTCAAAAAGTTCCACGGTGCCAAGGCAGGTTTTTCAAGAAGGAAAGGAAAAAAAGGCAAGGATTTATTGGGAGAAAATTAAGCAATGCAGGAATTGTAACGTGAGGTGTCAGTTTTGCTAGGGATTTTGTTCACAAATACATAGCTTGGCAAATCAGAAAGTTGGGAATCACATTTGATAAACCATCCCTTAAAAAAAATCCCTCCAAATTTACCACTGTGACTGCCCATCACCTCATCTACCAGGGAACATTTTGAACTGAACTCAGACTGGCAGAAATCCACCAGGAATGACAAACATTCCATGGGTACCAGTGTTCATCCCTGAGATGGATTTCTGTCAAGAGCAGAAAGAGATTTTTATGCAGAACATGGCCAGAAGAAGCAGTAGAAATCCACAGTTAACAGAATATATTAACAGATATTAACAATATTCTGCCCTAACTGCTTTTATCTTTAAAACACTTCTTATTCAATTATTGGGAAGGCAGACAGTTGTCATTTGATTTATCCTGTGCTGGGTTAGGAACTGGCTGGAGGGCTGGGCCCAGAGAGTGGTGCTGAGCGGGGCTGCATCAAAATGGCGGCTGTGGTGTCCCCCAGGGATCAGTGTTGGGCCCAGTGCTGTTCAATATCTCTGATATTGATCTCTGAGGTCCCTTCCAACCCAGCCAATTCTATGATTCTATGATTCTATGAATATCTTTAGTGATGATTTAGATGAGGGGATTGAGTCCATCATCAGCAAATTCCCAGCTGACACTAAGCTGGGGGGAGTGTGGATCAGCTGGAAGGCAGGAGGGCTCTGCAGAGGGACCTGGACAGACTGGAGAGTTGGAATGATCCCAACGGGATGAGGTTCAACATTCCAAGTGCCGGGTCCTGCACTTTGGCCACAACAACCCCATGGGGAGCTCCAGGCTGGGCACAGAGTGGTTGGAGAGCAGCCAGACAGAGAGGGACCTGGGAGTCTGGATTGCCAGGAAGGTGACCATGAGCCAGCAGTGTGCCCAGGTGGCCAAGAAGGCCAATGGCATCCTGGGCTGGCTCAGGAACAGCGTGGCCAGCAGGTCCAGGGAAGGGATTCTGCCCCTGTGCTCAGCTCTGGGGAGGCCACAGCTTGAGTCCTGTGTCCAGTTCTGGGCCCCTCAGGAAGTTCAGGAAGGAGCTTGAGGTGCTGGAGCAGGTCCAGAGAAGAGCAAGGAGGCTGTGAAGGGATCCAGCACAAGTGCTGTGAGGAAGGGCTGAGGGAGCTGGGGGTGTTGAGGCTGGAGAAGAGGAGGCTCAGGGGAGACCTCATCACTCTCTCCAACTCCCTGAAAGGAGGTTGGAGCCAGGGGGGGGTTGGGCTCTTTTCCCAGGCAACTCTCAGCAAGACAAGAGGGCACAAAAGGTCTCAAGTTGTGCCAGGGGAGGTTTAGGTTGGAGATGAGAAAGAATTTCTTTCTGGAGAGGGTGATCAGGCATTGGAATGGGCTGCCCAGGGAAGTAGTGGATTCTCCGTGTCTGGAGATCTTTCCAAAGAGCCTGGATGTGGCACTGAGTGCCATGGGCTGGGAACTGCAGCGGGAGTGGATCAAGGGTTGGACTTGATGATCTCTGAGGTCCCTTCCAACCCAGTTGATTCTGTGATTCTATGATCCTTATGGAAGAAAGAGAAAATTGCTTTCCTCAGCACTATCCAGTCTCTCTTATAAAACCAGAACAGCTCCCTGGGTCATTCTGATTAAAACTGAGGGTAAAACTTAGACTTCTGGTTTTCCTACCTCCAGCATTTTCAAGAGTTTTTGATCAGCTCACAGGTGAAGACGGAAGTTTTGCAGCTGGCAAATTCAGATGCCTAATTCTACGTGCTCACACTTGTGCCTCTTGCCCCAGAAAATGCATCAGAATCCAGAAAAATGCCTTTACAGAGATATTCAACACTTACTGACTGTTTTTGCTGCTTTCAGGGTTGTTGGGAGTAAGGAAGGGAAAGCATCTCTGCACAGAGCAGGGCAATTTTCTCCTTGGTGACTCTCAAAAACCAATAGCCTACAAAATTTAGGAGATCTGTCTTCTCTATAACACCCAGCCACCAGCACAGCCAGATCCAGGCTATCTTGACTGGAAGCTTTATCTATTTCCCAGAAAGATTGTGTCTTTAGATGTGATTCAGTCCAATGTTTTTCTCTGAATCAACAGGCTTACATCATTTTATTTTTTTTTTGCATTTGTCATTAAAACACAGACTGTTTGCCTGCCATCCCCCATAATATTTATAAAGCTTATTGATGCTTTTATGATGATGCAGGATGATGTCTGGTAAACTGAGGAGTGGAAAGCAACAGGTAGGAGGGGGAGTGCATGAAAACTAAAGGAGAACTTCAAGTGGGACTGTTGAGTCATTTATTTGTTGCAGAAAGGAATGAGATATAATTAAAAATGGCCAGGAAAGATTACTATCTTTTGGCATCAAATTATAACACATGCAGGAAAAGAGGAATTATCAACATAGCATAAAACAGAGCTTCTCTTTTTTTTGTTTTATTCCCCCACCTCCCTGGAGGGAGCCCAATAAACCCCCAGAACATCCTGAGCATAAAGAACATCAACTGGATGCAAAACAGAGCACTAATTTTTTAATGATTTAGGATGGGAGGATCTTCCTCTAGTGGGAGGAAAAACTGGAAATGTCAGTGCTTGATCCTTATAGAAAGGTTTTGAACTAATATGTAAAATTAAAATGAAGATAAATTAAAATGCTTGTGAAAATGATGATTAAAGATAGGACAGCACTATAATAAGCATGATCCAGCAGCCTCCAAATTAACAATATCTCATGATATACAAGCACTGTGGGGAGGTCTGGAAAGCTTTATCTTCTTGGAAGAGGCTGAAAGAACTGAAAGAAAACTAATTTTCCTTTACCAAATTAGGACAGGCAAGGCCAGGCCAGGAAAAAGGACCAAAGAGTATGAAGAGTAAATTTCTTCACTGGTGAAGAGGATGCAAGAGTCCTTTTGTCTCTTAGTGTAAGAGCTAAATAAGAGGAGGATATCTTAAGAAGTTGTTATTGAGAAAATAAAAGACAAAAGGTCTCCATCAGAACTAAGTCAACCATTTACTCACTGGTGTGAGTAATTTGTAGTTTCAAAGCCACCAGTTTTTCAGCTCTCACAACTCAGAAACCCTTCTTGAAAGAAAAATAACAAAAAATGGAAGAGAACTACCTCCTACCCTTCAGAAAGTATTAAAATATAACAGCAGGGGATATAACAAGATGTGACAGTGCCTGACATCTCCCTCCATACCAGTTTCTTAACAACCTTTTTATAATAAAATCCAAATCATCACTTACCCTTTACTCCAAATCCATTCTGGAAATCTAAAGGGAATTTTTAGTGAGTTAACAACCAAAACCAAAGCAAAGAATCTCAGGAGGCCATAAGACTTGGTCTGGGAGCTTTCAGTCCTCCTTTCTATCAGGTTTTCTCACTTAACTTCCTCACAAAGCTTTTCTCTTTATCTTTCATGCCAAGACACCAGGCCAGAGCACAACTAATGTACCAGCTGATGTCTCCCAACACAAATTTCACAAAAATCTGTTGGTATGATGCAAAAATGCCTTTTATTGAGGAGGGAACTGACCTCCAGATGAGAGACCAAGGTCACATGAATAATACCTGGGTTTGAGCTTGTCCAAAATTTGGCAGAGCCTGATTGACATTCTGTGTGTGGACTCAACAGCCAAGGGGGAGGTTTAAAGAATTCTTTCAAATCAATGGTTTTGCCCTCAATTTTCCTTTGAACTGAGGTTCTTAGGGCTCAGTTCAGGGTCATTTCTGTTCCTCTGCCCATTCCAGCCCCTCTGCCAGCACATCCCAGGTTCCCAGTAGGTGTTTGGCCATGCAGGTACCAGATCCTCAGGCCATAGGAAGTCCTGAGATGCTTTTATTTCAGCAACTTCTTCCCAAAGGCTTGGGTTCTCCATCTCATGGCTATATTTGCAGCACAACCTTGGGAATGCAAGGGGACCTTGGAAAGAAACAGTCTTTAAGCTGAAATCAAGCAATAATGGGGGAAAAAACCTTGTTTTCCTATGTGATTCAGTGGTTTGAAATTATTGCACCACTCCTAGCCAAGCTATTTGCTACTTTTATTACAAATATGCTTTATATATTCATTTAAACTCCATTTCTGAGCGGCCAGTATAGTTGTGATGGATTCAGAGTGGACATATATGAATATTCCACCCTGAAGTCCTCATCTGCTCCTCTTTTAATGCTGAGCACTTGCAAATCTGAGAAAAGAAAATTGGACAGGGTTCTTTGGGCCAACAAATGACTTACTAAGGAATCCTTTTAAAATCCTTTTAAAACACTTTCTTCCTTGTATTCTTTTCCCAGTTTATGATGTCCCTTTTCATCTCTTTTCCTTTTAACAGGTTTCAGATCTCTCCTCCTCACATGGTGAAACAAGCCTAACTCAAAATAGTTCCAGGATACTTCTAAATAGTTTGTAATAAACAAGGAACATCCACCTGGGTATTATATTTTTTTTTTCTTGTTCACTGCCACATCTTCGCACAGAATTTGTCTTCAGTCAATATTAAAAGCAACATCTGGAAAAGGCAACAATTCCTGAGAATAAACCCAAAGTCACTGAGCTGTTACTCATTTTCCTGCCTGCAAGTTACTCATTTTCCTATGCTTAGGGAGGAAGGGCCATCAGGGCAGCCACACAAGTTCTTGCATTTATTCCTTCTGAATAAAAAAAAAATTAAAAAATGCCATTTCTATTTTTTTTTTAACCTCAGGGCTGAGTTTTGCCAGGATCAGGAGGACATCAGTCAGGCTCAGTTTGGGATGAACACGAGGAGGACAGAGCAAGGTTTGCTTGCTGGTCCTTTGGTAAGAAGGGGACTTTCAGAGAATGCTCAATGCCAATGCAACTTCTGCCTCTGAGCAACAAACCCAAAGCAATCCAGCAAAACAAAACCTCACTGACAACCAACATAGTTTCCATCTGAGAAAAACTCTGATGCACAAATGCTTTACAGCAAGCAGATGACAAGGCAATAAAAAGTGCATTCAGATCTTTGGATGTCACCCTGTCACATTAGTCAGGGTTCTGGCAGGCTCTGCCAGGCAGATAAATGCAAGCAGCTATTTGGGATAAATTCAGCCATTTAATTGCTAGTTCCATCATCACTTTCAAGTCCCCCTTTTGTTCTCATAAGGATTTATTCACAGTAGATGTAATCCTGTTTGTAGCCATGTCCTACAAAACTGCACATGCACCTCAGTGTTATCCCAGCTGGAATTTTAGGAATTAAACTCCTCTTGGATTGAGCCCTCTGGGGCCCATTGATTAAAACCTCATAACAGATTTTTAAAGGCTTGAAACTGAAGGTCTGCAGTAAAATGGCAGCAATAGAACACCACTCCAGTGTGTCAGAAAATGAAATTAAATCTCTGTGTTCCTTTTAATAGGTGCACAACCAAAGCCAGAAATGAAATATAGAGGACTCTACAGAACCAGAACATAAAGAGACTGAAATCTGGGCAGCCTTGAAGCCACTTAAATTTGAGGAGACAACAAATTCTGATTTAATCATAGAATCATAGAATTAGCGGGGTTGGAAGGGACCTCAGAGATCATCTAGTCCAACCCTTGACCCACCGGAGCAGTTGCTAGACCATGGCACTGAGTGCCACATCCAGTCTTTTTTTAAATGTCTCCGGGACGGAGAATCTACCACCTCACCGGCAGTCCATTCCATAGCTGATCACCCTCTCGGTGAAGAAATTCTTTCTAATATCTAACCTAAACTCTCCCCTGGCACAAACTTAAGGACTGTGTCCTCTTGTCCTTGTCTGAAGGTCGTCTGTGAAAAGAGTCCAGTTCCCACCTCGCTACAGGCCCTCCTTCAGGTAGTTGTAGACAGCAATGAGGTCTCCCCTGAGCCTCCTCTCTTCGGCTGAACAGGCCCCAGCTCTCTCCAGCCTCTCCTCATAGGGTCTGTGCTCGTAGTCCCTTCCACCAGCCTGGTTGCCCTCCTTTGGACCTGTTTCCAGGACCTGCTACATCCTTCTTAAACTGAGGGGCCCAGAACTGGACCACATGTACTCCGAGGTGTACTCGGTGTTTAGGATTCTTCTTCATTCTGGATGGAAAGCACCATAATCACACAACCCACTGCTCTTTCCATTGGTGTTTTGAGAATTTTGAACAGCCTGACCGCTGCAGGTGTTGGTGCCCAAAGTGGTTTTCCTCTGAGCCAAAGCCTTTATTTTCTGCTGGATCACCTCTGGCTTCTCCTCCAGCACCTGCTGAAAGCAGAGAGCAGAAAGCTGGCAGAGAGCACGGAGCTGGCACCAGGATCCCATCACAGGAAATCCAGCTACTGGGTGAACTCTTAGAACATCCCCAGAGGTTGAATGGTGTCTGGGAGTTCTGCCCCATCCATCCCATCAGTTTAAAAATTAATGCATGAAGCAAAGTGAAGTTCAGTCAAGTGCAAAGAAGCACAATGATTTCTTCCTCTCTTGTTAGCAACACTCATTTTTTCAAGCATTTTACAATGCTCACTAAATAAACCACACAACTGATCAATGAACATGCAGACCCTCAGTGTTAATGATGCCATAGGCAGTCAATCTTCATAGAAACAGAATAAAAGTACTATAAGATTGATAGAAGTACATAAGAACTATGTGAAAGCCGTGTCTCAGCCAAGTTTAATCCTAGCTATTTAAACTTGAATTATCACCAGAATCTCTAAGACCTGTAGGTTTATTCCAGATTATGGCTGGCTTATTGCATCCCATGCTTTGCAAAATTAATGACATTTTATACTATTATTTATTCTCAGTTGCATGGTGCACAGACTGTACTCAGATTATTGTTTTGTAACATTAACAACATCACTTAAACTCATCCCATTTTTCACAGAAAGTGCTCCATGACAACTATTAGAAAAGCCTGGCTCTCAAATTCAAGTTAATAAAATGAATCCTGAGCTTGACTGTGAAAAGGATTCAACTGCCCTTGTCTGCACTCACAAAAAAAGGGCACACATCCTCTGAAAGATGTCACATTTGGGTCCTAAGAATCCCATAGGGATATAAACGCCTGGTAGAGCAAATATAGCAAGGAGAACCACGATATCATCAGGAAACTGCCTAAACTAGTCACTCAACTCACTAGTTACCTGGTTAGCTGGCCAGGTCAGTGTCACCTCCATGATGAGGTAGGGTCCCATCTGTGACTCTGTAGGTTTTTAGCTACCAGATGCACACTTTTGTTCTTTTTTCTTTCTTTCCTTTTTTTTCCTAATTCTGGAAAGAAGCTGGTTTTTTAAAGCATTTCAAAATCATCTTTGTAGTGAAATGAGGCAACCAGCTGCCACGAGTACCAGGTAATGGAATGAGCTTGTATTAAGCCCCACCTAGGCCTGATTAGGGCCCAACGCTCATGCTACTGAAGGGAGGTAATTTACCTGTACTTTAAAGTTTAATTAAGTAACATAGCAGATAAGGACTCAATGACAAAGCCCAGTAGATTCACAAGTTATATAAATCAACCCTTTTAAGTCTAAACAGGATTTGAGAGGATACATCCTCTATTGGCCAGTCAAGATTTAACAAGCTCAGTGTCCCTGTCTCATTCTACATGCTCCTTATAAATATTATTTTTACATTGGCATGCTAGGGGGGGCAACACCATCACCCAAACCAAAACGCAGTTATATAAATACATTTTCCTCCTTTTCCCACTGCCAAGAGTGTCTCCCAGTAGGAAGAAGGCAATGTTTAAAGTAAAAGGTATTTCTACATGTAGCAAGACAAACCTCTCTTAGGGCACGGGGCTCCTGGGGTCCAAGAGGTGTTCCAGCAGAAGTGCACAAACAGTGCTCTGAGTCTGTTGTCCTCAGGATTAGTTGCCCTGGTTAGGTGCTACTGCTCCAGATTCAACCAACCTCTCTGCTGGCTTGCTCAGGAATGAGCTGAGCCTGTGCTTCAAGCCTCACCATTTATTGACCCCCTAATCCTGCTCATCCACAGCTGGAGCCCCCCCTTATTAGGCCAGGTGGGCTTAACACAAGCTTATTCCCATTACCTGGTAATTAGTGGCACCTGGTTGCCTCATTTCACTACAATCTTCAACACAGAAAAAAGACTTAGAGGGAGAAGTTTTCTAACCAGATCCTCACTCTGAACAGATCCCTTGTGGTGATAGAATTCTTGCAGCAGTAACACTTGTAAGCTAAAGGTTAAATACCAACCTTCAAATGGCTTTTGGGGAGCAGCAAAGACCTGTTTTTCTGAACCAACAAAAAGATGAGGCACTAGAAATCATCTACAGAGCATGGATATGAAATTCCCTATTTTATGCCCTGCATCTCTAAGTCTCCCAAATGCCATGACTCTGTTAAATTAAATTAGGCCGATTTAATCAAATGAAGCACTGGATAACTAATATAAAATAGAATGCCCTCAGACATTATTTTCTATCTTCAAAACCTACAAGCCTTGCTGATGTTGCAGGCTAATTGTAACCAAAAAGCCTTGGTGCCATTCTGAGAAGTAATAGGGAAAATTTGAGGTTTTTTAAGTCTTAAAAGACTTTTTTACTGAGTGCACTCAGGCTCAGCCATCAACAACTGATAAATAAATACACAGTCACTGACACATATTTTGGGAGTCTGGAAGAGACCCACTGCCTGCACAGCTGGTGAGGACACTGTCCCTCAGCCCCTAGATTGATGAATTATAAAATCTTTGGGTGGAAGGGACCTTAAAGCTCCTCCAGTCCCAACCCATGGGTAGGGACACCTCCACAGCCCAGGTGCTCCAAGCCCATCCAACCTCACATTGGACAAATTCCAAGAGGGGGCATCCACAACTTCCTTGGGCAACCTGGGCCAGGGCTCACCACCCTCAAATTAAAGAATTTCTTTCCCTTAATTTAAAGAATTTCACTCCTCACTTGTGTACTCATGCTCAGTCTTGCCAGGTATGGCAGCCTCTCATAAACAGGGTCAGGGCTTTTTGCAGACCAAGCTGGAGGGATATGATGGGATATTTCTCTCTCTTCTTTTTTTTCTTTAAGGGAGGGACCTTAAAGCTCATCCACTCCCAACCCCATGGGCAGGGACACATCCCACAGCCCAGGGTGCTCCCAGCCCCATCCAACCTGGACTTGAACATTTCCAGGGATGGGGCAGCCACAACTTCTCTGGGAAACCTGGCACAGGGGCTCAGCATCCTCACACCAAAGAATTTCTTCCCCATGTCCAACCTCAATCTCCCCTCTCCAAGTTTTAACCCATTTCCCTTCTCCTCTCCCTACCACCCCATGTCCAAAGCCCTCCCCCAGCTTTCTTGTAGCCCCTTCAGATATTGGAGGGTTGCTCTGAGCTCACCTGGGAGCCTCCTCTGCTCCAGGCTGAACAACCCCAATCCATCTCCATTGGTTCTCTCAGATCACACAGAGAAGGGAAGGGACAGCAGATCCCTTCTGACACCTCAGCCATGGCTACAAATGACAGCCAAGCTGGCTATGGGGTGTCTGATGACTTCTGCCAGGCCAGGGATGGCATCCCAGGCTGTAGCAGCTACTACAACCTTCCAGAGATCCTCTGTAGTTACTTCAGCTGTAAGCAAACCCAACACAGCATCCTTTAGATGCTAACGTAATGTGGGTCAGCAATCCTAAAACAGGCAGGCTGGCTTCTGGGTTTCTTGTCCTTTGGAAATACCTCTTCACCTCTTTTCATTTCAAAGCACCTTTTCTTTGGTGTTTTTCTATTTTGGGGGGGCATGTGCTGAAGCTCTGGCTGCCAGCAGCTGCCTCTGCAACCTCGAGAATCCTGCTTAGATTCCAGAGTCCAGCACCATAAAAATAAATAAACACTCCCCAAATGAGTGTTTATTTAATTTTTACACATATTTTACAAGAGAGAAATCCAAAGGAATTCTGTCTGGCTAACACTGGCTAAACAAATGAAGGGATAAATCTCCAGCATGGGAAGTGTTTGCTTCAAATTCATCCACACTGTTTAAGATCCTTTACTTAAGTACCACTGGAGCATCATCAGAGAGGAAGAACTATGAGTAATTATTGCTTTGATTCAAAAATAGATTATATAAAGGAACGTGTAATCCTCTTAGTGAGGATATGTCTGTCTGTCTTATGCTGATTGCTTGTCTTTTGAAATCCTTTTGGGCCTCAGTTCAGTCAAATACTTAAACACAGTGCTTAAGGTGAAGCAGAATCTGTTTCCACAGGATCTGAAGAGTGGTTTTGGGTGATTTACTGAGTCACAGCCTGGATCATTAATGCTTCAAGTTAAACATTTTTCCAGAGAAAAGGAAATCAGGAAACTAAAGGAGATTATCTGAAGTTTCTTTCACTGAAAGGGAGGAACATTGAGGAAGGCATCAAAGCACTGAATGGATCTGAATATTTTAGAGGCTTCATTCTTAGGTGTCCTGGTTTGGGCCAGGATAAAGGTGATTTTCTGTCTTATACTTGTGCTTTTAGCTAAGTCTCTTGTAAGTAGTTGCACTTGTTGAAATGAACAGCAAGTTTCTCAGACAGTGTGTGCTTCTAGGACTGATAACACTTGATGTTTAGAGTTACAGCCAGAGCCTGGTGTGCAGAGCCAAGGACACTGCTCAGCTCTGAGGAAAACATTTTACTGTCCAGGAGGACAAAGAGGTCCCACCTGAGCCCTCCTTTGGGGAGGAACAGACAAGATAGATGCCAGAACTGACCAAACAGAGGATTCCATCCCATATACGTCACACTCAGTATAAATTTGAGGCATCACGAGGGCCGAGCCAGATCCTTTCCAGATTTCCAGATTTCCAGACTTCAGGATTTCCTGATTTCCTGCTTCCCTTCCTTCACCCGGCATCCTGGGAGGATTCCATCCCTTCCTCTGCCTGTGCTCCTGATCCATCCCAGCCCATATCTGTGTGTTCCTGCCTCCAGCTCCAACTGCTGCTGACCCCAGGATTCCAGCCTGGACTTTCCCAGGGCTGCCCTGCAGCCTCGGGGGTGACCTGAGAGTTACTGGGGGAAAAGGGGGGAAGAATGTGGGATCCATTTTCCTGTATATTTGTATAGATTTAGTAATTTTACCTATTTATCATTACTGTTCATTAAAGTTGTGTAGTTTAGTTTCCAACCCATCAGTCTCTCTCCCTTATTCTCTCTCCTTTCTTTATCAAGGAGGAGAGAGAGATTAATAGAGAGCATCTGGTACTCGGTTTAATTGCCAGGCCAGTGTTAAACCCTGACATTAGGGTATTTGCCTGGAAGTCCTAATTCAGGTTTACAAAGTTGAAGAGGGTGAAAAAATTAAAGCCAAAATTCAATAGTTATGAAAAAAATAAACATAAATAATTCACACTAAGCTGGCAATCAGCCTGATGTAGCAAACAGCAGCTAACGTTGGCTTTATGTTTCCTATGAACTGACAGATATAACAAGGAAGGAGTTTGCTTCTTTTCTTTCCCTCCTCAGATTTACCATCAAACCCATGTAACCCACTCTGTCATTTTCCAAGCACCTTCTTGCTACACATCAAAAATAAGAAAAATAGATAACAAAGAGGCAGAGAATTAAAGAAGATGCAAAAATTAAAGTCAGACCCACTCAGAGATGCAGAGAGATGTGAGCCAGACCCTTTCGTGGAGTAATGTCAATTTACACCTAGTAAAGCCTGGGCAAAAACCTTTCCATGTGAAAGGAACATTTAAGCCTCCAAAATCAGCACAATGAAAACCAAGTTGCCATCATCTAATGAGAATGAAAGCATACAAGTTATTAAAATGGTTTTCCCATAATAGGCTTCACTTTTAGCAAGGCTTAATACATGTCTCCACAGGAGCTTTGCCAAGCAAGGATAACACCAGTTCTTACCTGAGCTTTTATTTGTTTTGTTTTGTCTACTCTTTACTTGCTCAGTCCATAGGGTAGGATAACGAGATGCTATATCTGGAAAAGAAACAGCAGGACAAAGCTTGTAAATGCTACTACGTTTCTTGTTTTGTGTTTTGTTTTTTTTTTTTTTAATTTATTAGCATAATAAGTGGCTAATTTTAAAGACATTTATAATAAGAAAATAAGAAAAGGGCCCACTGGTTTCTATCAGTACAGTTCAAATCTTTATTCATGCAAAGGCCCAAATAGTTCCTCTCTTATCCCATCCATACAAGTGACTGCAATAAATACTTGGAGACTGAAATTATGTCTAGCTGGAATAAAAATTTCTCAGTGTGGCCCCCAAATGGGTCATAACTTCAGCTCAGATTCTGGGAGATGTGCAGCAAGTGCTGAGGCAGCCACAAAATGAGGCTGGCACTGCATGCAAGCCTTGAGCTTTCCATTTCCAGAGTTCTGCATTTCCCCAGAGGGAAATCAGCCTGACAGAACATCTCCAGGCAATGTGCTGAGGAGAGAATTTACCCCTTAACATCTTTATTTGCCCACTTTTAATCCCCACTCTGGCTCAAGTTTAAACCCTGAGTAGTGACAATTAAAATTTGCTAATGTTGGGCTCTGTAGCTGCAGCATCACCTCAAAGCTCCCACACCAAAGTCATTGCTTGTAAATAAAAACTGAATTTGCTGCCTTTATCTGGGAAAAGATGCAGATGCTTTCAATTTCTTGCAATTTCTGCTCCAGCAGTCACCCCAACTCCAAAGCAGCAGTTGAGCTGGTGGTACAAGCTCCAGCCTGTGTACTTGCAGTGCCCAACATGTTAATGCTCACCTTCTTCATCACCTTGAGGCTGAGTCTCCAGGGCAGGAGCTGAGGCATCATCTGAATTCAGAATGGAAAAGATTTGCAAGGAGACTACAATTATGAGAGTAAGCTAAATAAGTGCACATAGGTGACAGATACTCATGATTTGCACATAGCCCCGGCCCCTAAACAAACAATTCCAGCATCATTTCGAGGTGCTACCCAGCATAAATATCTGCAGATCATGGACTAAAAATGGATGGTTTCTGAAGTTCTGGCTGAGAAAATGATTGCAGGGTATTTAACGAGGCCTGAAGTGATCCCATCACTTCCCAGATAATAATTCTTCACTGCTAATGCAGCCTGGGAATACCTAAGGGTGATAAGTGAACTAAAGAAGCAATAAGATAAATGTATAGGAGGGGTGAGACCTGTGAAAGCAAAAGCAGTCTGGGGCAAATGAGTGGCTGCAGACATGCTGACACCTTAAAATGAAAGGAAAGTTTCTTTTGGCACAGCAGGATCTGTTCAAGAGTCAAGCAGATTTTCTAAGCAAGATTCACAGATTAAGGAACCAAAACTTTGTGTAATTCTTATCCTCCAAACAGCCATCTCCATCCATCCACTACCAAACCATTGCTGGAAGAAAAGGGGGAGGAAAATTTGCAGGACTGGTGAGAGGATGTGGGGGATTTGAGGTTCTGTGGGGGTCGTGCTGGAAAAGAAAAATTCAACATGAGAAATCATTCAAGTTAGCATTTGGTGAGGAAAGGTGATACCCAGAGGCCTATCTGAACATGATTATGCTTTTATTATTTAAAATTATTTCAGATATTGGTTAAATATGACTTAGTGGGCTCTGCTAGGCCACATTTTCCAATCATTGCTCCAGCATCATGGAGCTCACTCCAAGCCCAAGATGTCCCCAGCAAACAGCATCTTCTGTGCAAGGGTTTTATGAGCATTTCTTGCAGTTGCACAACTGCCTCTCAGCCCAACATACTTTCCAGATGGTTTTCCTGGCATTTTCATGGAAACTGGAAAGGAACTGAGAAGCTTTGCCTTGAATTTAGCCCTATCAGGGTAGGAGTGAGCAGGTTTAAGGCTCACACACTACCTGTGTCCATTGCTTCTTGCTGCTGCAATGCAGAACATCCTCCTCCTCTTTCTTGTCACCATCACAGCTGTCAGGTTTTGTGTTGGGGTTTTTTTTATTTATTTTAATCTGTATTTTTTAAATGCAGATCCTGCAGAGGCTCTGGAGGCCACAGCCTAATTCCCAGCCCATCCAAGATGCCAGGTAAAATCAGGATTGGAGGTCTCAGATTTCACCTCATTCTTCAGTCAGGGTTCAGCAGCTCAGTCACAGAAATATCCTAAACAAGTAGGATATGTGTGGGAGTTCATTCGGTTCAGAGCTGCAAATGAAAGTCCTGACCTAAAGCAAACAGGTCACTTAAGGTTAATGGAAGCCACAAATAGTCTGGAAATACATGAAGCAACAATTTTCCAGTACTTTGTAGCCATTAGGCTGTAGGGAAGCACTGATTTTCTAAAACCTAAGAGTGCAGCAGTGGATTTAAACGTTGTGCATACTGCAAGGAAGCAAAAAAAATCCTATAAAAAAAAATATTTCAGTTATATTTCTGATGGACAAAACAGTTATTAAAATTAGCACTCATATGCGCTACAGGCTGGGCACAGAGTGGCTGGAGAGCAGCCAGGCAGAAAGGGACCTGGGAGTCTGCATCGACAAGAAACTGAACATGAGCCAGCAGTGTGCCCAGGTGGCCAAGAAGGCCAATGGCATCCTGGCCTGTATCAGAAACAGCGTCACCAGCAGGTCCAGGGAGGTGATTCTTCCCCTGTACTCAGCACTGGTGAGGCCACACCTCGAGTCCTGTGTCCAGTTCTGGGCCCCTCAGTTTAAGAAGGATGTAGAGGTCCTGGAACAGGTCCAAAGGAGGGCAACCAGGCTGGTGAAGGGACTCGAGCACAGGCCCTATGAGGAGAGGCTGAGAGAGCTGGGGCTGTTCAGCCTGAAGAAGAGGAGGCTCAGGGGAGACCTCATTGCTGTCTACAACTCCCTGAAAGGAGGCTGTAGCGAGGTGGGAACTGGACTCTTTTCACAGACGACCTTCAACAAGACAAGAGGACACAGTCTTAAGTTGTGCCAGGGGAGGTTTAGGTTAGATATTAGAAAGAATTTCTTCACGGAGAGGGTGATCAGGCTATGGAATGGACTGCCCGGTGAGGTGGGAGATTCTCCGTCCCTGGAGACATTTAAAAAAAGACTGGATGTGGCACTCAGTGCCATGGTCTAGCAACTGCTCCGGTGGGTCAAGGGTTGGACTAGATGATCTCTGAGGTCCCTTCCAACCCGGCTAATTCTATGATTCTATGATTCATTTAAAATTAATTTATGCCCTGGTAACAGACAGCAACATTTCATGTGCTATTTTCAGCTGAATATTTTGAAGTGCTTGGAGAGTTCATACTTTATTTTTTCCTACAGCAGAAGCAACTCCTTCATTGAAATCTACCAGCTCTGTTGGGAGTTGTACCAGACTTTGGCCTGCCAGCACACTACACACCCTGCCCTATCTCTAACAACAACAATCAGCTGGCCATGAATTTAAATCATTGGATAAATTAATCATAAGAGAGAGCAAAGTGCTGGGTCCAAGATGACTGGAGGACTGCCTGCCATGGAAATAAAGGGAGGGCTCCAGTTCCAGAGGTTTTGTGGCTGCAGAATGCTGCCCTTATCAAGCAGACAGAATAATCTGTGCTCCAGGGCAAGCAAAGAGGATGGGAAAATATTCAGAGTGTGGCTATGGGAAGAAAAGTTATTTTCTAGACAGCCCAGAGCAGCAAAGTCTGGAGGAATGAGAGCAGAAAAGTATAATTTCTGTGGATATATGGATAAATGCATGCATAAAATTAATATGCAATGCAGAAATACAATTAGTAGTGTGTATTCATATGTATTATACATGTATAATACATTATTAATATATATTGTTGATGTATAATAAATTATTAATATATATTATGAACCTAAACTTATGGAAAATACAATGCAGAAATACAATTAATAATGTGTATTCATATGTATTATACATTTATAATACATTATTTATATATATTATAGATTTATAATACATTATTAATATATATTATTAATCTAAACCTATGGGAAATACAGAAATACAATTAATGATGTGTATTCATATATATTATACATTTATAATACATTATTAATATATGTTATAGGTTTATAATAACTTATTAATATATATTATCAAAAATACATAAATACAATTAATGATGTGTTTATATATATATTATACATTTCTAATACATTATTAATATATATTATAGATGTATAATAAATTATTAATATATATTATGAATCTCAACTCATGGAAAATAGAATGCAGAAATACAACTAAATTGTGTATTCATATATATTATAGATGTATAATACATTATTTATATATATTATAGATTTATAATAAATTATTAATATATATTATGAATCTAAACATATGGAAAATAGAGAAATACAATTAATGATGTGTATTCATATATATTATACATGTATAATACATTATTAATATATATTATAGATTTATAATAAATAATTAATATATATTATGAATCTAAACCTATGGAAAATAGAGAAATACAATTAATGATGTGTATTTAAATATATTATACATTTATAATACATTTTTAATATATATTATAGATGTATAATAAATTATTAATATATATTATGAATCTCAACTTATGGAAAATACAGAAAAAAATCAATAATGTGTATTCATATATATTATACATTTATAATACATTATTTATAATATTATAGATTTATAATAAATTATTAATATATATTATGAATCTAAACATATGGGAAATACAGAAATACAATTAATAATGTGCATTCATATATATTATACATGTATATTATGTTATTAATATATATTATAGATGTATAATAAATTATTAATATATATTCTGAATCTAAACATATGGAAAATACAATTAATAATGTGTATTCATATAATTATACATGTATGATACATTATTAATATTTATTAGAGATGTATAATAAATTATTAATATATATTGTGAATCTAAACTTATGGAAAATACATAAACACAATTACTAATGTGTATTCATATAATTATACATTTATAATACATTATTAATATATGTTATAGGTTTATAATAAATTATTAATATATATTATTAATCTCAACTTATGGAAAATAAAATGCAGAAATACAATTAATAATGTGTATTTATATATATTATACATTTATAATACATTATAAATATATATTATAGGTTTATTAAATTATTAATATATATTATTAATCTAAACTAATGGAAAAGCACAGTGGGGTGTCCTACACCTCTCTGAACTTCCATAATTTCCCTTCAAAGGACTACTGAGATATTTACCTGCTTTTCCTGCACCTTCTCGTTGGGGAAGTTTCTCACTCACTGACCCTGCAATTGGGAAAGAAATTAACCAGAAAACAAAATGTTATTTTAACTTTTAATATGTTTTTTAACACAAGTTTAATGATTAATTCATTGGGTTTTTTCAGCAATAAATACCAACAAATAAAAAAGAATACCAAAATAATACCAAAAAATACCAAAAAAAAAAAAAATTGGCTTTTTATTCTGAATTACATCTTTAGAAGTGGTCTTAGTTAAAAGAGCCACAGGGAGTAATTAAAATGCAGGATTCTCACTCAATTCTTAGTGCATTGTCCACACACCTCTTGTAATGAAAGAAAACCAAAATACCAGATCTGACAGATGCTCAAAAAATAGGTGAAATATTTTGGTTGCCTTAATTTGCTTTCTTTATTTCCCTCTGGAATAGATAAATTCATTGGGTTTAAAAGAAACAAACACCAACAAAATACATAAAATAAAATAATAAAATAAAATAAACCCCCCAAAACAAAAGAAAAAAGAAAAAGGAAAAAAAAAAAACACCAAAGCCAAACACCCTGAACTTTGTAGCACAATAAATCTGTTTGAAAAGAAGATTTTTAAATAAAAGAACCCCCCAAAATCCCAGACCTTGTGGGATGGCTGAACTGATAGTTACTTCAGCACATATCTCAGTCAGTGGGAAGACAACAAACAGCACAAATCTGATTTTAAAACCTCCAGAAGAACCCATGACAATGGAGCCACGCTGGGGTTACCATCTGAAGGGTTCAGGTTTTTACCCAGCTTTTATAAATCCATATTAAAAAAATATTCTAGTTTAAACCTCTTTCCTTTTTTTGGTGGTAATGTGTTTGTTGTTTTGGGGTTTTTTTCTGTTTGAATCACCAAAAATTCAATATACTCAGTAATGTATTAGAATCATAGGATCACAGAATTGGCTGGGTTGGAAGGGACCTCAGAGATCATCAAGTCCAACCCTTGATCCACTCCCGCTGCAGTTCCCAGCCCATGGCACTCAGTGCCACATCCAGGCTCTTTGGAAAGATCTCCAGACACGGAGAATCCACTACTTCCCTGGGCAGCCCATTCCAATGCCTGATCACCCTCTCCAGAAAGAAATTCTTTCTCATCTCCAACCTAAACCTCCCCTGGCACAACTTGAGACCTTTTGTGCCCTCTTGTCTTGCTGAGAGTTGCCTGGGAAAAGAGCCCAACCCCCCCTGGCTCCAACCTCCTTTCAGGGAGTTGGAGAGAGTGATGAGGTCTCCCCTGAGCCTCCTCTTCTCCAGCCTCAACACCCCCAGCTCCCTCAGCCCTTCCCCACAGGAATTCTGCTGGATCCCTTCACAGCCTCCTTGCTCTTCTCTGGACCTGCTCCAGCACCTCAAGCTCCTTCCTGAACTTCCTGAGGGGCCCAGAACTGGACACAGGACTCAAGCTGTGGCCTCCCCAGAGCTGAGCACAGGGGCAGAATCCCTTCCCTGGACCTGCTGGCCACGCTCTTCCTGAGCCAGCCCAGGATGCCATTGGCCTTCTTGGCCACCTGGGCACACTGCTGGCTCATGGTCACCTTCCTGGCAATCCAGACTCCCAGGTCCCTCTCTGTCTGGCTGCTCTCCAACCACTCTGTGCCCAGCCTGGAGCTCCCCATGGGGTTGTTGTGGCCAAAGTGCAGGACCCGGCCCTTGGCCGTGTTAAACTCGTAAATTAGTATTGATTCAGACAGGAAAAAAATCAAGCCTTTATTATTGTAGGAATTACATCCAAGAGGGTTTGTGATAACTTGTTTTAAACAGACTGCAATAATCATTTGTTCTGTTCACTCAGGAGGAGTCAGATTCTTGCACTGAAGTTACCTGAAGCCAAAAGATTTGAGGGTTTTTTGATACTTGGCTTGAATTTGATAAGAGGCTCAGCTTGAACTCCAATAAGATGTTCCAGTTTTAGGAAATGTTGCCTAGAAAATTACAGGTTGGTTTTGTTTTTTTCCTAGTTGCACTAAATTACAGTGACCCAATCTTTCCTTGAATTTCATCCACTAACAACCAACCCTGAAGTTTCTCAATTTAATGTTGATGCTGGGGTATAATCACAATTCTCTTGTAAATACTGAGAGTTTAGGTCTGATTCTCATCCTCACTAAAGGAATTTACACCAATTTATGAGCAGAAATGAGGTCTCAGCCTGGGGAATATGTGATGAATTACAGCCTTTTAGCAATAAAATGTTAAAAAAAGCCTCACTTGGACACCAGTGTTGTCCCTCCATCCAGAACCACTATGATAAATTGAATTTACAAGTCAGTTTATTCCAAAGCAATTTAAAACATTGCCAAAATGTATATAATATGCCATTAAACCAAAGGCAGAAAGTTGTTTTCAGATGACATTAACACCAAGAGGCTTCCAAGATTACTCCACCTGTATCTGAAATGGTGAGAAATGATGACTAAATGTATTTGTGTGCATACCCCATGCAGCGCTACAGGCTGGGGACAGAGTGGCTGGAGAGCAGCCAGGCAGAAAGGGACCTGGAAGTCTGCATTGACAAGAAACTGAACATGAGCCAGCAGTGTGCCCAGGTGGCCAAGAAGGCCAATGGCATCCTGGCCTGTATCAGGAACAGCGTGGCCAGCAGGTCCAGGGAGGTGATTCTTCCCCTGTACTCAGCGCTGGTTAGGCCACACCTCGAGTCCTGTGTCCAGTTCTGGGCCCCTCAGTTTAAGAAGGATGTAGAGGTCCTGGAACAGGTCCAAAGGAGGGCAACCAGGCTGGTGAAGGGACTCGAGCACAGGCCCTATGAGGAGAGGCTGAGAGAGCTGGGGCTGTTCAGCCTGAAGAAGAGGAGGCTCAGGGGAGACCTCATTGCTGTCTACAACTCCCTGAAAGGAGGCTGTAGCGAGGTGGGAACTGGACTCTTTTCACAGACGACCTTCAACAAGACAAGAGGACACAGTCTTAAGTTGTGCCAGGGGAGGTTTAGGTTAGATATTAGAAAGAATTTCTTCACGGAGAGGGTGATCAGGCTATGGAATGGACTGCCTGGTGAGGTGGTAGATTCTCCGTCCCTGGAGACATTTAAAAAAAGACTGGATGTGGCACTCAGTGCCATGGTCTAGCAACTGCTCCGGTGGGTCAAGGGTTGGACTAGATGATCTCTGAGGTCCCTTCCAACCCGGCTAATTCTATGATTCTATGATTCTATGATTCTAACTGGATTTTTTTTTACTATGCTATGCTCTTTTTTTTAACCTAAATATTGATTGAAAATTGATGGATGAAGAGAGTGGCATTTACAAAACCCAGCTTTATGATAGTGAATATAATAGAATCTCATTTCACTACGAAATTAGATGGATAGTAGAAAATTAGGCTCACTTGGGCTGTCAATTTTTTAATAATCTTAAGAAGTGAAGGAAAATAGTCCCAGAATGGAACAAAAATGGTCACAGAATTTCCTACAAAGGGAAATCTGCACTTTTCCTACAATTTCACCTGAACTTCTGAACTGATAAAACTTTGATTGTCTCCAAGCTGGAGGTCAGCAGCTTGGTCAAGCCCCCTCTGAGCTTCTATCAGGTTGGGTTTTTTCTACTATTTTGTGACTGTTTGAGGTAGAATTCCTTCTAGCTTGAATTGTGAGAGGAAGTTGCATTTTTTAAGGTTCTAGGAAATAGTATCTTCAATACTCACATTTTTAGGCAAGTTCAGCTTTTAAGCTTTCAGTGTACTATTACCAACCAGATCACCAGATAAATACATGTATGGAAGGTGACCAGGCAAGGAAGATTACTTTAAAAAGAGGAACCAATCCCCTTCTACTTTGCACATTCCCTTTGCCATCTCTGTGTTTATGATTCTGATGAATTAAAATTAAAAAAAAAACCCTACAGATTTAGGCCTTATTTATTGCAAGCCCCTCACTTCTGCCCAGTTTCAGCCCAAGAGCTTCTGAGCCCCAATAGATCTTCCAGGGAGCTTGAGGTGAGTTTTTTGTTTGTGAATTATCATGTATATTGCTGATAGCTCTGATCTTGTGTGTCTGGGCTTCAAAAGAGGAGGTGAGTGGCTTCTATTACCCAGTTTAAATAACAATTTCTGATCTCATGGTAAAGACTACTTGGTATGGAATCACTGAGTGCAAGTATCAAACAGCAGGACAGTAAATTCCCCACGCTGTGCTATATTTCCCATATGTCTGTGTCTGGCTGTATTTAAAGGGAAATTACTGGGTATTGGGACAGAATTAGATAATTCAAGGGTGGATGTTTGCCCTGCTACTAAAAGCAATGAAATGTAAACTTTACAGCCTTGCTAAATATCTTAATTTGATTATAATATGATACAAACAGGAGGAGGACTGAACTTTTACAAGTACTTGTGTTTTGGCTATGAAGACGATAGTAGCATCTTACTTGTAAGGTAGTAAAACTGCTCCAAAGAATACTAAAACCTGTATCCATACCTCTGCATCCTCACTGGAAAAAGCCCAGAACAGTCAATATGGCACAAAACCCCTGCAATAGGTGAACATTTGATTTTCCAAGGACAACTTAACACCTGCTTTTCAATTTCTGCCCCATTTCCCAGGACTCCAGGAATTTCTGCACTTCCCTGCTGGGCTGATAACAGAGAGGGGGAGTTGTAAAAATGTCTTTCTGACATCTGGTGTTCTTTAGTGAAAGCAATGGGGGGACATTCATCATTTTTAAGAAGCTTTCTATTTAATGCTGTCAGGGGAATGTGTTTGATTTACTCTCCTCACCACTGCTCCCACCCCCGTGGAGTGGAATGGCATCCTGAGATTTATCAGGTGTGCTTTAGCATGGCCAAGTGTTGGTGTGGGAATAGCTGGGAAGGGTGGAAAAAGAGCCTCTTTCAGCTAAAGATGTAGTAATTGAAGCAAAGGTTTGAACAGAAAGGTTTGAACAGTCCTGCATCTTTTAAATGCTCCTTAGAACCTCCGTCCTTCCACACTTTGTGCCTCCAGCAAATCAACTTCAATAGGAGCAGCCAGAACCAACTCAATAAGCACAAAATTGCTCAGACCCCTCTTGTAGATACATAAAATAAAAGAGATGTGACAGCTTTCTGTCTCAGGACCTGAGAAAACTTCAGGAAACATCGTTATCCAGTTAAACAATATTAATACTTAGACTTGCAGGTGGATGGTTTGACCTAACTAATGTTGTGATATTCTAAAATAAAGGTGAGGCACAGACAGGAAATAGAGAAACCCAACTGCCCAGCCTAAATTCTGCTCCACATTTTCTCTATTACAATCTAAGTTCTTCCAGGCTCTCATGCTCCTATTTCTGGATATTCCTCAAAGTCAAAGGTGGTTCTACTTGGAGAAAAGGGAAGGCAGGAAATTATCCCAGAATTTAGGAACAGCACAGTTGATCAGGAACATGTTCATAGAATCATAGAATCCTAGAATCACAGAATTGGCTGGGTTGGAAGGGACCTCAGAGATCATCAAGTCCAACCCTTGATCCACTCCCGCTGCAGTTCCCAGCCCATGGCACTCAGTGCCACATCCAGGCTCTTTGGAAAGATCTCCAGACACGGAGAATCCACTACTTCCCTGGGCAGCCCATTCCAATGCCTGATCACCCTCTCCAGAAAGAAATTCTTTCTCATCTCCAACCTAAACCTCCCCTGGCACAACTTGAGACCTTTTGTGCCCTCTTGTCTTGCTGAGAGTTGCCTGGGAAAAGAGCCCAACCCCCCCCTGGCTCCAACCTCCTTTCAGGGAGTTGGAGAGAGTGATGAGGTCTCCCCTGAGCCTCCTCTTCTCCAGCCTCAACACCCCCAGCTCCCTCAGCCCTTCCTCACAGCACTTGTGCTGGATCCCTTCACAGCCTCCTTGCTCTTCTCTGGACCTGCTCCAGCACCTCAAGCTCCTGCCTGAACTTCCTGAGGGGCCCAGAACTGGACACAGGACTCAAGCTGTGGCCTCCCCAGAGCTGAGCACAGGGGAAGAATCCCTTCCTTGGACCTGCTGGCCACGCTCTTCCTGAGCCAGCCCAGGATGCCATTGGCCTTCTTGGCCACCTGGGCACACTGCTGGCTCATGGTCACCTTCCTGGCAATCCAGACTCCCAGGTCCCTCTCTGTCTGGCTGCTCTCCAACCACTCTGTGCCCAGCCTGGAGCTCCCCATGGGGTTGTTGTGGCCAAAGTGCAGGACCCGGCACTTGGAATGTTGAACCTCATCCCGTTGGGATCATCCCAACTCTCCAGTCTGTCCAGGTCCCTCTGCAGAGCCCTCCTGCCTTCCAGCTGATCCACACTCCCCCCAGCTTAGTGTCATCTGTGAATTTGCTGATGATGGACTCAATCCCTTCATCTAAATCATCAATAAAGATATTGAACAGAACTGGGCCCAACACTGATCCCTGGGGGACACCACTGGTGACCGTGGTTCAGATGTTCAAAGCTC
This sequence comes from Calypte anna, assembly GCF_003957555.1. NCBI lineage: Eukaryota > Metazoa > Chordata > Aves > Apodiformes > Trochilidae > Calypte > Calypte anna. The sequence continues at coordinate 2,436,589 of NC_044246.1, read as the reverse complement.
ATCTGAACTTACTGAAGGATTAATGTAGAACTGAGACACTGAACACTTCCACTGCAAAGAGAAATTGTCACACATTCCATGCTATCACATTTCCAGGAGAAAACCATTATCCAAGGGTGCTCACCAGTGGCCCTCACTGCCATCAACATTGCAAAGGGAAAAGGTGACAAAATGCAATCCTGGGATTAAAAAAGCCTGGCACCTGCAAACTGGGAAATCTGGAAAAATACATTGCAGAATCCACAGAAACAAGTGAAAATCTGGAAACATGGTGATGTCAGGAGGCCACTGCTAGAGCAAAAAATAGCAAGGCAGTGCCTGCAATCACACCATGGGTTATGCTGCCCAGGACCAGCCCTGAAATACCAGGTAAGAGAGGAGTACATCCACTTAACTGCAGCATCCCCATGAATGCTTTGGATTTAACTCCTGTGCACAGTGGTACGAAAGACACTAGAAAAGAGAAAAACACTGTAAAAGAGAAAAAAAGAGAATAAAAGAGTATGAAAGAGTATAAAAGAGAATAAGAGTATAAAAGAGGAGTATAAAAGAGGAGTATAAAAGAGGGGTATAAAAGAGGGGTATAAAAGAGAATCAGTGGTGTTTTGGAAAACATCAGCAATCCTGGAGACAAAAAAAACCCTAAAAAAATCAAACCAGCAACCTGTTACACTAAGGAGATGGCAATTTTACCCATCTATTGGGAAATGGAAGAAGGGTGCATTGTGCTTCAGGCTTTCATTCTGCTTTAGAGGAGCAGTTTTGCCTTATTATCCCACAGAACTTCTCTGCTGAGTGAGGTTTCTCCAGACCTCTTAAAACTGAGCCTCTAGCCCCCACTACTACAAAATCCCCTAACACTTCAAATCTTTTTCCAGACTCTTCTGTTGCTGGGCTTCTTTCCTGAGGGACAAAGAAGGGGTGAGCAGGAAAAAGTGAGGGACTGCAAGAAACCTGGGGAGGGACTTTTTGGAAGGGTGTCTAGTGATGGGACAAGGGGAAATGGTTTTAAGATGGGAGAGGGGAGATTTAGGTTAGATATTAGGAAGAAATTATTTACTATGAGGGTGGTGAGACCCTGGCACAGGTTGCCCAGAGAGGTGGTGGAAGCCCCATCCATCCCTGGAAGTTTTTAAGTCGAGGCTGGATGGGGCTTGGAGCAACCTGGACTGTGGGAGGTGTCCCTGCCCATGCAGGGGTTGGACCTGGATGAGCTTTAAGGTCCCTTCCAACCCAAACTATTCTAGGAGAGCACCAATATGGGAAGGATATGTGCAAATATTCCCAAAGGGTCTCATAACAACTGGAAAATTACCCACTTGTTATTTTTGTTCTTTCATGAAGCAAAATCAGACTGCAAACTCACCTGGGCCCTGGAGCAGTCTATTTGTCTCTGAGCTACTAAATTAAATTAATACTAAATTAAAACCCTGTGCTGCTCTCATCTTTCTTCTTTGCATTTCTGTAAAGCTAATTTTCCCTCCCCACCCCTGCAGAAAGGAGCAATCTGGCACTTTCTCTGCCAGGCAGATGAATAAACCTTGGAGAAGAACCCTGGCTTGGTTCCTGCAGACACAGAATAATTCTCATACTTCTCTACTGATTAAACCAGAACCACCCTACAGTTTCTCCTTGGAAATCCTGAATGCAAATGGAAATAGTAAAAGCACCATAACCAACCCAGCAGCATTTTGAGGCCAATGTAATGCCATGGGTTGGGATAATTTGCCAAACAACTGCTGGACTTTCAGCACCAGCAAAACCCTTTTTTCAATGCTGGGAAAGGGAAAGGGAGGAAGCTATAGAATGGGTTTTGGAGAGAAAGCAATGAAAACACATGGTTAGGGATGCCCTGGTTCTGGGGATGGAAAGCACCTCTGTCCAAGAATACATTGAAGCAAAAAATGCAATCCTAACCATGAAGATGTCATCCAGCTATAAAAAAATAATCACATCTAAATGAATGCACAATATTCTCTATCTTAAGGTTTCTGAACACATCAAATTATTCTTCAAATTACCTGTCATCCCACAGTGACTTTTCAGGATTAATCTGAAAAGTACTTTCTGGCAAATGTTCAACTGCAGCCGAGGTGCATGGAATATTCTGTAAATCATTTAAAGAAGACAGGCCCTAAACTTGGAATTAACTTTTCATAATCTTCACTGAAACTTCTCAGTGTGCTCTTCCTTCCTCCATCTATTTATTAAAAACATCAGCACTGGATGCTTGGATGGAAGGAGATCAGACCAAGTGAAATCCCTCAAAGGCTCTGATCAACTTCTTTCTTTTCCACTTTATTTATATTACAGGGTTGACTTCTTAAGCTATTTCTTTCACTCTCAAACAGAGAGTAGTGCTGCAGCACAAAAAAAAAGTGCAACAGAGTTTAAATATTTCCATGCAATTCTGTCAGCCTCAAGGATGAAAAATAGCAATTCCAGTGACTCTTCATACACTGGGGATTCATATTTATTATCAGTGTCAATGAAATGGGGTCAGAAGCAAGCTCCTAAAAAACCAGTTAACCTGTCAGTTGCCTGATGAAAGACAAAGAGCAGTACATGTGGCAATGAGTCTGATTTACCAACTAATTTATATAATTGATTCCATTAGGTTCTTAATATTTTGTTTCATTTTTATTCCCTCATTCATGGGATTTGCTGTGAGTCTTCTTTCCTTTGGCTTTATCACAATCAGGACATTCACAGTCTGTATTTTATTTACAGACTTTTATGCATTTTATTCACAGTCTGTGGTTTATTTTCCATATTCTAAATTCTAAAAAGGCAAAAGCTCTCTGAATTTTTTTGCAGTGGGTTTACATCCAAGAGAGTCTCAGCAAAAAGAAAGGACAATCTCAGCAAGTCAGTTGCACAGCTTTGTACCCTGACCCACAAATATCACCCAAATAACCTCTGCAGAAAACACCTTCAGTAGCTGGATTACAGTACAAATGAAGCAGCTGGACCACAGGAAAGTTTAGGCTGGCAGATCTCAGGATGGCAGAGGATCTCAGCACTACACAGAGTTTAAAAACCTCAGAGCCTCCATGAGTTCTGCAAATCCTCAAGGATGAGGAGTCCACAGCTCCCACCAGCACCTCTTTCTGGGCTGAACTACCCTTCCAGGGAAGGATTTTCATTCCCTAACCAGTTGCCACAGCTGAATTCTCATGTTTAGGACACAATTCCATAACCACACAATTCTTACCTGGGCACCTGGGGGTTTTGTGAGCCACAGCAGTGCCACTGATGGGACGACCATTGGGAGTGACACACCAGCAGTATCCTGTGTAACTGTGGCACTGAACCTGTTGGAAATGAGATGAACCACAGGCACCTTGTCAGGCATATGTCTGTTACCCCACTGCCTTTATAACACCCAAGTAAAAACAGACCAGTCCAGCTACACAGGCAAAAAGGTGGAAGAATAAACCATAATGCAGCTCATCACAGCCCTACATGTGATTCTTCATAATGAAGAGTTTATTTCAAGTGTGGCAGGTCCTTCAGAACCCAAAGGAAGAGGAAACCATTGAAATTTGTGATTGTTTGCTCCCTGTTTCAAAAGAGTGAGGTGCAGGTGTTAGGCAAACCTCACGATGATGCTCCCCAAGGGACACTGAAGTTGTTCCTGAAAGAAGCAACCTCCAGGTTTTTTTGTTTTCTACATGGAGAACATCTTGTTCCACCCAGTAAAGGAGAGGACAGAGTGCTTCTGCCAGCATTAATCATATCCCAAGCTGTCAGAAAGGAAACTCTTGGAATTCCTCTTCCAAACCAATTGCATTTCCTGTGGGGCCAGCACCACATTCCCTCACCCTGCTGAAACCCAGAGGGATTTTCCTCTGCTCACAGGGGCAGCAGAAAGTGACCTTCAGAGGGACACCTATCCCAGGCCAAGCTTCTAAATGTCTGAATTCCATGATCCAACCTCGGCCAATCAGCCCCATATGGTCCTGCAGAAATTCAGCTGAGAATTGGGAAGAATTCTGCATGATTCAGGTTTTAGCGTGAAGACACAGGATTTCTGCTTGGGATCAGGAACAGCTCTGAAATTCCAAGCATTTTACCATCTGATGAGTATTCAGGGGGCTACAAGAATGACTCAGCTGCCTCAGCCTAGAAGAAGAGGGAATGCAGCACAGGAACAGCAGCAATGTTTGGCTCTTTTGCTGTCCAACTCTGAAAAAAAAGAATGGGGACTCGGCACAAAACATGAATTTTCCTTCCATTTTTTTTTAACATCTGTGCTAGGACAAATTAAATGTCATTTTAAAACGGTATTTCCCTCTTATTCATCCCCTGAAAACACTCCTATTCTGACTTTCTGGTCACTCAGGATGCTAAATGAAAAATTTTCAACCTGGCTGTATGTGCCATCATCATTGCACTCGGGGATAAAGACTTGTTGGAATTCCTTGCGAGCTTGCTCCTGGGTGTACTTCCTCTCAGCCACACATCTGGAAACATCTGGAGAAAGAGAGAAGACAAGTCAGTTGGATGATGTAACACAGGTGAAAACCTAAATTAAGAAAAAGGAAGAAGGATCCAAGAGCCACGTGAAGAGAATTGGGATTATAATCAGGGCAAACACACAGTTTTTAGGAACAAAACCTCTGGGCAATGTTGTCCTCATTCACCTGCACTGATTCAATAATAATTTTGGACATGCTTGATTCATATTATGCTAAAATTTTCTCTAACAGTTCATGGTTTAGACGTGGTAAAATGCCTAGCACAGGGGTTGGGGTTTTTTTGTGTCCACCATGTGGTTTCTTGCATCATCTCCTGCTTTACTTTGCACTGGTCTCCATCCAGGACAAGGCAGAAAAACTACACAACTCTGAGTAGTATTTCTATAGTTTATGTATTATATCAGCTAAAACATGTAGAAGCCATTTCAGTCAGGCAGCTAAAAGGTGAAAAAAGACCCATACTATGGGGTTTTTTTGTTTGTTTAAAGCCACTACAGCTTTTAGCATGTTGCTGAGGCAGAATCAGTCCTTCAGAATCTGCTGGAGTTAAGTAGTTCCAGGACAAACGAGAATCCCAGGCAAGCCTAAGGTATTATTAATGAATTCAAGATGTAACTAACATCTGATTTAGAATATAAGCAGATAAATTTACTGCCTCTGATCTCTGCTTCGTTTAAAGCCTGTTTGACAGTAACTGGAGAGTTCTTTCTAGGGGTGAAACTGCCCAGTTATTACCTGGGAGACACAGGTGCTGGGGGGATTCAGAAATGTTTGGTTCAGAAAGGCCAAGGAGAGCATTTCCAGTCCATGCAAGTTGAATCTGAACAGTGAAGCTGCTTTCATTCCCTGTTTGATACCAACTTCTCTTAAACTAAAAGAGGGGAGAAACAATTCCTTGCCATGAGGGTAGAAAGATACTGTAAGAGGTTTTTATGGAGGCTGTTGATGCCTCATCCCTGGAACTGTTTAAGGCCAGGTTGGATGGGACTTGGAGCATCCTGGGCTGGTAGGAGGGATCCCTGCCCATGCAAGGGGTTGGATCTTGATATTTAAGGTTCCTTCCAACCCAAACCCTTCTATGAGTCTATGATCTTGACAGGCTTTTCCCATATAACCATCCCCAGCAGCATACAGGGGAGCCACATAAATTCCCTCTCCCCTGAGCAACCTCTCTGTGCCAGTAGCATCCTGGCATCCATGTGGAAAACCAGCAGAGAAGCTGGTCCTGCACCTGCAGAAATCCTTTCTACAGCTTAAATCCTTCACTGACTTTCTCCAGAGTTTTGGGCAACTCATCTGGCAACATAAACATCAAAATTTCAGGACAGGGACTTGTCCTCAGCATCTGAAACCCAAACCAGGCTCCCTCTATTCTCATTTTTGTATTGATTTCCCTTCTTCTGTGCATTATTTACTCTTCTCCCAGGAGCATTATGAGAGTCCAGACTGGTAAAATGCCCCAAAATTCAAGTTGTCTCACTTTGAAAAACCATGTTTCTGCCTTCACAATGTTAATCATATTATATTGGTTGAGGAGGGGTGTTCACAGAAATGCAATGTCACCTAAAATGGACAGGAAAGTTCAACCATCCAGAAATGTGAGGAGGAAAATAATAAGGAAATTAATTAATTGGCACTCTGGTACTTTAACAACTTTTTTCACCAAAGGAAAACGATGGGCAATGTACTGTGAAACTCAGGTAAAGTCTGTCAATGTCTGCACTGCCAAATTTTTTTTTTTGGGGGGGAAAAAAAAATACATCTTAAGCAAGCTTTAGTGTCGTAAGCCTTGTTCTGAGCATGGTTTGGTTATCCAGGACTTAATAACATGTGGTTTTAATGTAGCTAGTATTTTAACTGGAAATAAATCACTCCTTTGTTGGACCTCTGTCCTCGTTTTTCTAGAATGACATGTGGTTTAAATGTCCAAAAGGAAAAGTGATATAAATTCCATCACATAAAGTCTCTGGTATAGTACCAGCAGGGCTGTAAATTATCTCCAATATTTGAATTATCACAAAAAACATGCCAAGAGAAAGAGTTCTCCAAAACTCTCCACCACTTGGTGCCTAAACAGCCTGATGCTTAAAGGCCTCTTACTTGTGAATGATCTAATGTGCTTTAAAACCAACAATGACCAATTTTAGTAGAAGAGAAAATTCACTTTTGAACCTTTATTATTTTAATTTTATAACCATGGAAACGTTTTAAAGCTGTTGGGCATTGCTGTGCTTCAGTATGCCCAAAATAACCCCATGCAGAAGATATCTTATCAAGTTAAGCATCTGAAACTGTGGAGAGTCAAAATATTATTCTCAGTTTTGTTTTTTTATTTCACCAAGGAATTACCCCAGGGGAACACTTCTGACACAGAGATGTGGTCCAAACCTCAGAGAAGAAACGCAATAGGGTGGTCAGGATAAAAAAGAAGATATATGAAAAGATTCTTCCTCAGAATCTTAATGAGCATTAGATTGTTAATTCAGGAGTTAAATTCCTTCCAAATAAAACACAACTGAAGCCAAAAGAAGTTACAGTGTTGGGGTTTTTTTATAATATATTAGTAAGATGACACCAGCTGAGCATCTGCCTCTGTGTCCTGCTTGCAATACCTTCAAAATTACTCTGTGGTTTCAAACAAATTGTACAAAGAAGAAGAATTGAAGAGATTTGAGTGCTGGATATCTATGCAAAATATCAGATGAAAAAGAAGGAGAAACTTAATCCTTGCCATGAGTGGGAGAAAGGCTGAGCCATGAGCTCACATCAAAGTATGAACCAAGAGAGAGCTGGAGGGAAAATTTCAGCTCCTACCAGGCAAAACTCAGTGATGGATGAGACCCCAAGCCACAGGGAAATGAACCTTCCATGGGGCTCCTGCTCAGTGAAATCTCACATACAAATTTAATTTCCCTCTTTATCTAGACCAGGAACTCATCAAATCAAGATAGAGACATTATCTGAAATAAAACCAAAAGGTGGTGGAGAAACTTCCTCTGGTACCTCGGTGCTGATCAATCATCCCACAGCTTTAATTTTGAACTTATGGACCCTGACCAAAGTGGCCCAAACTCTTCTGAGGTCCTTGGTGTCACACTGGTGACAACCAACATAAGAGAAGAGGGGACTGCAAGGTGTTGGAAGGATAAAAAGCAAAGCTGGGCATCACTGGGACAGATCAGTCTTGTCTCACTGCTGTTGTATTGGATTTACAGCTTTAAAAAGAAAAAAAAATAGGTTTCTTTTTTTAAATCTGTTTTTGTTTCAAGTTTTGGAACCACCTAGAAGAAAAATAAGGAGCTTGGAGCTGTTGCTGACTTCTGACTAGAATTCCCTCTACACTTTATTTCTCACCCTAGTTTAATATTAATAAGGGAGCCAGCAGGCTCAGGCCAGACTCTGGGGTATGACCTGGTGAAAAAGGTTTCATTATAAAACCTGTAAAAAGCTGACAAATGGAGCCTTATTTGCCCATATTCAGACCATGGGGGGAAAAAACCTAATTCTGCAGCTATGTAAAGCCAGCTGTAAATGTGAATTACGTCAATGTGAGGCATTACCCTCTCAGCTCCAGGTACAGAATTCTCCTGGCACAGAAGCTGAGGATGAAGATGAATGAGTTTGACTTTAACTTTAGCTCCCTAGGACTGGGTTTGCTGTCAGACTGGGCTGGTTTAGGCTGGGATGCATTTCAGCATCAATACCTTAGCTGATTGCCCCTGGGGACAGCACCAGGGATGCAAAGGCTGCCAGAGGCTTAAAAAGCCAAATCATAGAATCATAGAATTAGCCGGGTTGGAAGGGACCTCAGAGATCATCTAGTCCAACCCTTGACCCACCGGAGCAGTTGCTAGACCATGGCACTGAGTGCCACATCCAGTCTTTTTTTAAATGTCTCCAGGGACGGAGAATCTACCACCTCACCGGGCAGTCCATTCCATAGCCTGATCACCCTCTCCGTGAAGAAATTCTTTCTAATATCTAACCTAAACCTCCCCTGGCACAACTTAAGACTGTGTCCTCTTGTCTTGTTGAAGGTCGTCTGTGAAAAGAGTCCAGTTCCCACCTCGCTACAGCCTCCTTTCAGGGAGTTGTAGACAGCAATGAGGTCTCCCCTGAGCCTCCTCTTCTCCAGACTGAACAGCCCCAGCTCTCTCAGCCTCTCCTCATAGGGTCTGTGCTCGAGTCCCTTCACCAGCCTGGTTGCCCTCCTTTGGACCTGCTCCAGGACCTCTACATCCTTCTTAAACTGAGGGGCCCAGAACTGGACACAGGACTCGAGGTGTGGCCTAACCAGCGCTGAGTACAGGGGAAGAATACAGCTTGGGGTGTAAAACTGGGGACAAAAAGGGGTGTGGGGGAGTGGACAGACAGACAAAAAGATGTCAAACTGACAGAAAATTTGGAGATTCCAAAGCTTTTTGGCCAAGTATTTCTGAATTATCCTGGTGACCAATCTGGCTCTAGACCAGTCATTAATTAAATCATCTTAATTCAGCACTGCCTTTCTATACCCAACAGGGAAGATTTTCACCTCCAAAGGGCTTCACAGGGTTGGGAGGGACCTTGATGAAGTAGCACAGGGGATGCAGGATCCAGGACCAGGTTCTGTCCCACAGGACACCTGAGGGTCCTGAGCATCCCTGGGACAGTGCTGCAGTCAAGAGGGAATTGCAGTAGCCAAAGAAATCCTGGAGACAGATTTAGCATCCCAAACAGCACCCACTTGGACCTGATTACATGCTTTATTTCCAAAGTACCAAAACCACCGAGTTTCAGAAAAATAAAACAGCCACCAACCTCAACTCTGCTGGCTAAGCCTTGAATACTCCATCGCAGAGAGAAGTTTATTACTGCAAACTAGAAGTTTATCTTTCAAACAATGACACAAACTCATCAAGGGTGTAAACACCATCTCTGAAGTGACATTTAATACAAATTAATTTACAGCAACTTCGGGGCTCCGTAGGGAGATCTAACCCAGATTCTCTCATGGAAAAGTAAACAGCTTGCCAAGAGAATAGATAAATCTGCAAAGATGTTCATTTAGCTCATCTGGGATTTCTTGGATTGCTATATATTCCAGTAAAAATAAAAGTACCTTTCCCAACCCACTGAGCAGACTTTGCTTTCAAAGAGCTTATTCTGTGTCTCCCAAGCTTGTTATGGATCTGGGCACTAAATACACTTCACAATTTATTTATTTTGATATAAATGGAGTATCCATCCTGAACAGATCAGAAGCATTTCCCATTTTGTTAAAACTCTTTATAAAAAGTGGTTAAGCTTAATCATTGGAAGAAAAAGCTCCCTTGAGGGCTTTCCATGGATTTCTTCCACTAAAGAGAAAGTTTTTCTGAAGTCACAGATGTGAACAAGCAGAACTGGTACAGACAATAATAATCTAATTTTCTCACACTTTTTTCTATGTAGGTTTTCCTTCTTATGCCACAAAAAAAAAAAAAGGATGTAGAGGTCCTGGAACAGGTCCAAAGGAGGGCAACCAGGCTGGTGAAGGGACTCGAGCACAGGCCCTATGAGGAGAGGCTGAGAGAGCTGGGGCTGTTCAGCCTGAAGAAGAGGAGGCTCAGGGGAGACCTCATCGCTGTCTACAACTACCTGAAAGGAGGCTGTAGCGAGGTGGGAACTGGACTCTTTTCACAGACGACCTTCAACAAGACAAGAGGACACAGTCTTAAGTTGTGCCAGGGGAGGTTTAGGTTAGATATTAGAAAGAATTTCTTCACGGAGAGGGTGATCAGGCTATGGAATGGACTGCCCGGTGAGGTGGTAGATTCTCCGTCCCTGGAGACATTTAAAAAAAGACTGGATGTGGCACTCAGTGCCATGGTCTAGCAACTGCTCCGGTGGGTCAAGGGTTGGACTAGATGATCTCTGAGGTCCCTTCCAACCCGGCTAATTCTATGATTCTATGAAAACCCAGACACACTTCCTTGCCCTTAAATTTTAAAATATACAGTGCAACAAGCTGCTGAAAAACAGCTACTCACCTGAGCACTGACTTGGCTAAAAATAAAGCAGAATTTTTTTGTTATTCTTTATGTTTCTTTCCCACCCTTGTGCTCTTTGCTACCTGGTAGTGGGGTGATGAAGCTGAATGGCTTTCACTGGCACCCAAATGTACCATAAAAATACTTTATCCAGAGCACAGGACACAATTTGGTTTATGATGGCATGAACTCCTCATAACAAGAAGTTTTCTTTTTATTCCAAATAACCCAAGAAAGCAGAGAACTAGCTGCAGCCCCTAGTGATAGGGAACCCAAAGCAAACCATACGTGCTCCAAGTTCCAATTTCAAAGCTTCAGAGCTTATTATCCCCTTGGGTTGGGCAGGATGTCAGCACAGGCATTTAGCTTGACACAGCCATAAAATCCAGACTTGCTGCTTCACAACAAGGGCTGGCTGATTGTTCCACTATTTATTTTTATTGCTGCATTCTGGATTCAAACAAAACAGCAGAGGAATCTTCTCCTAAATTCTCCTCTCCTGGTATCTAAGAGGGGCAAGCAGTGTGGGGTTTCTTTCTGGGGTTTCTTTTTCCACATTTTGCAACCACCCAGCAATTCAGATAGCAAAAGCTTTAAGATAAAATAAGGAATGTTGTGCTGGATTCCTTCTTGGCACAATAATAATTTCTCTCTATTTGCTAAGAGCCACATCTGGGGGGATACGGTCTGACCAGGGCTGAATCAAATATTTGCAAGGAAAACTAAAAGTGCAGCTTTCTGATTTATTTTTTTTACATAAAAAAGGGCAGACAAGGGTTTTGGAGAAGAACAGAGAGTTGATAAATAGTTGGGAGAAGTCCTTTTAAAAAGAGATAAATTCCAAGAGCAGCAGCTTGTGGATCCTACTTAAGTATTCCATGTATGAGCAGACACATTTAAAGAGCAAAGGATGAAAAATATTCCACAAAAAAGATTCCAAACATAAAGCTTTACCCACCCCCATATAATAAGTCCTAGAAAGTAAATCCAGAAACCAATTCCTCTTGCTTTTACAGACCACACAATGAATCTACATGCAGATACATTTATTTTTCATCAAGATGTTGGATCCTTTGTCTCTCAAATTACCACCTTTTCTGGGGTGACTTGACACATAACAGCTTAACACAGAACAGCAATGAAGGCTCAGAAAGAAAATGAGGTTGGGGCTGAACAGTGTCTCAGGACTGCCAGCTTTAGAGTCTGGAAACTTTCAGCTCTCCTACAGATTAAACTTGGTGCCTACAGTGGGAAAATATATCTGAAAAAGGGGGAGAGAGGTCTTAGTTAATATTATTTCAAGATAAACATAATTTTTCCCTCAGAAATTTTATTTTCAAAAACTCCAACACTACCACTTCAGTGCCTTTGCATTTAAACATTTTTTTTAATTATTTTTTTTCCTTTTGCTCTGAAAATAGGAGGAAAAAAAGAACAGAGAAGAGCCTGAAAAGAAAGGAGTGGTGATGAGGACAAGTGAAATCCATTTTGCTTTAGGTCTGCAGTGTGCAGGCTCTCAGTGTTCAGCTTTATTCTACAGACTCCTACACTTGTCCTCTCCCATTCCCACATCTCAGTTAGGAAAAGAAAAGAATCAAACTCAAAAACCCCTCAGCATTTACAACCCAGTTCTTTAACTAAGAGACAACAGCAATCAGAGCTTCAAAATGGTTTGGGTTGGAAGGGACCTTAAAGCTCATCCAGTTCCATCTTTGTGGCCCTCCCTCCTCAGAGGATGCTTAATTCGTGTATTATGGGACCAAGTCTCATCTATGAGCCAAAAAAGCTACTGCCCAGAAGTGTTCTTCTTTCAGTTCATCAAGGGAAAGTCCTATCAGTATCCAAGGAGAGAAAGGCAACTTAATTCATCTTGTTTCAAATCCCTCAAGCGCTGTGTGGTGGCTGGAGTCCTGGAAGAGACCAGCTGCTCGTCGAGCTTCAGGAGCAAGAATGGCTCCTCCCGCTACATTTGGTGGAGAATGCGGGCAACATACAGACATCTAAAGAAGCAGCAGCATGAGGAGCTGGCAACAGGAACATTTTCCCTGATTTGAAAAAGTGCCTGGGCTAACACTCTCCCTGAAAGGTATGACCAGCAAGCTCTTTGGATTGGAAACCCCTGAGCCAAGATAAGGATTCTCTCTTTGGAAACCCCTGAGCAGAGGGAAGCCAGGAGGATGGAATCCCATGAGGAAGGGTTAAAACCCGTGTACGGAATCCCATGAGGAACCAGAAAAAAAAAAAGGATGGAATCCCATGAGGAAGGGTTAAAACCCATGTATGGAATCCCATGAGGAACCAGAAACCCATGAGGAACCAGAAATCTCTTTGGAAACCCCTGAGCAAAGGGAAGCCAAGATAAGGATTCTCTCCTTGGAAGCCCCTGAGCAGAGGGAAGCCAAGAGAACAGCAGATACAGGAGGGAGAAGAACAACTCAAAAGGTAGAGACTTTGTGAAAAGTGCCTGGGCTGACATTGAACGGTTGCCTGAGAAGCTAGGGTTAAATCCCGTAAGTTATAAGCGTATTTTTGTGTAAAAAATCCTGTGTGTAAGTTATAAGTGTATTTTTGTGTAAAAAATCCCATGTGTAAAAATCCTGTACTTGGCGCCCCCTCGATGCTCTTAGCTGAGTGTCCCACGGGGCCCGAAGAAAAATCCTGTATGTCTAAATCCTGTATAAGTGTATTCTGTAATAAAATATTTGTAAGCTAGGGCAAACCAGGAAAGCTCTGCTGTAAGAGAGAAAAAAAAAAAAAAAAAAAAAAAAAAAAAAGAAGGGGGAAATATAGAGAAACAAGATAAACCAGGTGCCTCGAATTGCCAGTGAGTGGGTGTGAGTCCACCTGTGCCTGATTAGGACAGGCCCCTATTGGGCATGAGCAAGACCAGGGGACCAATAAAGGTGGGACACACACCCACAGAGAAAAGCTCAGCTCACTCTGGTGCGAGGCATGGAGAGGCCAGCAGCTCGTTGAGCCTCAGGAGCAAGAAAGGCTCTTCCTGCTACACTTCTACCCTGGAAGCGCTGTGTGGTGGCTGGAGTCCTGGAAGAGACCAGCAGCTCGTGGAGCTTCAGGAGCAAGAATGGCTCCTCCCGCTACACTCAAGCATGTCCTTAATTCATTAACTCACTATACTAATAATTCAAATGAATGAAGCTTCTCACCAGCACTCATTTTAATGGAAAAAAATATATACTGAATACTTCTCTCTTTAAGGAAAGTTAGCAGCAAATAGTAAAAATACATTTTTATGGGAAATTCCCCTCATATTTTGATGTGATTCAGTTCTTCCTCTGCATGGTGTGAATGAAAACAGTACCTTTTGTTATGGCTATGGTAGCCCATAAAAGAATGGCATTTTTAAACAGCCAGCCTCTTTAAGATACTATAAATTAATTCAGCTAAACAGGAGCTATCTAGGGTTTCCAGTGGAGAAAGGGGATCTATACAGGGAATAACAAAGCTACTTTGTGTGGGGCAGCTCACCCAGCAGCAAGAGCTGAAAATAGTGAACACCTTCCCTGAGTGCCAGCCAGGCAAAATTTCAGACAGAATTCCATTTTACATTAAATTCACACATTAAATTCCTTACATTGCCATTTTGGGCATGGATCCTGAGTCCCAAGGCCACTTTCAAAGTTTACCCTATACCCAGAGTGCTGCAAGGAACCTTGAAAGGTGCCTCGAACTGGAACCATCACTTTTTGGTGACCTGTTAAAAAAATGCCCTCTGCTCTTTGGTCAAGCATCACTTGCAACACCAAATTCTCACCACTCAAAAGCTCAGAAGAGGTCTTCAGCTGAGCAGTGTTTGTTCTGAGGTATTCAGAGCAATGTTTGATGGGATCAGCAAAAGTAGCTCTAGAAACACAAACAGAATCCTGAAAAAGCTGTCAGCCCCCAGCTTGGACAGGGGCACTCTGTGCTGGGTTAGGAACTGGCTGGAGGGCCGGGCCCAGAGAGTGGTGCTGAACGGGGCTGCATCAAAATGGCGGCTGTGGTGTCCCCCAGGGATCAGTGTTGGGCCCAGTGCTGTTCAATATCTTTAGTGATGATTTAGATGAGGGGATTGAGTCCATCATCAGCAAATTCACAGATGACACTAAGCTGGGGGCAGTGTGGATCAGCTGGAAGGCAGGAGGGCTCTGCAGAGGGACCTGGACAGACTGGAGAGTTGGGATGATCCCAACGGGATGAGGTTCAACATTCCAAGTGCCGGGTCCTGCACTTTGGCCACAACAACCCCATGGGGAGCTCCAGGCTGGGCACAGAGTGGTTGGAGAGTAGCCAGACAGAGAGGGACCTGGGAGTCTGGATTGACAGGAAGGTGACCATGAGCCAGCAGTGTGCCCAGGTGGCCAAGAAGGCCAATGGCATCCTGGGCTGGCTCAGGAAGAGCGTGGCCAGCAGGTCCAGGGAAGGGATTCTGCCCCTGTGCTCAGCTCTGGGGAGGCCACAGCTTGAGTCCTGTGTCCAGTTCTGGGCCCCTCAGGAAGTTCAGGCAGGAGATTGAGGTGCTGGAGCAGGTCCAGAGAAGAGCAAGGAGGCTGTGAAGGGATCCAGCACAAGTGCTGTGAGGAAGGGCTGAGGGAGCTGGGGGTGTTGAGGCTGGAGAAGAGGAGGCTCAGGGGAGACCTCATCACTCTCTCCAACTCCCTGAAAGGAGGTTGGAGCCAGGGGGGGGTTGGGCTCTTTTCCCAGGCAACTCTCAGCAAGACAAGAGGGCACAAAAGGTCTCAAGTTGTGCCAGGGGAGGTTTAGGTTGGAGATGAGAAAGAATTTCTTTCTGGAGAGGGTGATCAGGCATTGGAATGGGCTGCCCAGGGAAGTAGTGGATTCTCCGTGTCTGGAGATCTTTCCAAAGAGCCTGGATGTGGCACTGAGTGCCATGGGCTGGGAACTGCAGCGGGAGTGGATCAAGGGTTGGACTTGATGATCTCTGAGGTCCCTTCCAAACCAGCAGATTCTGTGATTCTATGAAACACTGAAATTGAAACTCCTGCTAGGCCAATGAATTGTCTTTTTTGATTTTTCTTTGAAACTTGTTTTTACAACTTGAAATATTTCTGGTGATTGCAGGTAAGAAGGAAGACATTGGGCACTTCAAAATTTAAGACTGCTTTAACTTAATAATTAGTACTATGAAAATGTACAAAATTAAAAGAGCACTGGTCTCTTGCTGGTGTTGCTCAAGTGTATCACTAGTAATCATTTGCCTATTGCCAAATGATACAATATTTTGATATTAGTGATGTTTGCATTCATTTTCCTAAGAGATTAGAAGCATCTGATGAGGGTATAACATGTAAGTGCTGGTAGCAACCCTGAAAATACCTGAGGAGCCTAATTTCAAGCCTACAATTGTACTTGCACACTACTCATTAAAAACCAAACAGCAAATGAGAATTTCTCCAAAGTTTTTCACTGCAGAAAAAAAATTTTCAAGCACTGCTGGGGACACCTTTGGTAGGGCACCTCACTGCATCTTTCTGGAAAAAATGTCTTGCAGATGACATTGCCATCATGATAAGAGGGGGGAAAACCAAAAACCAATAAAGAAAATCATTCTGTAAAATTTCCATTAAAGTGTGTAACGCTGCAAAGGGTAAAATGAACAAAGACAAAGTGCTCAATAATTCTCTCTGTTGTTCAGGGCTGTAACAAAAGCTCTGGCTCAGGTAGCTGCATCGTGTTATCCTTGTTCACAAAAGTAAATAGATCCAGTAGCTCATACAATGGCTTTTTGTGGAAGGGCTGAAGAATGAGCACAGTGTTTCACCCAGGCAGGAGATGAGACAGAAAAGCTCTTTGAAGCACTCCTGATGCTTCAGAGCTTTGCTGGAGGTAATGGAAAGAGATGAGGTGGAAAATTGCCTCCTAGAGGTTGGTGTGGTCCCTAAGGTTTCCTTCCCTCCCACCCCACTATTTTGGACAGAAAGGGAAATTAAATCTTTATGACCACTCTTATTCTAAGACTTGAAAAAAGATGATGATTGCCTTGGGCATCTCCCTACCCTTCAGTAAGGAGCCCAGTAGGAGAAGGCTACTCTAAAAGAGTGAAAAGACTTAACTGGGAGTAATTCGGAAGTACTGGGACTGAAATGTGAGGGCTACATCTTGGGCAGTTTCTCCAAAGAGGAGTCCAAAGTACAAGAGTGGATAATGTAGGTAGGGAACAGCCTGGAAGAGCTTTACAAACCTTTTTTTGGCATTCGAAACCATTTTGCAGAATATCAGTATTACATTATTTGAATAAAATTGAAGGTTTTACACAACTGCCAGTTAGTAAAACATAACATGTGCATACTTACATTGGAACATTACTTTTAAAGAACAAAACAAAACCCCACCAACCCCTCCCCCCCCAAAAAAAATAGAAAAAAAAAAAACCCAACACACCAGTAGTTGATAAGTAGCATTTAAAAACAGTAAATTCTGGATTTTTTTTACTATTATTATTATTTTTCCTCCTCTAACTAAAGGATTGCAGTCAGATAAAAATAAGACTAAACTTGTCCATCTCTAACTCCAAACACAACAAGCAACCAAAAGGAGATGATTCTTGAGTTATTCTGAGCCTGCCAATGATGTGGTCCTTCAGAACAAGGCCCTGAACTTCCCATTTCCTGAGCAGGGATTTCTCCTGGTGTCAGTGGGTGCAGGAACCTTATTTTTGCTGACAGATCAACATCAATTTATCTTCATGCAGCACCTGATCATCAAACCAGCAGGATGGATTCCACCTACTTGTTTTTCAGAGAGGTCTCCGAGAGCTCCCAGATTGCAGCACAAAAACATTTCCCAAAAAGTACTGAAAAGTCCCTTGGGTTTCATTGTGCTCATGAGAAACTTTTCTTGGCTCACCTTTGCAGTTGCCCCGATAGGCAATTTCCAGCTGAGGGTCTTTGCATTTTGCTCTCTGGAACTCACAGCGGGACAGAAAGGTTCTTCCATCCGAGGCACAGAGGGATTTCTGGGGGGAACCTGCACAGTCCAGGCTGCATTCTCTGTCTTTGTCTTGGTCCACTCTCAAAAACTAGAAAAGAGAAATTCATGCTGTAGGATTCATAGAACTGGCTGGGTTGGAAGGGACCTCAGAGATCATCAAGTCCAACCCTTGATCCACTCCCGCTGCAGTTCCCAGCCCATGGCACTCAGTGCCACATCCAGGCTCTTTGGAAAGATCTCCAGACACGGAGAATCCACTACTTCCCTGGGCAGCCCATTCCAATGCCTGAGCACCCTCTCCAGAAAGAAATTCTTTCTCATCTCCAACCTAAACCTTCCCTGGCACAACTTGAGACCTTTTGTGCCCTCTTGTCTTGCTGAGAGTTGCCTGGGAAAAGAGCCCAACCCCCCCTGGCTCCAACCTCCTTTCAGGGAGTTGGAGAGAGTGATGAGGTCTCCCCTGAGCCTCCTCTTCTCCAGTCTCAACACCCCCAGCTCCCTCAGCCCTTTCTCACAGCACTTGTGCTGGATCCCTTCACAGCCTCCTTGCTCTTCTCTGGACCTGCTCCAGCACCTCAAGCTCCTTCCTGAACTTCCTGAGGGGCCCAGAACTGGACACAGGACTCAAGCTGTGGCCTCCCCAGAGCTGAGCACAGGGGCAGAATCCCTTCCCTGGACCTGCTGGCCACGCTGTTCCTGAGCCAGCCCAGGATGCCATTGGCCTTCTGGCCACCTGGGCACACTGCTGGCTCATGGTCACCTTCCTGTCAATCCAGACTCCCAGGTCCCTCTCTGTCTGGCTGCTCTCCAACCACTCTGTGCCCAGCCTGGAGCTCCCCATGGGGTTGTTGTGGCCAAAGTGCAGGACCCGGCACTTGGAATGTTGAACCTCATCCCGTTGGGATCATCCCAACTCTCCAGTCTGTCCAGGTCCCTCTGCAGAGCCCTCCTGCCTTCCAGCTGATCCACACTCCCCCCCAGCTTAGTGTCATCTGCAAACTTGCTGATGATGAAATGATGCTTTGCACATAGCTACCAGGAGTTAATAATTCCTCCAAGCACAAGGGAAGACCTAAAAAATGTCTTAATCCAGCAGAAACATTGGTTTTATCCAAGCTACTTCATCCTCACAAACCTCTGGAACACAAAATTTGGAAAATTTAGAAACTGAGGCTCCTAAGAGCAAACAAGAAACTGCAAATACTACAAGTATTTGAAGAGGGAAGTGTAGGACAAGCTAAAAAATTCAGAAAATATGTGCTTAAGGTAGTTTCCCTGTGGTTTATTACACTAAAATAAAAAAATGCATAAAGAGAGTAATAAATCTCCTTAAACTTCCCACTTAAAGTGTGTTCTATTTGCATTTCCTATCACTGCATGGGAGGAACTGCAGATCCCTTTTTGGAGAGCACACCTGGAAACAGAGACACAATCTCAAAAGTATCACTTTAAAATATTAGTCATATGGTGGAGTTTTGACCAAAATTGTTAAATTTTAGTGGGGCAGCAATATAAAAAGGAAATCTTCCTTTTCACAATGTTTTTGAGACACTTTTCTCTGCCAACAGCCATTAGCTTCAGAAGTAAATTACTCACAAATTGCACACAAACCCCAAAAGCTTTATTCCTGGAATTTAGTTGCTCAGCTCCAAAAGCAGGGAAAAGATGTTCCTTTTTGCCCCATTTCAGCACCGTGTTTCAGATCCTTCCTGCTGACAGCAATTCCTAATTTACTGAGCTGAGGGAGAAGGCAGGAAAACTCCTCACCTCCCTTTACCTACAACCTGGGCAAGAGTGAAGCCAAGATTCCATGAAATTATGTTGGTCTTCAGGGCCTAAAACATCTGCAGGACTTCTGGTTTAGGAAAAAAGGACCAAAGGGGGCATCTGGCAGATAAATTTCATCTATTCCTCAAGTTTCTGCTCTGGATCTGGTGATGGGAGATCAACTGAACTCCTTAGTTTGTCAACTCCTTATTTCTAAGGACCCCTAAGCAATGGGTGGGCACTTTGGGTCTTTCATTTCTCCTCACAACATCCCTGGTGAGCAGAAAATTATTTGTCAAAAAGCACAGGAAGGTTCCATGACCCACAGGAAATCATGGGGTGGAGCAGCGAACTGAACCCAGGCACTAGGAAAAAAAAAATTAAAAAAAAGAAAGAAAAAAAAGAAAAATCACCCACAGCAACATCCTTGCATCTTTCCCATTTTTCTCCCAGACTTTCCCCATCTTTTCTGCTTTGAGTTGTTGCAGGGGTTCAGCTGGGCATGTCTGATGGTGGGGGACAAACCACAGAAACACAGTGGGCAGAAAACCCCCTCAAGCATCAGAAGAACAAAATCCACTCCCTGGAGAGCATGACAGCTCACAGATAAAGCTCTATTATTTTAAAGGGTATTTATCCAAAGATTTTCCTTTAAGTATTTTCTTATTTCAAAGCCTTAGAGGAGATTAGGGTAAATTATGGGTTCAAGCATATTTAAGGAACCTGGAAAAGCAGAGGATGAAGACATACCAGGGAGACAAAACCACTTGAATAACTTGTTGGTTAGCCAAACCTCACTGGAGAATTGGGGTTATCCAGCTAAACAATTTCCACCAAGTTAGTGCAACTGAGGGATTTAAAAGCAGGAAGGACAAAAAGGCAAGGAACTGAGGGAGAGAATAGAAAATGTACTTTAACCCATCCAAAAAAAAAAGAAAAAAAAAGGGGGAAAACGTGATTGCTATTTCAAACACTCCATTATCATTTTCACTACAAGAGCAGAAGATGGTGCAAGGCCAAAGCAGCATTGCTGGCCCACAGGTAGCCAGAAGAATCAATAATTATGTTTAAAGTAATACAAAATGTTGAAATAAGCAATGATACTTCTCACAGGATTGCTATTTATTTGAACAGGAACAAGCAGTCAGGGACACAAAAACTGGGATGGTATCAATTCATGTTTTAGAGCTCTATTTTCCTGGGAAAATATTCATTTTCATTAAAATAGGGCAGTTCAGAGAGAAAAAGGGGGTTCTAGATGCACCAGAGAGTGACTCACCTTGGATCTGGCTCGTGTATCTCTAAGTTCTTTCAACACTCAAATCTATTTTTGTAAAAACTTGTGATTCACTGGAAGAGAAGCTTAAACCAACATTTTTGTTGAGTCCTGGTAGCAACTGAAGTAAAGCCAACACAAGGTGACCACCCTAAGGTGGAGCAAAAACTGGAATGTTCTGTTTAAACCCTATTAAAAAGGAACCCACTTTTAACAGAGGTGTTCCTGCCCCTAAGAACACAGAACCCAGCAGAGTCAAGTTGCAGAAAATGGTTTTCAAGTACAAATCTGAGCTTCTGCTAGGGATTAACAGGCACTCAGCTGGAGTTTAAGCTTTAACTTATCTCCTTCTTACCATTTTTACATCATAAAACAATATTACAGCCTTCAATTCCTTTCAGCCTTTCCAAAGCCAATATTCAAGGGGTCTCCTGTTCTACACAAGGCTCTGCTCTAAAGCCTCATGGAACATTCCTGAGAAGAATGAGAATGGGGTTATAGCAGAAAAAATCTTTAATTTCCCTCAGCAAATAAACCCAAAAGTCACTAGAAACTGCATGCATCCTCTTGACAGATATTATAAATATTATTGTATTATTTATTACAAATAGTATTTATTATGAATAGTATTTATTGTGAATAATATTAATTGTGAATATGATTGTCCTGGTTGGGGCAAAGCAGTTTGCTTTCACTAAAAGCAAAAGTACAAGACAGAAAATCACCTTTATCCTGGCCCAAACCAGGACATTGATTTATTGTGAATATGATTTATTGTGAATATGATTTACTGACATGTCTTTCAGGCATCATGGAATTCCAGTATTTTCCTTCTCTGTCTCACACACCAAAGACTTCAAAGGGAGTGAGATGTGCCCTGCTGTAGAGTTGGCAGTCCTGGGGATCTTTCCTCCCTCTGGTCTGGAGTTGAACACTAGATCAGTCAGATTTAGAACTTGTAGCTACTCAAAACCTTGCTTATACAAAAAAACAATTAATTCTCCTTTGTTCTCCACTCTGCTTTATCTTTCAGCTGTGTTGTGGTCACTGCTCCCAAGCCCTGGGCTGTGGATGGGCAGGATGCTCATTTCCTTGGCCACAAGCAGCATGGTGGAGACCATGAGGAAGTTTTTCCAGTACCTCAACTGGAGGCATTCTGTGGACCATTTACCTTGCTATTAAACCATTTATCAAGCTAGCATGGCCATGAACTTGTTCAGTGCAGTGCTACCACTTGCATCTGCTCTTGACCATACACTACCCACTTCTCTGGGAGGGATTCAGTGTCCTTCTCTCTGCTCAACATCCCTGCCAGGGCAGAGAAGATCAACATCCCAACATGATGACCACTTTCCTTTGGTCAGAAGCCACTGCCTTATGAACCCAAGCAAGGCAAGGGAGTCTTCCCCAACTTTTTTTTATTATTATTTTTATTATTTGGGCCAGCTCAACCCTAAAGAAGTTTACTTGCACTCTTCAAGAGACTACAGAACAAAAAGCATCACTCATAACTAAACTAAACCTATTTTTACTTTGCCCCCCTCTAAGTTTCTGGAATTTTTTTTTTTTTTTTTGGAGCTGAAGCCCCAGAAACTGCTTTTCTGTCTGTGGAAAGAAACTCCCATTCCCTTCTATAAGCTCAGGTTGGAGTCTGGGCACTAGGGAAAAAAGAGAAACCTTCAAGAAGATGGATTTGGATTGCTCACCAGAGGTTTTCAACCTCTTTTCTTCAACTTCCCCTTCAATTTCCACCAGACCTATAAACCTTCCACCAACAGTAGATATTTAGACATACAAGAAGGGGGGGGTTTATGTTACTTTTTTTTTTTATAACTATATATAGGATTTTCCCTCTGACCAAATGAAAACTACTGCTTGAGAATCCAAAATGAAGTTCAAGCCTGCTTGCAAAAAAAATAGAAGAACACTTCATCTGGGGTGGCTGAGGGCCAAAAAAAAAAAACAATAATATAAAATAAAAGCCCTGAAAAAGAAGCAGAAGAGCAGAGATGGATGTTTGACATCCCAGCTTAGCTTGGAAAAGCCTCGTGCAGACAATGGCTTTGAAAGGCAATTTATTTTTTTTTTTCTTTTCTCCTGCATCTGGTTACTGTAAGAGGTTGGATGGAAGGGTCTGGGACTCCCCTGCTGCTGGCATGGGAGGTCTGGGAAGAGCCCCTGGAGCAGCAGGCTCTAAAGTGGCTCCGTGCTCAGGGCTTTGTGCTGCTGAAATATGTGCTGATTCCCAGTGATTTATGGATCTGTGCAGTTTCTGTCTGATAGCTGCCTGAGGGGCAGATGGGGAAATCTCCAGGCTAGGAATATTTTGCTCCCTCTGGGCTCATCTGCAATGGGAAAATGAGTTAGACAATAGCAATATATATGTGTGCTTGTGTATTTATGTATGCACATGTGTATATATCTATATATACACATTATTGTGGAGATCTATCCACACATGCAGGCTGTAGTATGTAAAGATTTATTGCCATGTATATCTCAGCCAAAGGCAATGATGTTTAGGTCTCAACACCCTACAGTCTGCCCCAGAGAATCAGAGAATCATAGAATCCTTGGGGTTGGAAGGGACCTCGAAAGATCATCTAGTCCAACCCCCCCTGCCATAGCAGGGCCACCTAGAGCACCTCGCATAGGAACGTGTCCAGGCGGGTTTTGAATGTCTCCAGTGAAGGAGACTCCACGACCCCCCTGGGCAGCCTGTTCCAGGGCTCTGTCACCCTTACAGGAAAAAAATTTTTCCGGATATTCAACTTGAACCTCCTGTGCTCCAATTTACACCCATTACCCCTTGTCCTATCACTGGTCACCACTGAGAAGAGCCTAACTCCATCTCCCTGACACTCACCCCTTACATATTTGAACACATTGATGAGGTCACCCCTCAGTCTCCTTTTCTCCAAACTAAAGAGACCCAGCTCCCTCAGCCTTTCCTCATAAGGGAGATGTTCCACTCCCTTCATCATCTTAGTAGCTCTGCGCTGGACTCTTTCAAGCACTTCCCTGTCCTTCTTGAACTGAGGGGCCCAGAACTGGACACAATACTCCAGGTGCGGCCTCACCAATGCAGAATAGAGGGGGAGGAGAACCTCTCTTGACCTACTAACCACACCCTTTCTAATGCACCCCAGGATGCCATTGGCCTTCTTGGCCACAAGGGCACATTGCTGGCTCATGGTCACCTTCTTGTCTACCAGGACCCCCAGGTCTCTTTCACCTACACTGCTCTCCAGCAGGTCAGCCCCCAACCTATACTGGGACATCGTGTTGTTCTTCCCCAAATGCAAAACTCTACACTTCCCCTTGTTGAATTTCATCATGTTTCTCTCTGCCCAACTCTCCAGCCTGGCTAAGTCTCTCTGAATGGCAGCACAGCCTTCTGGTGTGTCAGCCACTCCTCCCAGCTTAGTGTCATCAGCAAACTTGCTGAGGGTACATTCTATACCCTCATCCAAGTCGTTGATGAAGATATTGAACAACACCGGTCCCAGTACCGACCCCTGAGGGACTCCACTAGTCACACACCTCCAACCAGATTCTGCCCCATTGACTACAACTCTCTGACTCCTTCCTTTCAACCAGTTCCTGATCCAACAGGATCAGAGCACTGAAAGCAGCCAGTCCCTCAGTTAATCTGCTTTATTAAAACATCACTCATTTTTTTCAATACTCATCTCCTCACTTTGCTGCAAGGAAGGAAGCAGAAGGTACAAACCCTGCTCTTACCCCATGACACAGAGAAATATTCCAGCACTAGGACTGGATGTATGGAGAACCTAAGTTCTCCTTATCACTCAGTTCTTTAAAACAGTACCAGAAGATCCCTTTAAAATTAAGATTCTTAACTGCTGTACTTTGATTCATTTACCTTGTGCCATCCCACTGAAACAAAACACTTTTTCATGCCTGTTCCAGCACAAACCCAGAGCTGCCACCTCCAAATTGTGACATTTGTCCAGACAGAGAACATCAGCATTGAGGTCAAGTTTGCACAGAAGGATTTACAGAGAAAGCCAACACACAGAACTAATCCTATTATTCTGATAGATTGGGACAATTCCTGTTCCCACAGGTTTCCAGGAGAATTTTATCCAAGGTTTCCAGCAGGGGCTTCTACATCTGGAGGGCAGCAGAGGGGAGCAGATGCTCTCTTGCCAGCTGAGATTGTTCTTGTGTTATTGGAAAAGCTTCTGTGAAACAACACAGAACCCACACCCCCACCTCTCTGCCTCATTTCATAAAAGGAATAATTAAGGTTGGAAGAGACCCTTAAGATCACCAAGTCCAACCATCATTTTATCAGACTCTCCATGTGCAACTTCCCAAACTCTTTCCACAGAAATTCCACCCAGGATGATGGAAAGAAATGGGTGGACTATGAAACTTCACTGGGTGGGAAGGGGGAGTTTTGATTTGTTGGGGTTTTTGGTGAGGTTGGTGGTGGTAGTGTTTGGGTTTTTTCCTCATTTTTGGGGCACTACCCAAAGTCAGCTCCAAATTTCCTACCCTTAGGACAGGACTTTGCTTTATTCCCTCAGTGCACAGAGCAAAGTGAAGCTCTTGGAGACACTGCCAAAGCTCCAAACCCTCACTCTCTTGCTATGATCAGCACAGAGAGTTGACAATTAAACAGGATTGTGCTTTGATTGATAGGCTTTGCTTTGGCATGTTAATTTTTGGAGAGATTTTTAAGCTTTTTTTAAGTTGTTTTTGCTTTACTCCTTTAACAGATATTATTTTTAAGTTGCTGTATTGACAGAGGAATGGCAGGGAATAACCAGCACTTCTTTTTACTGCTGCTTCACAACTGACTCAAAAAAAAAAGGGAAAACCTCTCAGTTGTGCAACCACATAAATTAGGAAGGCCTGAGCTGAAACTGGAGCAAACAGAGTGAAAATGATCTTCCCAGCTTTGGAGAAAGGATGGACAACACTTGGTCACCTGTGCACTCCCAAGTTTCATCACTACCATCTCACCCAAAAAAAGTTCCTCCCAAAAAAAGCCTAAAGAGATTTCAGGTGATTTGGTAGCTCCAGAGTATTTCAGGATCACTCATTGGCTACAGGAGAATTATTTTGGGGCTGGGAAGGCAAGGAAATAACCAGTTTAGGGAAATAGAAAGAAAACGGACTCTGTAAGGGGTTCAGAAGTGCCAGTTGAGCAGATTTTTCTTCTATTTATTATAATTCTGAACAAAAAATACTTTTTCTGCTCACTGGAGACATAGGGCAAGTTACACCGAGAACTTTTGGGCTGTTTAAGCACTCTGAGTATCATAGAATCATAGAATCATAGAATTAGCCAGATTGGAAGGGACCTCAGAGATCATCTAGTCCAACCCTTGACCCACCGGAGCAGTTGCTAGACCATGGCACTGAGTGCCACATCCAGTCTTTTTTTAAATGTCTCCAGGGACGGAGAATCTACCACCTCACCGGGCAGTCCATTCCATAGCCTGATCACCCTCTCCGTGAAGAAATTCTTTCTAATATCTAACCTAAACCTCCCCTGGCACAACTTAAGACTGTGTCCTCTTGTCTTGTTGAAGGTCGTCTGTGAAAAGTGTCCAGTTCCCACCTGGCTACAGCCTCCTTTCAGGTAGTTGTAGACAGCAATGAGGTCTCCCCTGAGCCTCCTCTTCTCCAGGCTGAACAGCCCCAGCTCTCTCAGCCTCTCCTCATAGGGCCTGTGCTCGAGTCCCTTCACCAGCCTGGTTGCCCTCTTTAGGACCTGTTCCAGGACCTCTACATCCTTCTTAAACTGAGGCGCCCAGAACTGGACACAGGACTCGAGGTGTGGCCTAACCAGCGCTGAGTACAGGGGAAGAATCACCTCCCTGGACCTGCTGGCCACGCTCTTCCTGATACAGGCCAGGATGCCATTGGCCTTCTTGGCCACCTGGGCACACTGCTGGCTCATGGTCACCTTCCTGTCAATGCAGACTCCCAGGTCCCTTTCTGCCTGGCTGCTCTCCAGCCACTCTGTCCCCAGCCTGTAGCGCTGCATGGGGTTGTTGTGGCCAAAGTGCAGGACCCGGCACTTGGAATGTTGAACCTCATCCCGTTGGAATCGGCCCAGCTCTCCAGTCTGTCCAGGTCCCTCTGCAGAGCCCTCCTGCCTTCGAGTTGGTCCACACTTCCTCCCAGCTTGGTGTCATCTGCGAATTTGCTGATGATGGACTCAATCCCTTCGTCTCGGTCGTCAGTAAAGATATTGAACAGCACTGGGCCCAACACTGATCCCTAGGGGACACCACAGCCGCCATTTTGATGCAGCCCCGTTCAGCACCACTCTCTGGGCCCGGCCCTCCAGCCAGTTCCTAACCCAGCACAGAGTGCCCCTGTCCAAGCTGGGGGCTGACAGCTTTTTCAGGAGAATGCTATGGGGGACGGTGTCACTACAAGGACCAGGGGTCTAAAACTCATTTTTCCCTCCATTAGGCTTTGTCTTCACTTCTTGAAGGGCCCTTCTCTTCAATAATTTAATTCTAGGATCTGGTTCCATCTCTGCTCTGGTTAATCCCCAGACTCCAAGAGGAGCAGGTTTGGGTTCCTGATGAGCAGCACTCAGCCCTGGCCAACTCCCCTTCCAGAAGGACCTTTCCCTGATTCCTTGGGATGCTCCCACAATTATAATCCTTGGAAGCACAGAGCACTCCCTCCAGATTGCTCATGCCAGAAGCTGCAAAGTCAAGAAGTGTCAGAAACAATGTCTGAACAATTTGGTGGCATTGACACCCTTATAGCTAAAAATGAACCAATTCATTTCCAAGAGATGATAAAAGACTCTCAGTGGCAATAAAACATCTGTTATCTGATTTCATTCACCCACTTCCAAAATTAGGAGTCCTCCATGTTCCCACAAAACCTCTCCAGTTCTGCAAATTGAGCTTAGTGTCTTCACTACAGATTAAAAACAAACCATCCATTTAATACCAGAGATATTTAAAAGCCAGAAAAGCACACCACAGCGGGGATAAACAGACAGCATCTTTTTTCTAAATTTCTATTTTCTTCAAAAAATAAAGAGTTTACCTGGATTTGGGGGGATCAAAGCATTTCCCTGGGATTTTGTTAGTTCTTTTGAACTCTGGTGGGACACAAACAGCTGGTTTCATAGAATCACAGAATCCTAGAATTGGCTGGGTTGGAAGGGACCTCAGAGCTCATCAAGTCCAACCCTTGATCCACTCCCGCTGCAGTTCCCAGCCCATGGCACTCAGTGCCACATCCAGGCTCTTTGGAAAGATCTCCAGACACGGAGAATCCACTACTTCCCTGGGCAGCCCATTCCAATGCCTGATCACCCTCTCCAGAAAGAAATTCTTTCTCATCTCCAACCTAAACCTCCCCTGGCACAACTTGAGACCTTTTGTGCCCTCTTGTCTTGCTGAGAGTTGCCTGGGAAAAGAGCCCAACCCCCCCCTGGCTCCAACCTCCTTTCAGGGAGTTGCAGAGAGTGATGAGGTCTCCCCTGAGCCTCCTCTTCTCCAGCCTCAACACCCCCAGCTCCCTCAGCCCTTCCTCACAGCACTTGTGCTGGATCCCTTCACAGCCTCCTTGCTCTTCTCTGGACCTGCTCCAGCACCTCAATCTCCTTCCTGAACTTCCTGAGCGGCCCAGAACTGGACACAGGACTCAAGCTGTGGCCTCACCAGGGCTGAGCACAGGGGCAGAATCCCTTCCCTGGACCTGCTGGCCACGCTGTTCCTGAGCCAGCCCAGGATGCCATTGGCCTTCTTGGCCACCTGGGCACACTGCTGGCTCATGGTCACCTTCCTGTCACTCCAGACTCCCAGGTCCCTCTCTGTCTGGCTGCTCTCCAGCCAACAGGGAGGGTTTCTCAACATGAAGACACAGCTCAGCATGTCCTGCACTCCACCAGTTTCTACATCTGTCCCCTGTCCAGCATTTTTCCCCAGTCACTGCTAACTTTATGCCCTTCATTCTTGTGGTATTGTTATTCATAAGCTTTTCTTTGGCCAGTTGCTCTCCTTTAGTGCTTCTTCTCAGCTGCCAGGAGTCACACAGGGGGAAAATAAACAGAGAAGCAGTGGGATGCATTGTGGATGGGATTGGTTTCCTTCAGCTCCTCATGAGCACTGACCCAGCTCTCAGAACACAAGTGGGTCAGCACAGCCATCCTTTCAGGCACTGTTCTCATTGCCTGGTCAGTGTCTTTACCCACCACAGCCAGGATTTGGGCAAACAGACACATTTGATTTTTTAGTTGTCTTCACAGCCTGCTCCCATCAAAATATTTTGGCTTCTGAAGCGTTGAAAAGCTATTTTAAAAGGAAAAAAAAAAAAAAGCTAAGGATGCTCAACATCTCTAGGTTTGAAGGGTTTATTTTAGGAGTAAAGAATACCAGCACACACCCTTCATGTGTCTGAGGTAGCTGAAGACACTAAAATTAAAGGGAAATGACTTTTAACTCAAAATAAGAAGTATAGAGTGGAAGAAATGCTAGAAACATCCTCATGGTGCTACAGCTATGTGAAACCTGCCTTGTAAAGCAGCTTCCAGATGGTCTCAAACAATCATCACCTCTGATCTCTTCCCCCACACACACCCCAGCAGCCCCCAGTTCTCCATACCAGTCCAACACCAATTCCACTGGGACTGGGATGGGGAGGGGGGGTTCAAAAAGATAACTTCATCCCAAGCCTCTTAGCCCTGGTGGAAAGGAAATCATTTATGAAAAGAATAGCAGAAGCCCCCTGAAAAGCTCCCAAGTAAAGGGGGCTGGATGTGTTACAGACCCATAGGGAACAAATCTCCCTTTGTGGGGGCACAGAAAGGCTCAGCTCAAAAGGGGCTTTTTCTCCATCCGAGTTTCTATGCAGCCGGGTTTAATGCCATCCCCATCAGCAGGCAACTGGCCACTCTCCATATGGCTGCTTGCCTTCTTTTCCTGGGGAACCAAAGAACAAGGAGGGCATCTCAAATGACCAAGGCACAGTACGAGGCAGAATCCCAACAGAGAATTTCTTTGGGAATTCAAATCGAGCAAAGCAAGCGATTCACGCAGAGCAGAAACTCAATAAGACATCAAAGGTTTCATCCCCAGCCCAGAAAGCTGACTTGCTGACAATAACTCCAGGGCTCTCACTCTCTGACATTTATCACTGCCATCAGCTGCTTCAGAATAAAGTATTCTGGGATGGAAGGCAGGCAGGTGAGGCTGGGAGGAAGATTTTTGCTCTTGTTAAACCCTTGATCTAAAACCGAGATGCTGCAAGGTTCATAAATGCTGCCATCTTCAAAAGGAGAAATAGAGCAAAAGCAAAGAAGAAAACAGGGCACATTTGGAATATGTGAGGGTTTAACAAGCCAGGATAATGAGGGGGAAAAAAAAAAAAAACAACCCTAAACCAAACTAACACTTTCCATAGGGACACAAGAACCTGGCTGTGGCTGTCTCAAACCACAGGCAGTTCTACTTCCTCCCAGTTTGGGGGTTTTATGGAACTCTTGTGTGTTTGTTTGTACACTGGGCAAAAACATTTTTCCTTTAATTTAAACCATTGTTTTCCAAGGAAAAATATCATTAGGAAGCCATTTATTTCTACTTACAACTCACCAGAAAAACCTTTGAATATGAAAAACAAAATTTTGTGTGCATCTAGAAGTAGGTGGGAGGAACTACCAAACCATGATCCAAAACAGGCAATTTACCAGAATAAAAAGGATTTTTTCCAAGCTCTGTGTCACATTTTAGGTGGCCTCTGCTTGCTTTGAAGCAGAACACATTTTCCTTGCTGTTCTTTGCCCTTACACAGATCTGTTTGCTTTCAAATCCATGCTAAAAGGTTACCCAGAAATAC
The DNA here is from genome assembly GCF_003957555.1 of Calypte anna. NCBI lineage: Eukaryota > Metazoa > Chordata > Aves > Apodiformes > Trochilidae > Calypte > Calypte anna. The sequence continues at coordinate 2,406,257 of NC_044246.1, read as the reverse complement.
CATTTAATCTCAAAGTGCTGTCCCAGATTGAGCCAACAAGCAGGTGATTGATGCTCTGTTATCCTCGCACTGCCTGCCAGGGGGGGATGGAGCAGGGAGGAAGGGAGAGAGACTGTGAGGTTGGGAGAAAACACAAGGAGAGGTTCCATGAAGTGGGAATCATGGAATGGTTTGGGTTGGAAGGGACCTTAAAGCTCATCCAGGTCCAACCCCTGCATGGGCAGGGACACCTCCCACAGCCCAGGTTGCTCCAAGCCCCATCCAGCCTGACCTTAAAAACTTCCAGGGATGGATGGGGCTTCCACCACCTCTCTGGGCAACCTGTGCCAGGGTCTCACCACCCTCATGGGGAAGAACTTCTTCCTCACATCCAACCTCAATCTCCCCTCCTCCAGCTGGAATCCATTCCCCCATCAGTCCTATGAGAATCTCAGAATCATTTGGGTTGGAAAGGAGCTCTGGGATCATCAAATCCAACCCTTGATCCACTCCCCCGTGGTTCCCAGCCCATGGCACTCAGTGCCACATTCAGTCTCTTCTTAAAAACATCCAGACACGGAGAATCCACCCCCTCCCTGGGCAGCCCATTCCAATGTCTGATCACCCTCTCTGGAAAGAAATTCTTTCTAATATCTAATCTAACCTTCCCCTGGCAGAGCTTAAGTCCATGTCCCTTTGGGTTGGAAGGGACCTTGAAGCTCATCCAGGTCCCTGCATGGGCAGGGACACCTCCCACAGCCCAGGTTGCTCCAAGCCCCATCCAGCCTGACCTTAAAAACTTCCAGGGATGGATGGGGCTTCCACCACCTCTCTGGGCAACCTGTGCCAGGGTCTCAGCATCCTCATGGGGAAGAACTTCTTCCTCACATCCAACCCCAATCTCCCCTCCTCCAGCTGGAACCCATTCCCCCATGTCCTATCCTTACCTGACAGCCTCAAAAGTCCCTCCCCAGCTTTCCTGTAGCCCCTCCAGCCCCTGGAAGGCCACAATCAGGACAGGGAATGAGAAATGTCTCTAGAGCTGTAACCCAGGACCCAATGCTCCTCAGCATGGAATTCCCAAAGCAGAATATTTGAGGCCCAGCTCTCACCAAACATCACATTTCTATAACCCAGGACTAAAGATTTCCAGAGCCCAAAGTCTCTGATGCAATATTTTATATTTGTGGCTTCTAATCATACTAGAAAAAAATCAGAGGCTCTTACCCTCTCAGATTGTTTTTGTTGGAAGCATATAATTACTCCATGCTACAGATCACGTTCCTATGCAGTGAACAGACAAAAAAATAATATGGACAGGGGTGGCACCTACAAAATACTTTCCTATTTCTTTGGGCTTCCTGGCACAACTTTGCACAGCTCAGAGCATTTGAAAGAATACTTAATAAAGCCTATCCCCCTTCTAAGAGAACTCCATCACCTTTTCCTCCCTTCTTGTCTTTCTTGGGAGTTTGGGACGTGGCCTTTGCAAATTATATTTTAATTTTGGGGGGCTTGCAAGTTCAAGCAGAGCAAGCATGGCCACAGCTTTGTTCTTCTGTTGGATGTAGTGGTCTGGAAAGGCAGCAGTGAGCTGGCTGATTTCAACCCAAATTCATTGGCATGAAAGGAAGGAAAGAAATATTGAAACCATTTTTTAAAACAGTTTGGCCTTTGCTTCCTGCCCTTTCTCCCACGGAGATGGGGAAGAGGAGATGGCACAGCAGATGCTGAGGACTTCTTACCTCTCCTGTCTGAGGAAAAGGAGCACCAGGTGATGGGACATTGCTCAGTCAGGTCCCTTCCCCATAGGGAGAGGCTGGAAAAACACCTAAAAAGCAGAATTCCAGCTGCCTGCCATGGATTACTCCATGGACAGTTCTCAACCACGTTTAAAAGCAGTCTGGATAAAAATGACAAAAAGTCCAAACGTGTTCAGCCATGAATTTAGCTGGGACTAAATGAATAAGGGGATTTTTCATGCTCCTTGGCAGCTGTAGCTGTTTCACTGGTCAGAAAACAAGAGCAAAAGCTTCATGGTAACTCAGTGCTCCCATACTTAAGGGACCTTCTTCTAGTTAAGAGGCTTGGGGACATAAAAAGTTTATCCCCTACCAGGTGGTGATACCTGGACTGCTCTTCTTCTGTCATTCTGGGATCTGCCACTTGACTTTTTGGATGTGTCCCACTGGGCTGCCATCCCCAGTCAAGTTCCCTGAGGTCCAGCACAGCTCCAATCCCCACACCACAGCTTCCTCTGAGCATCATCAGCTGACCCTGAAACATCTGCCAGAGGTTTAGGGTCACTGGGAGGGAGGAAGGGAAGGATGTCTGAGAGGAAAAGGTGCCCAAGTCCCACAGATTGCTGATATAAATCCCCCCAATCACTCCGTGGCACTTTCCCATGATCCAGACAATCCATAAGAACACATCCACACTTTTAAATAATTCTTTTGGATTCACACATTTCAGAAAGTTAAAAATCTACATCTCCTATACCTACATATAGGAGCATCTATATAAACATATATATGTTCTCCTCATTACTTCTGAAGAGAAATTCCCCAAGCATCAGTTTACAGGCAGTGAATTCAGTGACAGAGATGTGGGGGCTTGTCCAAAGTCACACAGGAAGGCTGTGGTGATTCTGGGAATTAAACCCAAGGCTCCAGAAACTCATTCCTCCTTCTTAACCACATGCATCAGCCTTCCAAACGTTCTTTCCTACAGAGAAGGTTCAGTCATGGCTCAAAAAGGCCCCAGCAAGTGAAACTCTATGAATCCTTCAACCCTGGCACTTGGATTTTCTTGTTAAAAAATTTTGAGGGTGTTTTGTAAACTAAATTGTGGCCATTTCCATTTTTTTTTTAAATTATCTCTATATATAATCTTTGCTTAAGGTCATTTTTAATGGGATTAGGATGATGTTCCAAGGGGAAAGCATGGGCTGAGCTGTTCTGGCTCTGCACACCATAAATTCTCTCAAGTTCTGAAGAGCAGTTTGGTACTGATTGGGTTTTTTAGCTCTTTCAGGGTAAATCCTGAATTTGAGGTCTCACAAAGTTCTTCTCCACTTCTGTGGCTGGAAGAACCAAGGAAAACAAGAATACAGTCAGGTTTTCAGTAATCCTCTGCCATTTCTACCTACAATGAACAAACATCACAGATAAACAATTTTATCTGGACAGACTGGAGAGTTGGGATGATCCCAACGGGATGAGGTTCAACATTCCAAGTGCCGGGTCCTACACTTTGGCCACAACAACCCCATGGGGAGCTCCAGGCTGGGCACAGAGTGGCTGGAGAGCAGCCAGACAGAGAGGGACCTGGGAGTCTGCATTGACAGGAAGGTGACCATGAGCCAGCAGTGTGCCCAGGTGGCCAAGAAGGCCAATGGCATCCTGGGCTGGCTCAGGAACAGCGTGGCCAGCAGGTCCAGGGAGGTGATTCTGCCCCTGTGCTCAGCACTGGTGAGGCCACAGCTTGAGTCCTGTGTCCAGTTCTGGGCCCCTCAGTTTAAGAAGGATGTAGAGGTCCTGGAACAGGTCCAAAGGAGGGCAACCAGGCTGGTGAAGGGACTCAAGGAGAGGCTGAGAGAGCTGGGGGTGTTGAGGCTGGAGAAGAGGAGGCTCAGGGGAGACCTCATTGCTGCCTACAACTCCCTGAAAGGAGGCTGTAGCGAGGTGGGAACTGGACTCTTTTCACAGACGACCTTCAACAAGACAAGAGGACACAGTCTTAAGTTGTGCCAGGGGAGGTTTAGGTTAGATATTAGAAAGAATTTCTTCACGGAGAGGGTGATCAGGCTATGGAATGGACTGCCCGGTGAGGTGGTAGATTCTCCGTCCCTGGAGACATTTAAAAAAAGACTGGATGTGGCACTCAGTGCCATGGTCTAGCAACTGCTCCGGTGGGTCAAGGGTTGGACTAGATGATCTCTGAGGTCCCTTCCAACCCAGCTAATTCTATGATTCTATGATCTCTTGGTCCTTCTTTAGTCCTTTTGCCCCCACCCCAAAAAAAAAAGAAAAAAAATGAAATTCAGCCTATTATTACTTGCCTCTGTAAATCATTTCATAAACCATGAATGAAAAATGCAAAATCAGAGCAAAACATAAAGTAAATGCCAAAGCCACAAGATCAGGCTCTGAATGAGGCCACAGACTTGACTTTCACTTCAGTTCTCTTGGGTTTATTTATTGCTGAGCATGGATTTCTTGGATTTTCTGTGACAGCTTAGCAGTGTTTTATTTAGCTAAGGGGTTTTAACTACAGGAGCACCTCAGTTTTCAGATTCTTCTTTTATGTAGCTCTCACCCATGGAGAAACAACGACAGTGTTGAGAGCAAATCCATCAAATACAAAATATTATATATTAATATTTCTGCAAAACTGACACTGTTAAGGCAGAAGTATATTTTCAAGGTTTTTCTAAGCATTATTCCTCACCAATAATTTATCTAAAAGCTACAACTTGTTCTTCACAACAGCAAGAGTTCAACCAAATTACAAGAGCACCTTGAAAATACTCCAATGAAGAACAACCTGCCTTAGCATGACCTTCCTACCCAAATAATTCAAGATTTTCTTCCAGTTGGAAAAGCAGGGAGGATTAGGATGACAAGGAGTTGATATCATGATTTATCTGCTGCACACCATGCTTCTAAGATCCCAGCATCTCTCAGATAATCAAAATAAATCAGTCTGGAGCACAGGATGTACAAGATGTATGGTTTTAGCTGCTCTCCAAGAGGAATGAAATTAAAGTGGGTAAACTTTCTGCCCTCCTGGCAATAGAGGTTTCATTAAGGAAACTGCACTCTTCTTGAAGTTGAGGCTGGGTTTCTGTAAAATCTTGTTAAACCACAAGAGGATCCAGGCTAACTAAATATGGAGCAGGACATGTGTTTGTATACCAGCCCAAAATATTCTGTTACTGATTCACTGGTAACTTATGACTGCTTTGGATATAATCTTAACCAACCATCATTGGTTTTGGGAGGTGAAATGACATGAGTCAACTGAAATTAATATGATAAAGAACAGCTCACTTGCTGCCTAAATCAGTCCAGTCAAAGCTTTGCCTCTTCCAACAGGGTTCCAGCCCTAACCTTTGAGAAAAACAAAATATAAAGAGGCACAGCCAGACCCATTTATCAAATGCTTCCTTTCTTCCTAAACTTAAAAGCATAACAGTCCTGTACATTGGGCAGATGGAAATGAAAAATACGTTTTCATGTGCACAGAACATCCAAAGAAATACCAGACAAATGCAGGATTATTTTTCATATGGTAGCTGTGTGGCATCCCCAGCTTCATCAATCATTGCTGCCCACCAGCAGACATTCTGCTTCCCAATACAAACCCTAAAAATCTGATCAAGAGATACCCCAAGCTCTTTCAGAAAGACAGAACCCTGCAGCAGAACCCAGTTAAAATCTTATTCTTTGGCTATAAAGTCCCACCCAGAAAATACAGCACCTTACAGAAGTGACAGAGAAATATTGAAAATAGAGAAAAATGCTATGAATGGATTTAACCAATTAATTTTAAGGCCATATCTAACAATCCCAGCAGTAGTACAGACAAATGTGAGGTTTTAAGCTGAATCTTGAACTCCAGGTAAAGCAGCAGGTGACCTGGTGACACCAACAGAAAGAAGATTTCCAGAAGTTGTCTACTCTTGAGCATACATAAAATTCCAGTAGAGAGACTGATAAGTCACAGGGAAATATTATTCTCAGCACTAAGTCTTCTAATTTAAACTTTTAAGACCTACCCTGGGTTTTGCCATAGTTTTCAGTGAGAGAACAGAGAATTATTTAATCATTATGAACGTGCCTTGCTCTGAAGTTTCTGGGCTGTATGAGTTTCTTCTCTCACCCTGTGGGAAGCCCTTTACCTTTGGCTTTTCCCCAGCTCAGTTGTCCTTTTGCTTGTTTATTAAGTCAGCTGAACACTTTAAAGTTGCTTTCTGGCACAGCACAAACAAGTCATCAGTTTGAATCTGATTGACCCTTTCTGAATCACGTAGGATGCATTATGGACCTCAGAAAACAAAACAAAACAGTATAAAAAAAAATATCCAGGGAAAAAATAGGCTTGTTCTTTCTATATCTGTTTAAAGTGCTCTTCAGAGATGGGAAGAACAACTGGGAAGTGCTACAAAACTTTCCTATCTTCAGAGGAGGCTTTGACCAGTCGTGTATTTTCTGTAGACCAAAGGAAGAGCCCTGCTGCTCCCTAAAGGATTCACCCTGTCTGCAAGCTTTGAAATCCTTCTGTTCTCAGGGGGAGGCAGTCTGGGATTGCTCATCCCTCAAAGTTACAAGCTTGAATGGCAACTTAAAAGGAGGTGCCAGGATTTGTATGTTCCTCAGCCAAGACCTAACACTTGGCTGAAGGAAAGCTTGTAGATCTAATCAGCATCTTGCAATCTGTTTTATTACTGGCCCAGAGTTATCTGGAGCACCAGTTTCTTCTGATAGAGTCTGCAGCAAAGCATTTCATGGACTGCCCTGTTTATTCTCTTGCTCCCTCAGTGGATCCCTCATATTTTCATCCTAAGAATCACTGGACTGGTAATTGCACAGATCTTACCCTGGATTCACCCTGCTTCATATTGTTCTTGGCTAAAAGAGGTAAGAATTAAGAACCTCCCAATGAGAAGCCTGACCATCTTCCTACAGGGAAATTGCAGCTGTGCAGAGACCACAGAGAAACTTTGGAAAATAAAAATCTGTCAGAGCTCCTCCTCGCTGGCATAACATGGTGCAGGTCAGGCCACTTGCATTGGGACAGAGAAGTCAAGGCCCTTTTTCTTTGAGGGAACAAGAAAAATAGAAATGGTATCCCACTAAATAAAAAGAAAGGAATGGTAATTTTTTGTCATCCACTGTGAATCTGAAAACATGCAAAGATGAGATTCAGCAAGCCTGAAAACTACAGAGGAACACTCAACAAAATAATTCTACAGCAACGTGTCCAGGACCCCCTGCTTCCAGTCAGGACAAGAAATACCACAGGAAGAGCCAGACTTGAATCCAGAACTGGATATCCATGCAAGGGGAGATGGATGGAGGAGGACGGAGGAGACTGGAGGAGACTGGAAGAGGATGCAGATGGAAGGCCAGGTGGGCCAATGGCATCCTGGGCTGGCTCAGGAAGAGCGTGGCCAGCAGGTCCAGGGAAGGGATTCTGCCCCTGTGCTCAGCTCTGGGGAGGCCACAGCTTGAGTCCTGTGTCCAGTTCTGGGCCCCTCAGCTCAGGAAGGAGATTGAGGTGCTGGAGCAGGTCCAGAGAAGAGCAAGGAGGCTGTGAAGGGATCCAGCACAAGTGCTGTGAGGAAGGGCTGAGGGAGCTGGGGGTGTTGAGGCTGGAGAAGAGGAGGCTCAGGGGAGACCTCATCACTCTCTCCAACTCCCTGAAAGGAGGTTGGAGCCAGGGGGGGGTTGGGCTCTTTTCCCAGGCAACTCTCAGCAAGACAAGAGGGCACAAAAGGTCTCAAGTTGTGCCAGGGGAGGTTTAGGTTGGAGATGAGAAAGAATTTCTTTCTGGAGAGGGTGATCAGGCATTGGAATGGGCTGCCCAGGGAAGTAGTGGATTCTCCGTGTCTGGAGATCTTTCCAAAGAGCCTGGATGTGGCACTGAGTGCCATGGGCTGGGAACTGCAGCGGGAGTGGATCAAGGGTTGGACTTGATGATCTCTGAGCTCCCTTCCAACCCAGCCAGTTCTAGGATTCTATGATTCCATCTCCTTTCTATTTTGTGCTAACATATGTACATGATGTTCATGCACATCCAAAGATGTGCCAAGACATCCTTCCCAGAGGTGGTGTAAAGAATCCATGTAATTTCTGTCCTATAGCACCCAGACAAGCTGTGGAAAGCACAGACCTTTCCTCACACATCATCTACTGGCACCAATCACATTGGCTTCAGCAGAGTTCCTCCTGATTTACATCTGTGTAAAAATAAGCCCAGTGTGTACAAGGAAATCATCTGCACAGCTGGGACAGTTTAGACACATGAAATGGATGTTTGTAACACCATGTGATTAAAGCAAAACCCAAACCACAAGAGTTCAGATCTGAATCCAATTCTTCCTCCTCCAGCTTGGTGCATTTTAGGTCCAAGATTTTGATTCAAACCCTTGTCTCTAGAAATTGTGCTGATTTCCAGTTTGCTGGGATTTAACTAATAGATCATCCAGAAGAGATCAGCACCTACTGTGGATTTTACAGGCTTTGTGGTAACTGATAAATTCAGTTTTGGAGCAGGAGCAGTGATTTGTCCTGGTCTAGAACAAAAAAGAAACACTGAAAATAAACAGACTGACAGGCAAGGGCCAACTTGATATTCCACTGAAATTCTAATTTCCATTGTCCATGACTCAGATGGGAATATGCATTGGCTGGGCCAGAAAATATGGGATAATAAGAAAAACTCACTCTGGAGTTAAGCAGCAGGGACACCTTAGGAAAGAACCCAACAACTTCCAGCAAGAAACATTGCTCTGGCTCCTGAACCAGGTTCTGCTTCAAGTTAGGACTTTTCCTAGGAAGATGATCCATCAATCTCAGCTGCTTCCTCACTCAACCATCTGTGGGAAGGATTGAACTCTGTCAGTGTCATTCCCAGCAGGAATCTTCTCTCCTTTTGAAGGACAAGTCCTTAGAAAACAGAACTTCTCTATTCTGACAACACCTGAAATGCAAATGACCTTTCAGAAAGTATTAAATTAGCAAAATACCTCTTATTCCTGGGGGCTGCCTTAACTTCCAAAGGCAAAGATCCAGTAAGTTGAAACTAAAATTAGAAAGATTTAAAACCTGAGTGACCTTTCATAAAGAAAGGGAGTTTATCAGGTGGATTTACATACTCATCAGTACGAGTGAGAACAGGAGGGATTTATCTATGAATATTCATATGCTAAATAGCCCCTTCCCTAACAGCAAATGATTTTTTTCTGGATTTGAAAGAGTGAATGTTTAAAAAGTACATCCTGAAACTGCTTAAATAAGAAGTGATTAACCTAGTAATAAAAATGGACTCATCTTCCCACTCTGAGAAGCAGTGCCCAAACCAAATTATGTCAGCTATGCAGTTAGCTGTGGGAAAGAGGTTTCCTTCCTAGAGTCTAGAGCAGGAATCCCAAGCTTGAGAAAGTGTTTTCCCATTAAGTTAAAGGTTGACTGACTCCAGCCACAGATGTTTTCCCTCAGAGGAGGTAAATGCAGCCAGCCAAGCTGACAACTCAGAAATATCAGGAACATGCAGAATAAGCCTTCATTTTTTCCCCTTTCACTCCAAGCTCTGACATTCTGCTGATCTGAAGAGTTTTCCTGGTACTGGGGTTGGATGACTTGGGATGCTCTTTCCCAGCAAGGAGAACTAAAGACTGAAAATACACAATTCAAGCTCTGTGCTGGATGCTAGCACTCAGTTATAGATCCCAGCTTATTTTTTCTCCATGAAGCACTTCTACAACTGCTCAGTCTTTCACTTTTTCCCAGTGTAAGAACATTCCACCAGTTTGACTCCATCCCAACCCCATGCACCATTTCTACAGATTTCCCTGGGGCAGCAAAAGGAATACTGCCTGGGGTTAAGACAGACCTCAGATCCCCAGCCAGCATCCCTTACGAGGACAGCAACCTCTTCTGTCAGCTCTAACTGGCCGACCTCAGACTATAAATCCACCTCTTTTCACCCAAATGAACTGATGCTATTCCTCTGACTCTCAGCTGAGAATTAAACATGAAAAAGGTGGGCAGAAATCTGGTTTTTTGAGTCTCCCCACATCAACACTGGCACCATTCATGATGGAGAAAACTACCAAAGCTGTACTTGTTCCCAAATATCCATAAATCAACTCCAGAGCCCCAGAGTGATCCACACCACAACACCTGCCCCATCCAGATGTTTTTGTTTGCTTTTACAGCAGCAACCTCACTGCTTTCACAAGCCATCAAGTCTGGTAGTTTTGTTTAACCAGGGGATTTTCATACATCAGCCTCTTTCTGTGCACGTCTGCATATTTGTCTGCCTCTTCAGAATTAGCTCACATGTGAAATCAGAAGTTTGTTGGTCATTTTTTGGGGTTGACGTGGGATTTTTCTGTATTAAAGAAAAATATTTGCCCTACCACAGTCACCTTCTTGAGTACCTCACCAAAAAGCTCTGAGCCTACTAAGGCTGCATGATCCATCATCAGCAAATTCACAGATGACACCAAGCTGGGAGGAAGTGTGGACCAACTCGAAGGCAGGAGGGCTCTGCAGAGGGACCTGGACAGACTGGAGAGTTGGGCTGATTCCAACGGGATGAGGTTCAACATTCCAAGTGCCGGGTCCTGCACTTTGGCCACAACAACCCCATGGGGAGCTCCAGGCTGGGCACAGAGTGGTTGGAGAGCAGCCAGACAGAGAGGGACCTGGGAGTCTGGATTGACAGGAAGGTGACCAGGAGCCAGCAGTGTGCCCAGGTGGCCAAGAAGGCCAATGGCATCCTGGCCTGTATCAGGAACAGCGTGGCCAGCAGGTCCAGGGAAGGGATTCTGCCCCTGTGCTCAGCTCTGGGGAGGCCACAGCTTGAGTCCTGGGTCCAGTTCTGGGCCCCTCAGGAAGTTTAAGAAGGATGTAGAGGTCCTGGAACAGGTCCAAAGGAGGGCAACCAGGCTGGTGAAGGGACTCAAGCACAGGCCCTATGAGGAGAGGCTGAGAGAGCTGGGGGTGTTCAGCCTGGAGAAGAGGAGGCTCAGGGGAGACCTCATTGCTGTCTACAACTCCCTGAAAGGAGGCTGTAGCGAGGTGGGAACTGGACTCTTTTCACAGACGACCTTCAACAAGACAAGAGGACACAGCCTTAAGTTGTGCCAGGGGAGGTTTAGGTTAGATATTAGAAAGAATTTCTTCACTGAGAGGGTGATCAGGCTATGGAATGGACTGCCCGGTGAGGTGGTAGATTCTCCGTCCCTGGAGACATTTAAAATAAGACTGGATGTGGCACTCAGTGCCATGGTCTAGCAACTGCTCCGGTGGGTCAAGGGTTGGACTAGATGATCTCTGAGGTCCCTTCCAACCCGGCTAGTTCTATGATTCTATGATTGAAACTGTTTTAATTAAAGGGTATCTGAGTCAAGGAAGCACTGAGAAAATCTGCTTTATTACTGCTCATGCTAAGATTCCAATATGAAAAACAAGAAAATAATACAAAGTGAGATTTATAGAAAAAGTAGATTATTTAAATGACTTTTTAATGCTGTTGTTCAGCCCCAGTAAAGAATTGTTTACTATGGGAGCAGGGGGAAAGGCATCATTTTACCCAGAAAGTCCATGGAGTAAGGTGAGTTAATTATCAGTATCTTTCCTCCAAGGAGTAATTAGAAAGTAGGAAATTCCTCTAGTGGGAAGCAGTGGGAAAATTCACATATATTTGATTCACTGCTGCATGTAACACTTAAGAGCTCAATTTAAAATTTCAAGTTAAGACTGAAACAAGTGGGAAACTGGCAGCTGGTTCCAAAAAGCTCAGGCAGCCTTTTGTCAGCCTGGCTGGATCTTAGGGGAATACTGAGAGATAAAACACAAGCTTCTGGAAGGAGCTGATTCTGAGTCTTCTGACCTCTGGCTGCTTGGAATTTTCTTTCTACATTTAAGGGTGATAAGAATTTGTTATGAAAAGCCAAGGCTGGCTGCAAGGATTCCTCACCCTGGCACAGAGAGGAGGCTTTGAATTGCTTGGGTGTGAATGGGATGAATTCACACACTCAGAGAAACTGCCTGGACCAAAGTTTCTGTGGTCTTTTATTGTGGCTGAGAGGGATCCTGGCTCTGTCTGTGACTGATGGGCATGAAACACAAGTTTTCCAGAACTCTTTATGCCATCTGCAAAGCCACAACCGGGAAGTGGGAGTCACCCTGCATGGAGAAGGGTTTTATAGAGCCCAGTTACCTGCCAGGCTCAGGAGAACAATCTCTAATATTAAGAATATAATCTGCTTGGGAAATATTGTTCCAAGTAAATGATTAATTTTAGGATTTTGGTTTTTGTTTTAATTTTGGGTTTGGACTCTTTACCAACCCCTTATAAACTGCATCAGCATCCCCAGCTACTGCTGCTTCTTGCAAGTGATGTGATTCAGATCAGAAGTACTTAAAATCATAGAAAGGCTTGGGTTGGAAAGGACCTTAAAGATCATGAAGGCAATGGAGAAACACGATGAATTATCTATCATTTCACTTTGGGATTTAAACCTTGTCTGAGCTGTAGATTCAGCACAGAAAGGCATCCCCATCTACTTCTTGTTGCTCTTCTAATAACTCATTAAAAAATCCTCTTTGCCTTTATCTTGCAATTCCTTATTTTTAAGAGACAGGCATCACCTGGAATATTTATCATAGAATTATGAACTGAAAGCCCATCCAGAGAAGCTGTAAATAACTTAACCTATATTACAGCATTTCAGTTGTTTTAGTGCAGCTGATAGAATTTGTGCTGGAAATCCTCTGCTTCAGGAACCTTCCTAGCAGCCTGAGAAACCACTTTACCCTGTGCTTTATCCTTCTTAGAGTCTATTAATAGGTGTGCTCCGTGGTCACAATCTTAGCATTTTTCTGAGCTACTGAACTCAATCCAGTTTCTGGAAGTCAGTAAAGTGCTGCTAACAATAGTGCCTTTCTTCTCAGAATAGGTGAGGTCTTGATGCTTCCAGGAGCCAGCTGGGTGGGGATCTCCTCTGGTGCTGACAGACAAGAGAAGAGGCTGATTCACTTCTCCAAGGATGCATCTGCAACACAACCTCCAGTAGGATTTATTCCCCCAGTCCTAAAACCGAGCACAAACCCAAGAAGTGTTTCCTGTCTCTCCTTCCTTTAGCCCCAGGTGCAGACACCTGGCTTACAGGAAAGGTGCAGCTTTCATCCTCAGGCACCTCAGAAGATTGAACATTTTACAAGTCCTGGTTCATTCCAGGATCTTCTCAGGTGCTTTCATTATTTCAGTTCCATCCTTGGAGCTGAACTGTTTGGCTTTTAGCTGAATAATACAAGCACATCAAGCATTGCTGAGGAATGCTGCTCATCATCCCTAAATGGAGCAGAATCTCACAGAAGACAAAATAAAGGGCAGGAATCACTAAGGCATCACTGGGGATCCCATCTGTAAATCCTGTGTCAAACTCTTCCAACTTGCAGCTGTGCAACCCCTTCCATTTGAGTAATAAGAATTCTCTGATATAAGAGGAGAATTTTCCTTGTGTACAACTACAGCACCTTTTATAAGAGGAAAATAAAAGGTGGGGGGCTTAAGGGACATGGGGCAGAGGGCACCCAGCAGAATTCTCAAGCTCCCTTTTGGGAGATTTGCTGCAAATTCACTGATCCAGGACACCTGAGTGCTCAACAAGGACCACGTAACAAATACCCAGCAGCAGCTGAACCTAAAATCATTGGCACTGTGTCCAGAGTAAACTTGGGGAGCTCTCAGAAACATACACAGGGGATACAACAGCTTGAGCAGTAACTCCTCCTTTTTCCATTGTTTCTGTTATGTGGTTTAAGGAACAGCTTTTCAACATTCCTCACATATTCCCTTTTCCACCACCCTCAGAAAGAGGGGGGACATTTCCTCCCCCAACCACGAAGCTGGGGAACAAATCCCACACAGTGCTAATGCAGGAAAATTCCATCTCCAGAGAGCAACCACAAAGCTCTGAGCCCCCAGGTTACATCATGGCATGGAAGCTGACAACAAGTCCATCCTAAAGTTCAGCTCCCTGCTCTCTTTTACATCACCACCCTGTAAAATTACCCAACAAACCCTCTCCTCCATTCCACTGCTCCCCTGAGGGAGGGCTACGTGGGCAGGGGAGTTTTACCCTCAGATTATCCAAACCCAAAAGGGGAAGGCAGAGGAATTTCAGTTTGCTCTGGACAAAGTGGCTCAGGAAGCCTCAGTTGTTCCTGCCAGGCAGCCAACAGCTTCTTCTGCCTCTACCCGAAAGAAAGAGCTTGACAAAGACATTTTGGAAGCCTCCGAGATGATGTTTCTCAACTCATTTCCTTGCTCCACATCCCAACCAGCAGGATCTCAGCAGCTGCCTCCACCAGGATAAACCAGACCAACATCCCTGACACCTCTGCTCCCATCCAGCCCACCTCCCAACAACAATTCCAGGTGTTCTACAGGACTGGGACAACCTCAATCTTGGGAAGCCTTGCTTCACAGAGAGATCTGTGCCCTGACAACATGAGGTGGGAGCAGGACAGCACCACCAGAAGAAATCATTTCATTTCCAGGCAAAACATCAATCTATGCTTTCAAAGCCAGATAAAAACCTGATATATTTTGCACCTTCCCAGTTGCCACCTTGAGCTGAGGTTTCCTCTTAGTGCTGTAAAACAGCTCAGAGAGAGCACCCACAAAAAGCACCCAAGGCATGGGAGGAACAGGAGGCTCCTCCTGCTCAGAGCTGCAGCACCCCCAGAGCAGGGGGAGAGAATGGGATCCTTTCCTATCAGGCAAAAAAACCCCAAAGTCACCACCTTAAGGACAGCCTCACTCAGGTCTGAGCTCTCCACTAGATTTAATTCCTAGCCTGAGTGTTTAACTTAAAGCAGACCCTAACAAACATTGCCTGGGTTATTTAGGTAGCAAGCAGCATCCCCTGGCTTTAGCACCAAAAGAAGCTGTTCCCTTAGAGGTACAAGCTGCTAAACACAGAAAAAAACCCTGAAAGCCTACCTGAGAAATTGGAGTCTCTTCTGGCACTAGAAAAAAGCAGCACCCAGGAGCTAAGCTCCCCAACACAGTATTTAGGCAAACCCAAATTGCAAGCCCAGCCCCTTCTTAACATCTCAGCTGTACCAGGAGCTCATCCCATGGCTCAACCTCACTGGCACCCCCAGGTAGTAAAAGGGGGCAAAAAAAAGGGCAGGGAGAGGGCTGGCTGGTGACACAGCTGCAGGTGATCTCCATGAAATGCAACTGGGAAACAGGTTTTATTCCTCCCTTCCTCCACTAACCCCCTCTCATCACCCCAAAAGCGTGTGGGATGCTTAGAGGATGATGGAACCCTAAGGTTTGGGGTTGTGCTTCTCTTCTTTGAGATCCTCCTTCTCCAGGGGATGGAAAGTCTTCCCAAAGGAATAACAAAGGAACTCCTGAATAACAAATGGGATTGATTCAGTGTTCCCCTTCTCTATTGCCTGTATGTTTCAGAGCAATTTGAAGCCACAAAACGTGTGTTACACAAAGTAGAACCCCCCCAAAGCCAACCAGGACACAGAGGTGCTTAATGGGATTCTCACACTGCCACCAACTGACTCAATCTCTGTCCTCTGAAACTGGAAACAACAGCTTGACCTCTGCTTGCCTTGAATTGCTTTGCATCACCCTTTCCAGCTCAAAAATCTTGCTTGCTGCAATTCTGCACTGGAAGAACAACTTGCCAGAGCATACAGACATTTTTTTAGGGTGTCTTCTGGTGCTGCTGGGGCTGGGACTGCCCATGGGGAGCCCCCCTGGTCCTCACACAGAGCCTGATGCTCTAATGCAGACCACTTGCCTTTCACATTACATTTTTTCACCCTATTAAGATGGTTTTGGCACTTGGAGTGGAGTTCAAGTAGAAAGGAACTGGTCCCCTGAGAGGGATGTGTAATGATTTGCTTTGGACTCAGGAAGGGGAATTCATTTTTAATTGAATAATATGAGAAGAAGAAAAAAAAAAAAAGAAAACAAGCCTTACATGTGCTAATTTGTTGGATCCAAATGTATTTAGACTGGGTTGTGGGGATGTTTTCACACTGGGTAATTAGAGAAGACAGTTATAAGATTGGATTATTTTGACTCTCAGGAGTTTGATAGGGGTAAGGTCACTGTGACACTGAGATCATGCAAGGGATAGAAATGCAAAGGAACTGTGCAACCCAATGAAACTTGCAACCTGAAGTCATTTTCTATACAACACCAAAGATGCCTTTAAAAATACTCAAATGAAACAGGTTGGGGTTTTTCAAAGGCTTGTCTGAAGAGTGGAACTTTGAAGCCACCTCCCAAATCACACCTTGAAACGTCTCTAGATGAAGGCAATCTTCTTATCTGCCATGCAAAGATGATTGGGGAGGATGAAACAGATAAAAGGAACAGCTGAGAGAATGAAATCAACACTTTTTCTTTTTCAAGTTTGTCTTTGATGATGGCTATATATGGATAATAACTTTTTTTTCCCCCTGTTTCTGCAGGGGTAAAGCTGAAGCTGTCTGAGAAGCTTTGAATCAGAAACAAAGCAAAAGCAACAACCAACCTGAGCTGTCTTATCTCAGCATCTTGTCATGCTCAAGAATGACTCAATGGGGTTTTTTTCCCCTATTGCAGGTGTACCTGAGAAGTTTTCCTGTATTGACACCCCAGTTAAACAGTATTTATGGTGTCTTCTGATGTTTCACAAATAGAATCTGGTTTTCTAGGTTATTGCAAGGTTGAAAAACATTCTGTAACATCTGCAAAATCCTTGGGTATTTTTGTCCCTCTGTATTAAGCTATGGATTTCTGAACAAAGGACTTGATGTCCTGGCCTTTAAATGAGCCCCACTTTCAGTCTACACCAAATCTGTTTCCAGAAAATGTATATTTTCATATTAAAAATGGTAGAGAAAGCCTGAAAAGGAGAAAGTTAACTGGGAAAAAAATAAAAAAAGCAACACTGAGTACTGTTATAATGTCCCCAAACTGAAATAAAATGATTTGATGGGTAATAAGGAGCTAAGTCAGAGAAGCTGAAGAGTTTGCAATTTTTTTTAGAATCCTTTTCAGGTGAGAAAAGGTTCACACAGGTGAACTCAGCTCCTGAAGCTTTTAAAACTCTCTTAGCTCCTGTTTAGCCATGGTTGGTGAGGTACCACAAAACCATGGACCTAAGTACAGCAACCTTTAGTTGTGTGTGTTACTCTGCACTTAAAACACAACAGCTGCCTGAAGTTCTTCCCAATTAAAAACCCCTTCTACTTACAAATTGCTTCATTTCATAGAATTTTCTCTTCTGCCAGCTCTTTCAGGAAATAAAGCTTCTTTGCATTGCTGCTGTCCTGGTTTGGGCCAGGACAAAGGTGATTTTCTGTCTTGTACTTGTGCTTTTAGCTCAGTCTCTTGTAAGTAGTTGCACTTGCTGAAATGAACAGCAAGTTTCTCAGACAGTGTGTGCTTCTAGGACTGATAACACTTGATGTTTAGAGTTACTGCTGGAGCCTGGTGTGCAGAGCCAAGGACACTGCTCAGCTCTGAGGAAAACATTTTACTGTCCAGGAGGACAAAGAGGTCCCACCTGAGCCCTCCTTTGGGGAGGAACAGACAAGATAGATGCCAGAACTGACCAAACAGAGGATTCCATCCCATATACGTCACACTCAGTATAAATTTGAGACATCACGAGGGCCAAGCCAGATCTTTTCCGGATTTCCAGATTTCCAGACTTCTGGATTTCCTGATTTCCCTTCTTCCCTTCCTTCACCCGGCATCCTGGAAGGATCCTGTCCGTTCCTCTGCCTGTGCTCCTGATCCATCCCAGCCCATATCTGTGTGTTCCTGCCTCCAGCTCCAACTGCTGCTGACCCCAGGATTCCAGCCTGGACTTTCCCAGGGCTGCCCTGCAGCCTTGGGGGTGACATGAGAGTTATTGGGGATAAGGGGGGAGGAATGTGGGATCCATTTTCCTGTATATTTGTATAGATTTAGTAATTTTTCCTATTTCTCATTCCTGTTTCATTAAAGTTGTGTAGTTTAGTTCCCAACCCATCAGTCTCTCTCCCTTATTCTCTCTCCTTTCTTTATCAAGGAGGAGAGAGAGATTAATAGAGAGCGTCTGTTATTCGGTTTAATTGCCGGGCCAGTGTTAAACCATGACAACTGCACATTTCGAAAGTGCCACATAATGATTATTTCTCCATCTCTTCAAGAACGTCAGCACCAGAAACCCAGGATTTAAAATCAAGTTTATAGAAAAAAAGCAAAGTTCATAGAAAATCAAGCTTAAAATCAAGTTTCTAGAAATGCTTTCAAACAGCAGTGTTGTTTGCTAAGAAATGTTCTGTTTTCAAAAGCAACATTTCACTGGAGAATTGCCTTTAAAACAGTATTATTAAAACTTGCCCTGTATTTTCCCCTCCTTCCCTCTTTATGCCAATGGAGCTTTTAATCACTTGTAGCTTTGCTTACATGATTTTTATCATGAAAGGAAACACTGAGCCCCTCAGCAAAGCAGTTTGGCTGGCAGAGGGTTCACTTGTTGTGTTCTTGATAACAAGATGCCTTTCCAATCTCAGCTAATGAAAAGCCATCTCCCCAGAAAAAAGAAGGAAATCAGTTAAAAACCAACAAAAACCCCAAAAATCACCAAGCAGAGGAGTTGGTGCATGCACAAACATGAGTTGGGCAAGAGGGGAGGATTTTTTCTAGCCTGCCTGGAGCTAGATGGCTATCTGGGATATTGATGGAAACATTCTTCTCCTCTGCTTTGCTTTTTTTTTGATCTTTCAAATATATCAGGCAGGGATCTGCAGGTGCATGGGACTCTTCTCTCCCCACTTTGCCAGCCCCTCTTCTAGCTGGGATCTTGGTTTGGCCTTTCAGAAGGGCTCTTCTAGGAGGTGAGGGAAGCATCCTTTCCACTGCCTCAGTTTTCACTGCCTCCTAAAGAAGAAGGTTTTAGGGGGAGGATGGGAAATGGACAGAAAAGCTGGAACTGGGCCTCTTGGATGAGACTGGGCAATCCATCCAGCAGAAAAACAGCAGAGATTTTTTACCACTCACTTTGGAATAGAGAAAAAAAAATAGAGAAAAAATATTTGCTCAATTTTTTATTTTCTTTTAACCTCTTCTGTTTCTGAGCAGCACTCAGCACACTCTCAGCCACTGCCAGAGCTCCAGAATCAGCTCCCAAGCCCTCACAGCCTCTTTCTAGGAGGAAGGGGTCCCAAAGGACCTGCTACATACAATGGAACTCCACTTCTCCATCACCCTCTGCAGGATGAGGGAAGGGTCCATGCCAAAGCTGAGCACCACTGATGAATTCTCCCTAGGGTAACAAAGAGCTGGGTTTGGGTTTTATTAGGTGGTGAAGAGAAAAAAGGTGACACCTGGCTTCCCAGTCCATCAGGCAACACCTGCCAAGTGTTTGATTCCAGTCACAGTGTATTTTGACCACCACCAGAACAGTCCCAGAGGATGCCCCTGGCACAGATCCCCCTGCCCTTTGGAAAATGAAATAGCAATAGTGCATTGGTGTTCACCTTTGCCATGAAAAAAGTCCAAAAAGAAAGAAGTCTTTCTTTTGCCAAGAAAAAAAGTCCATCTGAAAAACAACTCCCCCATGGCAGGGGGGTTGGAAGTTGATGATCTTAAAGGTTCCTTCCAGCCCTGAAAATTCTCTGGTTCTGTGACATCACAAGGCTGAGCAGCAGAGAGCTCTGGGCTAGAAAAAAAAACACTTCAAAGCCTGATCAAGGTGCTGCAACAAGAACTGAAGGAGTAGCCTTCATTTCACAGCCCCAGGTCAATGGACAAGAGAGATTATTGCCCACAAAAACTGAAATAACACCTTGAACCACTGCAATCACCCCAAGCTCCTCTGCCTGCTCCATCTTATAGGAGAGTTTATTCCCCATATTTAAGTTTATTCTCATTCAGAAATGAAACTCCCCTTGTTCCAAGAGGACAGACACGTGTCCCACTCTGCCTTGCTCAAACTCCCAGGGGACTCAGGAGGATGCCAGGGAGAAGTTTCAGCACATTCATGATGAAGAGTGTGGAATATTTGAGTTGCCATCACACAAACCCTCTGGCACCTCTGGGCAGCTGCACCCTCAGCTGCTCTGCCCACCTCACATAAGCCCTGATCAGGATGCTCCCAAATTACTTGTGTAATTCAGGTCACAGGAGGCTGTGCAAGAGCAAAGTGATGGTCAGGAGGGCAGGGACAGAAGCTGTGATTGGAACCTTGCTTTAATCAAGCAGCACCATGGAGTGGAATCTCTGCTGACCTCTCAGACCCCTGGGCCAGAGGGACAAACTGCCTCAGTTTCCCTCACCCATGCTTCCCCATGCGTCTCCACACTCTCCACAGGGTCCAGGGAAGGGATTCTGCCCCTGTGCTCAGCTCTGGGGAGGCCACAGCTTGAGTCCTGTGTCCAGTTCTGGGCCCCTCAGGAAGTTCAGGAAGGAGATTGAGGTGCTGGAGCAGGTCCAGAGAAGAGCAAGGAGGCTGTGAAGGGATCCAGCACAAGTGCTGTGAGGAAGGGCTGAGGGAGCTGGGGGTGTTGAGGCTGGAGAAGAGGAGGCTCAGGGGAGACCTCATCACTCTCTCCAACTCCCTGAAAGGAGGTTGGAGCCAGGGGGGGTTGGGCTCTTTTCCCAGGCAACTCTCAGCAAGACAAGAGGGCACAAAAGGTCTCAAGTTGTGCCAGGGGAGGTTTAGGTTGGAGATGAGAAAGAATTTCTTTCTGGAGAGGGTGATCAGGCATTGGAATGGGCTGCCCAGGGAAGTAGTGGATTCTCCGTGTCTGGAGATCTTTCCAAAGAGCCTGGATGTGGCACTGAGTGCCATGGGCTGGGAACTGCAGCGGGAGTGGATCAAGGGTTGGACTTGATGATCTCTGAGCTCCCTTCCAACCCAGCCAGTTCTAGGATTCTATGACAATGCCTGGTGTTAGGCTGGGCCCAATCCACATCCTCCAGGTAACCCTCTAAACATCTGCAGATGTCACCAGCTCAGAAAATTCCCTTTAGGCAGCAGCATCTCTACCTGAGACCCTCAGCAGGATCCATGGCAGGAGGCTTGAGGAGCTCCCAGGAAGAACAGGACAAGAAAGAACAGAGAAGGTGACTGGAAAAGTGACCCTGCTGGGACACTGTCCACGCTGCTGTCCTGTCAAGAGATAGTCCAAACCAAACCAAACCAAACCAAACCAAACCAAGCCACACAAACCCACACTATGATTCTATGATTCTATGATTCTATGATTCCATCACTTGAACCACCCTGCAGTCACCTGGCACACATCCCCCCTTTTTTAAACACACTTTTCAAAGCTACACTTTTACACTCACAAAGAACTGAGAGGAAATCAAACAATCAGCTCCAATTACTCTTTTTTACCTTTTTTTTTTTTTTTTTCTTTTTCCATGTCACCACTCCTGAAGGCCACACCACTAAACAGGAGTGTTCCAGCCAAACCAGAGACAATAAAAAAATAATCACCGAGGTGTTTCAAAGGTGCTGACCTATACTCCCAACAAGAAAGCTCAGGTCTGGGGAAACAGAAAGCAGCTCTTCTTGCTGCCCTCAGACACACACCTGCTTTGCTTTTGCTGACAGCACAGAGCTGCAGGGCTCTTCCTGAGAGACATCCTGCATACCACAGAATAGCTGTAGAATATGAACTGTGACCCCCCCCCCCCCTTTCCCTTCTCCAGCTTTGATAGATTTGTCATTGCTCTCAAGCTTTTCCATCCATCACCCACACCCCTTCTAATGTTGAACTCATTGATGTGAAGCTCCCTGGAGGGAATTTCATTGCCTGGCTGACATGGCTTGAATTGCTGTCAGGTGGAAACAGTGAGGGGTTGTTTTTTGGGGGGTTTTTTTCCATGAAATTACTCCTATTTGTAACCACCTAATTTCATTGAACACTTCTGGTTGCTCCTGACTTGCAATGAGTGGGATTTCCTGACAGGGCTGTAAAATGAATTTCACTTGGGAGTTTCCTCACCCCCAGGTGTGTGGAGGAGGCTCAGGATGGCAGTTGGAAATAAATCATTTATTTTTGTGCCAAATTAGGTGAATTTTGTGAATACTGCTGTCATACTAAGCAACTGAAGCAGTAAAAGCCCTCTCTATTCTCTCACCATTTAGGATAATAGTCAGGAGAGCTACTAAAATAAAACCAGCTATTGCCTGAGGCAATTCCTGAAGTGGATCTGATCTGAGATTTAAAAGGAGATTGTATTCTTTTCCCTCTTGAGATAATACAAAGTTATCAGCCACCAAAGCCAGCTTCATTGCACCCTTTCCACCACAGTCAAAGCTTAACAACCCAGAAAATTTGTCAAATGAAAACTAACACTGAACTCCTGGGCATCATCCCCTTTCTCAGCCCCAAACCCACACATACACACACACAACTCAGATGGAAGTGGTCAGATCAAATTGCATAAACTTCAGCAAGAGAAAACTCTAAATTTCTGAGGATTAACCCCAAGGGAACTGGAAGCTTTTATGGGGGCTTTCTGATCACCACTGGAAAACAAAAGGAAGGAAATCATTGCAGAGGAATGTCTGTTTTCCCCCCCTGCATACCCATGGATGACTGATGTGATGGCACTCCAGGGAATTTATTGCTCTGAACCCCCAGTTACCCTACAGGAGGAAGATCTGTGCCCCTTGATCATGCTTGACACCTCTTGGGGTTGTCAACAGAGCCTTAGGGCCAGGTTTCCCAGAAGGTTCTTGGTGCTGATTTTTTAAAAAAGAGAATATTCAAGAGGTGGTGAATTGAGCAGCAAGAACAATTCTCAGCTCTTTGGGCTGCATCCAGAGGCTGGAAGTATCTTGCATCCAGGTCCATCTCCTTCAAGAAAAGGTAGAGAAGAGCAGGGTTAGAGAAGCTCCCAGCTCCACTCAGAGCTACATGGAAAAATAGGAAGAGGCATCCAAACATTCTTTGTTCTTTGCAGGAAAGCCCAGGCTGGGTTGGTTCAAGGCTTTTTTTTTTCCCCTCCAGGGGAGAAAAGAGTTTTTGGCACCATGGAAGGAAAGACAGAGCAGAGCCTGAGAAGCCCAGCTTCAGGGCAGTGATAAGTTCTGGGCCCCTCAGCTCAGGAAGGAGATTGAGGTCCTGGAGCAGGTCCAAAGGAGGGCAACCAGGCTGGTGAAGGGACTCGAGCACAGACCCTATGAGGAGAGGCTGAGAGAGCTGGGGGTGTTCAGCCTAAAGAAGAGGCGGCTCAGGGGAGACCTCATCACTCTCTCCAACTCCCTGAAAGGAGGTTGGAGCCAGGGGGGGGTTGGGCTCTTTTCCCAGGCAACTCTCAGCAAGACAAGAGGGCACAAAAGGTCTCAAGTTGTGCCAGGGGAGGTTTAGGTTGGAGATGAGAAAGAATTTCTTTCTGGAGAGGGTGCTCAGGCATTGGAATGGGCTGCCCAGGGAAGTAGTGGATTCTCCGTGTCTGGAGATATTTCCAAAGAGCCTGGATGTGGCACTGAGTGCCATGGGCTGGGAACTGCAGCGGGAGTGGATCAAGGGTTGGACTTGATGATCTCTGAGCTCCCTTCCAACCCAGCCAATTCTAGGATACTATGATTCTAAGGTTGAAACACTAAAGCTCTCACCAAGTCAGGAATTAGCAGGTAGATGACATTGGGCCCTCTGCACTGTGCAGGTCCCCTTTGGCCAGGGGACAAGAGCAGGGGACAGACACTTCTGCTCATCTCCTCCTGGAGTGATGAATTAATTGCTCCAATCCTTTACAAAAGGTAGACTAGGTCCAAAAAAAAAAAACGCAAAACCAAAACCCTAAAACAACCAGGGAAGTCTATAGAAAGCAACCAGCTTGGGTATTATGCAGAGGATGAAAAGAACCATTTGGTGGCCACAAGTGTTTGATTAACTCAGCTGTTTGCACACCCTCCAGTTTTGGGGTTGTCTGTAAGCAGGTGACATTCAAGATTTATTCTTAAATTCATAGAATTTTCGGGGTTGGAAGGGAGCTTAAAGCTCATCCAGGTCCAACCCCTGCATGGGCAGGGACACCTCACACAGCCCAGGTTGCTCCAAGCCCCATCCAGCCTGACCTTAAAAACTTCCAGGGATGGATGGGGCTTCCACCACCTCTCTGGGCAACCTGTGCCAGGGTCTCACCACCCTCATGGGGAAGAAATTCTTCCTCACATCCAACCTCAATCTCCCCTCCTCCAGCTGGAATCCATTCCCCATCAGTCCTGTCAGAATCCCAGAACCATCTGGGTTGGAAAGGAGCTCTGGGATCATCAAGTCCAACCCTTGATCCACTCCCCCAGTGGTTCCCAGCCCATGGCACTCAGTGCCACATTCAGTCTCTTCTTAAAAACTTCCAGGGATGGAGAATCCACCCCCTCCCTGGGCAGCCCATTCCAATGTCTGATCACCCTCTCTGGAAAGAATTTCTTCCTAATCTCCAACCTAACCCTCCCCTGGCAGAGGTAAGTCCATGCCCTCTTGGGTTGGAAGGGACCTTAAAGCTCATCCAGGTCCAACCCCCTGCATGGGCAGGGACACCTCCCACAGCCCAGGTTGCTCCAAGCCCCATCCAGCCTGACCTTAAAAACCTCCAGGGATGGATGGGGCTTCCACCACCTCTCTGGGCAACCTGTGCCAGGGTCTCACCACCCTCATGGGGTGCTTATTATTTAAACTTATTTATGATTGAACTTGATAATGGCAGTAGCCCAAGAGGGCCAGCCAAGAATGAGGATCTTCAGCCCAAAACATGGTACAAACCCAAAGTGATGACAATCAACAAGTAGGCAAGGCATGGAAGCACTGGGGAAGATGAACTACAGAAAGATCTGTAAGGTCTTCAGAAAGAACTGTATGGGGAAGGAGAAGGTTGGAGGAAAATCTGCAGTGACAGCCCAGTCAACACCTCGAGTCACAAAGGGAATAGAATTCAAGCTCTTCTGGGCTTGCTCCTAACAAGTTAACTCTTGCTAATAACTCTTTTGGTTTGCCCCAACACAACCTGTGTTGGGAATCTGTGTTCATTTGCCCAGTTCCTCTGCCAAATCAGCAGCACTTCTGTGGGTTTCTCACCAGGCACCCAGATGCAGAAAGCAGCACCAGTAAAGCCATTTCATCTTGGGCTCAGGACTGATTTTGCCACCCAGTAGGAAACACTTTGACTCCCTCATTGCTTTGAATCTCTCCTGATCTGGTGTCTGCAAAAATCACTGAAACTCCAGAAGAGCAGCACTGTCTGCTGGAAAAAATCACTGCCCCCCCAGGTGCAGACAAATAGACATTTGAGCTCTGCTTTTTTTGCCATTTTCTTTTTTTTTTTTTTTGCTTGCTTCAGAAAGAAATTAATTACCAGTGCATGAATATTGACTTGTAATTTTATTGCAAACTAATGGAAGTCCATCACCAAGCAATGACAGAGCTTTTGCTCTGGGAGTCGTTCAACACCTGGAAAGGGGAAACTGAAACAGAAGAGCAATTTACCAAATGAACACTTCTTTCAAAAACTCCTTCCCTTTCTCTCAGAAATATAATTTATGGAATCTCTCAAGAAGGAAACGAGATGGAAAGAGAAAACCTCCTGTACAAAGTTCAGATTTGCAACTAAATCCACTTAGGCTGAAATCCATCAAAAATTAGACATGCTTGAAAACTCCCTTCCCAGGAGGATGCAGTCTGAAACTTAATCCCATTAAATACAGGGTGGAAAAGGAATTGTCCACTTTGTTTTGTCTTGCTCACCCCAAATCCTGTAATAAATGCTGCAGAAAAGAAATGATATGGATCCATGCAGTGAAATGAAGAGGCCACTTGCTTGCTGATCCCCTCCTGGTGTCTCAGAATCCTCAGCAGCTCAGATTTTGGGCCATATTTCCCCTTTCTCCCCCCCAAAACCTGCTCTGAGCTCTCACCAGTGCTGATAATTACCCCGTGTCAAGGCAAGCCATGACATTACAGACATCTATTTTTATAGCACTGGCTTTTACCTTTCAATACTTTCTGTTTAGATCTGTTACTGTTTGAGATTTTTTTCTCTTTTTTTTTTTTAGCTCACCTGAGGGTCTGTCTGATGGGCAGCTGAGTGGCAAGTGCTGAAAAGTGAAGGTTCCCCAGTTTGCCCCTTTCCTCCCCTGCCAGCCTCAGGTAGCTGGGGAGAAAAAAGGAAGAGAAAGAAGAGAGGAAAGAGAGGAAAGAGGGGAAGAGGGGAAGAGGGGAAAAGGTGGAAAAGTGGGAAAAGGGGGAAAAGGGGGGAAAGGGGGAAAGGGGGGAAAGGGGGAGAAGGGGGAGAAGGGGGAGAAGGGGGAGAAGGGGGAGAAGGGGGAGAAGGGGGAGAAGGGGGAGAAGGGGGAGAAGGGGGAGAAGGGAAAAGGGAGAAAAAGGGGGAAGAGGGGGAAGAGGGGGAAGAGGGGGAAGAGGGGAAGAGGGGAGAGGGGGAAGAGGGGGAAGAGGGGGAAGAGAGGGGAAAGGGGGGAAAGGGGGGAAAGGGGGGGAAGGGGGGGAAAGGGGGGGGAAAGGGGGGGAAAGGGGGGGAAAGGGGGGGAAAGGGGGGGGAAAGGGGGGAAAGGGGGGGAAAGGGGGGGAAAGGGGGGAAAGGGGGGAAGGGGGGAATGGGGGGAATGGGGGAATGGGGGGAAGGGGGGAAGGGGGGAAAGGGGGAAAGGAGAAAAGGGGGGAAAAGGGGAGAAGAGGGGGAAAAGGGGGGAAAAGGGGGGAAAGGGGGGAAAGGGGGGAAAGGGGGGAAAGGGGGGAAAGGGGGGGAAAGGGGGAAAAAAGGGGGGAAAAAGGGGGGGAAGGGGGGGAAGCGGGGGAAGGGGGGAAGGGGGGAAGGGGGAGAGGGGGGAAAGGGGGGGAAAAGGGGAAAAAGGGGAGGGAAAGGGGGAGAAAAGGGAGGGAAAGAGGGGGGAAAGGGGAGGAAAGAGGGGGGAAAGGGGGGGAAAGGGGGGGGAAAGGGGGGAAAGGGGAAAGGGGGGAAAGGGGGGAAAGGGGGGAAAAAGGGGGGAAAAAGGGGGAAGGGGGGAAGCGGGGGAAGGGGGGGAAGGGGGGGAAGGGGGAGAGGGGGAAAGGGGGGAAAAGGGGAAAAAGGGGAGGGAAAGGAGGGAGAAAAGGGGAGGGAAAGAGGGGGGAAAGGGGAGGGAAAGAGGGGGAAAGGGGGGGAAAGGGGGGGAAAGGGGGGGAAAGGGGGGAAAGGGGGGAAAGGGGGGAAAGGGGGGAAAGGGGGAAAGGGGAAAGGGGGAAAGGGGAAAGGGGAAAGGGGGAAAGGGGGGGAAAGGGGGAAAAGGGGGAAAAGGGGGAAAAGGGGAAAAGGGGGAAAAGGGGGAAAAGGGGGAAAGGGAGAAAAGGGAGAAAAGGGAGAAAAGGGGGGAAAAAGGAGGAAAGAGAAAAGAATTTTTTTTTTAATTTTTTTAAAAATAAAAATCAGAAAAAGGATTTCTCCGGAGCAGACCGTGCTGCCCTTGCACTCCCTCCCGTGGTGGATCTCCCAAATGCCATAGGATCGTTAGGGTTGGAAAGGAGCTCCTGGATCACAGAAGAAGCCGGGATGGAGAGGAAGAGAGGAGGAGGAGACAGCTCTGGGCAGCCCCCTCTCTGGGTTTGATCTCTGGCTGCCTCTTAAAACTACAGCATCCTCCAGACCAGAGCCCATTAACTGAACAATTTCTCATGTGGTCTGAGCCTTCTTTAGCTTCTTTTTTGCCATTTTTTTCCCTTCTGTACCCTCTCCTGGGGACAAAGGTGTCTCTGGAATTTGTGCTCCCCTCCAGAGCCCTGCAGCCCCCTGAACCACACAGATCAGCCCCTCATGCCCTTGAGAGAAATGTTTGCTTTAAAAAGTGGCATTTGCTCCAGTGATGTTTCAAGTCGAGCACTATAAAGAACAGAACCTTCCAGAGCTTTGCTGTCACCACTTCAGCTGCTCTAAGAGGCACCACCATGGATGCTGAAGTGAAGAAGTGATGGAAACACTGGGATTAAATGCAGTAAATAATTCTTCACCTGCTCAAAGGGGCATGAGGACAGACTTTAAATGAGGGAATTGAACCAGAGCCAGCTTGGGGATCACATTCAACATGTCCTTACCATCCCTGTCTCTGATAAGAACTCTCCTTTAGGTCCATCTCATGACCCCAGACATGAAGCAAAAATATTTTTGCTCTCTATAGCACATGGATCAGCCTCACTGAGAAGAGATTTTAATATCACTGCTCTGCTGAGGTGCTGCCAATGATGTATTTCCACCTTGCAGCCTCAAAAGAAAGTCACAGATTTATAGCATATGTATCAACACTGTGTACAATTTAAACATGAACACCTAAAAGACAGGAGAAGGTAGCAGAAACTCCTCAGGAAAATGTAAGGTAATGCAAAAGAAAAAAAGATCTTGACTTGGTGACTCAGAAGGTGGCAGAACAAGCAGTCTTCTTTCTTGAAAACATCAAGCTGGGGTTTGGATAGGTGTGAGATGAACATTATTGAGCAAGTTTTGCAGCTGCACATGAAACAAGCTGGGAAGAACCTTCAGAAAATGTTTTCTCCTTCCATCCCAAGAAGAATTCAAGGATGTATTTTTTAGCCTGGGTTTTCAGCAGCTTACAGAGCACTCAGTGGTCACTTTTTAAAGATAATAAATTGCAACAGGGAAAGGAAAAAAAAAAAGAAAAATCCCTGAAGGTTTGGTACTAACTCATCAAGGCAATTTCTTCTGCCAGAAACTCCAGGCTGGGGCACTGACTCCAGACAGATGGGTTCTGTGGTCAGATCTGAGTTGTTGTTAACTTTGCTTCTTTGAAGCCCATTGATGGTTTTGTAAAGTCCCATCAAGAACCCCTCTGATAAGAAGTGTTACCCTCCCCAATCTAAATACCACTCCAGGTGCTTTTGGGGAGCTTTCACCTCTATGTAGCCAAAGTTTATAACCTTATGCCCCATGCACACCTTTGCATTACAGCAGGGCTGTAACTCAGACCCATTCCCATGCAGATGGGGCAAAGAGGAAAAGACTGAAAAAATATAGGGAAAAAAATGGAGTGATTTATGCTACAACTGCTCTTCTCTGCTCAGTTCTTTTCCTTGCTGGGTATTGCTTGTGGATAATCTCACTACATCTTACCACAGAGTCACAGGCTGATAGAATGGGTTAGGTTAAAAAGGACTTTAAAGTTCCAGTTCCAAGGTTGCTCCAAGCCCCATCCAACCTGACCTTCAGCACTTCCAGGGATGGGGCAGCCACAGCTTCCTTGGGAAACCTGGGCCAGAGGCTCAGCACCCTCAAATTAAAGAATTTCTTGCTAATATCTGACCTAAATCTACTCTTTTTCAGTGTGAAACCATTATCACTCTATGCCCTTTGCAGGAAATTCCTCTCCCTACTTTTCCTCTGGCATAAGTTATTGTGTAACATCTGCACATGACAAACAGGTTTTTTCCTGAAGCATTTCAACTTTACAGGCTTACAGGTGGAAAGCATTTTATCTACCACTGTAGATAAATATGAAGGCAGAGATTATCAATTAATAACCAGAAGTGGATAAAGAAATGTCCAGAGAAGCATATCCCATGAGAACTTGTGGGATTGTTGAGATCAGAATTATTTACATCACTTGAATTGTGTTGTAGAGGACAGCAGAGGAGGGTGGATTAAAAAAAACAAAGCATTAAAGAAAGCATTCCAACTTTTCCCTGTGAAATTGCCTTCCTTCTGAGTCTTCATCTGAACTTCTTAAAAATCCACCTCAAAATGCAATATTGGACCAACCAGAAAGTCAGCATTTGGGTTCAGAACCTAAAGAGGAAATGGTTGGAAATCTCCTGAGGCCTCTGCAAAACTCAACCTTCCTCCACCACGCAGCTTCCCCAGGAATGTAGGAATTTGTTCAGATTTTAAAAATGCCACCCCTGAACCAAACTCAGACCTTCTCTGGCTGTCCAAAAACAGATCCTTGAACCCAACCCTTCCTTTACTCAGTTTTTAATTTCCTGGCACCTCTGCCCTCCCTGCTCTCAGGCCCATCAGGAAATGGAAGCACCAGGACAGGGTGGAAATGGCTGTGCCTGTGGTGAGCTTGGGCTGGCTGAAGGGATGGAAACCCTGGCAAAGTCCTGAGCCAGCCTAGACCTCCCAAATATTCAGAGCCCCATTTCCAAACCACCGTGGCTCAGATAGGTTTTGGAGAGCAGCTCAACCTTTAGAGGCTTCTCAAAGCCAAGCAGAGAGGCTTGCCAGCTGTCCAGGAACACACACAAGTGTTCCTCGAGGTATTCACTGGGCTAAAAGGACAGATAAAAGCATCAAAAATGGCTAAAAGAGGCACCATCTAGTTCCTTTTCCCCTGCTCTTCCCTCCCCACCCACATTTGCTTCCATCTTCACTTCTTTCTTTTAAATCTTAGGGATGCTCAGCCAAGAAGTCACCTCCTGTGGGTCTTTCACCTGCACTTTGTGTCAGCTGCATGCAGAAAAATTACTGCTCAATCAAAAGTTTTGGCACCTCTTTCAATAATTACTCCAACAGCTTTTAGGTTTGTTTCCTCATCTCATAGAACCATGGAATGGGTTGGGTTGGAAGGGACCTTAAAGCTCCTCCAGTCCCAACCCCATGGGCAGGGACACCTCCCACAGCCCAGGGTGCTCCCAGCCCCATCCAACCTCACCTTGGACAATTCCAGGGATGGGGCAGCCACAGCTTCCTTGGGCAACCTGTGCCAGGGGCTCAGCACCCTCAAGTTAAAGAATTTTTTCCTAATGTCTGACCTAAATCTCCCCTCTTCACATTGGAAACCATTGCCTCTTGTCCTCTCACTACACTCTGGAGTAAAAATCTCTCCCCCAGCTTTCCTTTGTGCCCCTTCAGAGTGTTTCTTGCAAGGAAGCACTGTGGAAAAAGAGAATTTTTTTCAGAGCTGATGTACACTTGGTTGCAGCAGTGCCCATTTGCAGTAACAATGCTGGTAGGATCTGGAGCCACTTACAGTTTTATTTATGGCCTTGGTTTTGCAGTCACAATTAGAGTAACTTTTCCAAATGTTTGGGTTTGCAGGCGCCATCCAAATAGGTCCTTAAGTTGGAAAGCTTTGATTGTGCTCAGCTTCTCTTTACTGAGCTACCTTAGTGGTCCATCTGATATTGGGGAGTGTTGTGGAAGCTATCCAGGGCATTAAATGCTATTGTACACTCACAAAGCATGTGCCAAGGGAGAAAAAGAAAACAATTGTTCCCTGAAATATTCAGCCTCTGATGAGAGGAACTTCTAAGAAGCAGAGGTGTTCATTTCAAGTGGTTTCAAGCAAACTCTCTTCCTTTGTACAACCTAAGATCAATATTGGGTTGAGAGGGACCCGTGGCTCAGCAAGGCTTTGAAAGACAAAAATAAATAGTTTGGGGTACTTTATAATTCACCAAGGTTTTGAAATCAGAAACACTTGTGTTGCACTGTTTGTGCAGGTACACAGCTGAGATAAAAGCTGAGCTGATGGTTCCAAAAACAGCCACATAAAGAATGCAAGAGCAAGTGAGGTGGGAAGAAGGGTGACAGTAAACTTGCTTGTTTGAGGAATAAAATGAGCTTTCTTCAAAAGTCCGTGCTTCAAATCATAAAGTGCCAAAACCCTTCAGGTGTAAGCATTCCCCTCATCAAACATGCCAGCAGTGCTCAGCAATCCTTGGCTTCATGCCCCCAGAAAGCCTGGGTGCATCCCAGGGAGCAGAAGGAAAATCCAGCCCTGCAAACCCTGTTCCCAGCCACGTGTCACAAGAATTGCAGACTGCTACCTGGCCTGCCATAAACAAGGGAAAAGGACAAGGTTACTGAAGATATTTTGGGGGGATGGAAGAATGTTTTACATTAGTGTCTGACACAAGGGGAGGGAAAGCCAGGAGCAGCTAAATTGGCTGCAGTCCCTCCAGATCTCAGGGTTCCTTATGAGACAGCTCTCAGCCTACCTTCCCAGAATGAAATCCACTGTTCTGTTGCCAATGTTTGTTTATTTGAAATAACAATAAATACAATATTAAACGATGCTTTCCTCCCCCATGCATCCCTGTAGCTCAGTCAGCAATTCAGAACTGGAATATTATGTTTCCCCTCTATTATTGCAACATGCTCCTACACAGGAGTCCAGGAGCAATGTCAGCAAAGAAGCATTTTTGGACTGCAAAGAGACCAAGGTTGGTACAAACTCCAAGTAGCTTTGGGCTGTCTCTCACCCAGTGAAACCACAAAAACTTGGAAACTCTTGGACCCTGGTGCCCAGTAAAGATTCAGGTGCTCATCAGCTCAGCTCTCATGTTCCTCCACTTCTCTGGCACACAGACAGGGACCTAAATGAGTTGTAGCTGAGGCCACAGCTTGGGCAGAGAGGGACATGTTACAACACTCAATTTTTTTAGGTGTAGCATGAGGACCAGAGAACCAGACTCCAGGCTGCCTGATGCATCTCAGCTGCCAGCTACCAGATGCATTTTGCCTGCCAGAAGTTGTCCTGGTGGTATTACCAAGGTTGGAGGAAGCCAGATGCTCATCAGTCCCTGCAGGATTTGCAGTCACAAAATCCTGCCAGGCAATCAGAAATTTCTTGGAGGTGTTATTTGTCTGAAAACTCTGATTTCTTACTATAAGACTATTTGCCAAGCTTATAGCATCTGAAAAAAATCACCTAGTGACTTGAATTGTGGATGGGGGTGGTTGCTGAGGGTGTATCTGCCCAAGGGAAATGCAAAAAATATTATTGCTAATTGAACAGAGATACAGCTCTGTATACTACTGAAAGTCTTTTCTGAAAGCAAGACTTGCTCTGCTTCTGGTAGAGGGGATGTGAAGTGAAACCAGCCCAGAAATCTGGTTAGACAGCTGAAAAACATCAAGACAGATGCTGATCCACCCCTCCCTGACTGCTCTTCATCCAGTTTATCACGTAGAACTGAGAGCTGTTCAACACCCAGGCAAGCAAAAACACCTCTGATCCATGCAGTCATCTTTTGGAAAACAAACTTAACTTCAGCAGCATGTTTGCTAGAGGGAACTTGTGATTTTATTATCACATCCCTGCTAAGCTTCATCTCCTGGCATATTTAACACTGTGGTTAAGGAGGCTGTGCCCCTGATTTTGCCAGCACCTGGCAAGCTGCACATACCCATGACTGGGTGATACCACAAATGAAAAGAAAAAGGTTTATTTGATGTGTAGAACAGAATGGCAGAGCTCTGCCCTCACACACTGGCACAGCAGGTGAAAAAAAAATCAAAAAAATCATGTATTTTCTTGGTATGCTACCAAGTGTCTACCTACACAGCCTGGGTTTGCTTTTCCTGAGAATGATGCAAATACTCCCCATGAATAAATGAGAAATAAATGAGAAAGGCACATGTGGGAAGGGCTTGTGGAGTCTGTGAGCTCCAAGGAAAAGGACTACAGGAGGAAAGACTGATGTAGTGCTCTGGTAGCTGTAACAGCCTTGGCTTTTTGTTGTTGTTTAAATAGGGAGAAGGAAAAGAAATAAACCTGTCCTGTGGGAAGATGCAAAACAAATCTGGGTATTGAGTGGGTGTGTTGTTTTCTTCCTCCGTGTGTCTGACTCTGCCTTACCCATTTTATGGAAGGATTCCTAACGCAGTCCAGGACTCTCCTGATCTGCAGGAAGAGCACAGGAACTCAAAATAAACTATCACAGGCTCCCTACCTCCAGTCCCCTACTAACAAGCCTACCTCCCCCTACCAAAATATTCAAGTTTCATTTAGTCTGAAAGCTTTGAGTCACCAAAGCCTTTACCTGTTTGGTAGCAAAGAGTGGGAATTCCACCAGGCTGGGGTTTTCTGGCCGTGGTTCATGGAGATGCAAACCACTGGAACCAAACTACACACTCTGGGTGTCTGGGTGACATCTCCCAGCTAACGGTGAAGCCAGATGCAGCCACATGAGTTTGTGACATAGACATTTTGTAAGAGTCTGGCCAAGTGCCCTGGGCTCATTTTTTGTTCCCTTTCATGAAGCAGGGAGCCACTCACGGAATGACAGTTCCATTCAGCACTGATTTATACACATCTATCAAAAGGCTTTGGCATCAGCTGAGTCATGGAGCATTTAAAGATGATGTAACAGTCCCAATCACTGATTTTTACATTTGGACAAATTATGGTTTAGCAGCATTCCCAGTTTTTTTCCATGCTAACATTTAGAACTTCTCTTCTAGACAGAAGAAAGAATGCAACATGTAGTCTCTTGTAACTTCCATTTACACACTTGTGAACGTTCACTTGGAATTAAATTGCAATGTTAAGCTATTAAATAGAATAATATACATCACCTGACAGTCTCAGAGTGTTCAAATGAGGTTCTTAAGGAGTAAAAGATGAGAATCACTTGACTTTATCTGTCCCACACATTCAAATGCCCCACACTATAAAATTCATGGAGATAACCCACTCCTTTAAGGTTTTCAATTAGCAACTACTAATCTACAAATCATTCCCACCCCCTAAAAAAAAAACACAAAAAAAAACCATCCGAGGCAAAGCTTTTTCTGAAGAATTCCAGGTATGAACAACCCAACCACCCCCTACCACAATTTCTCCTTGAGCCTCCCCTTACCCAAAAAAGAAGAAGAAAGGGGAAAACTCATCTCTTCTTCACAGATTTTTTTTTTTCCCTGAACAGCCAAAACAAAACCAGGGTCTATTTCCCTATGCCACAGCCTGTAACTTCAGCATAATGAACTCCAAAGGGCAAAGCCTTCACCAAAACACTTAAAAACAGCTTGAAAGGGGCACTGGCTGCCCGTTATGTTTACTCAAGCACTTGTTTAAAAACACATTTAAGGAAAATGTTTTTATTTCTACAGATTGCATTAATTATAGCTTCGCAAACACTGCGAGCTCCACAAGAAGCCTGAACTGAGCTATTAGCTGCAAACCTCAGGTCTTGGCTAGAGAAGTGGTTATGGCTTATTTAGCAAGCCTAATGAATTGGCTCACCCTTCTCTCTACGCAGAGTTCCACGTTTAGCATCACAGAATAGCTTGGAATAGCCACCAGAGTCTCCTTTCGTATTAGAATTATAAATAAAGCGGGGGGAAAAAAATAAAAAAAATTAAAAAATAAAAAATAGAGGTCCCGAAGAGAACCTCACTGCTGGGTTATTCCTCTCGGGGGAAAATAAAAAGCATTAACACCGACATCACCCCTGGCCCGAAGCTCTGCGGGTACCCACAGTAAACTTCCACTTGGCTCCCTTGCTCTCCCCTCTTCAAACTCTCCGGGGCAGCTGCCCCGCTTCCCCCCCTCCCTCCTCCCCAAACCTGGGTTGGGGGAGCAGGGGGGGTCCCACACACCCCGGGGGGATCAACCCGCTCAGGTGTGTCCCAGAGGGGACCAAACTGGGGGTGAATGGGGTTTTGGGGGGGGATTTTTTGGGGGGGTGTCAGCCTTACCGTGAGGGCAGAGAGCTTCTGGGCTGGCACGGCGGGGAGCAGCTCCGGGAGCAGCAGCAGCAGCGGCACCGGCACCCACATCCTGGGGGGGCAGCGGAGGGAGGAAAAAAAAAAGCAGGGGGGGGACAGGACAGACACAAACCGAGACACACACTGCTCGGGATGTCTCTCCCTCCGTCCCGCTTTGGCTCCTTTTCAATCTCTCCCGCTGGGAGGTCCCAGCTTAAGTCCTTGATTATGATATTTTTTTTAATTTTTTTTTTTTCTTCTTCTTCCCCTCCCACCTCTCCCCTTGAAATTCAGGAGGCTAGCAGAGAGGCGGAGGTTTTTCTGTCTCTCTCTTTCGCTCCTAGGGAGTCAGCCCCGGCTGGGAGGTGCTCCCCAACCTCACGGGGACCCTCACGGGGACCCTCCGGACCCCTCCGCCTTCCCCCCGGGGCTCCGCGCCTCGCTCCGCCTGGGACAGGCTGCAGCCTAGCCCTGGGGCTCAGCTTTCTTTCCTCTCCAACCTCGTCCGTCCCCCTCCCCCGTGAGAGGGGAAAAACAGGAGGAAAAAATTCGGGACTGGAAGGCAGGACCCTCCCCACCCACCCCGTCCGGGGGGGGCGGCACTGCGGAGCCTGGGGGTGTGAGCCCTCACCCCGCTGCTCTTCCCCTCTTTATCCTCCCCCCTCCCCTGCCCGGCCTCCGCTTTTCTCCTCCCAGACCCACAGATCCTCTCCGGATTAACCCTCCCCGCTGCTCCCCCCTGAGGACTCATTTCCACCCCCCCCCTTCCCATCCCTTCCCCGCATCAAACACCGACAGCCCCGGGGGAGGTTTTAGGGGACCACGGGAACCCCGATCGTGCTCAGGGTCACCTCGTCTCCTCCTCCTTCCCCCCTCGCCCTCCCCGAACCTCCCGAACCCTCCGGTTCTCCTCGACTCCGGTTCGGAGCCGGAGCAAGGGCCGGGTTAGGCTGATTGCTGGCCGGGCAGCAGACAGGGGTCGGGGGTCCCTGGGGGCTGCCGGGGTGTCCCGGAGCCCCCTGGGGAGATGCCGATAGGGGTGCAGTGAAATGCCAGGTGAAACCTTCCCACAGTTTGAGAGCTTTTCTGGCTTTCGGGAGCTAAATGAAGGTATTTTGTTATTTCCTGACGGTCAACCGCCAAAGGATCTCCTTCCCTCCCCCTCCGCCCCCTTTCCCCTAAACCACCACCCCTGCCTGAAAGAAACCCTTTTACTGCATTTTTTTTTCTTTTTTTCTTTTTTTTTTTCTTTTTTTGTGTGTCAATGGAGGAGTCCCCTGCTCCTTCCCAGAGAGCTTGGGTTTCGGTGGTGCCACCAGGGAGCCGGGCTTTGCTTTTACTCTTCTGTGGGAGAAGATCCGGGTGTGAAAGCAGCTCAGGGAGGCTGCGAAGTGACAGGCTCCCAGCACACAAGTGACAATTTCGCAGCAGCTCTGCCCTGCCAGGTTTGTCACACAGGCTGCCCCAGCCAGGGCAGGGGATGTCATAACAGTCTCTGGAACAGCAGCTGCATGAACCAAAGCAGGGAGAATCACAGAATCCTAGAATGGGCTGGGTTGGAAGGGACCTTAGAGATCATCAAGTCCAACCCTTGATCCACTCCCGCTGCAGTTCCCAGCCCATGGCACTCAGTGCCACATCCAGGCTCTTTGGAAAGATCTCCAGACACGGAGAATCCACTACTTCCCTGGGCAGCCCATTCCAATGCCTGATCACCCTCTCCAGAAAGAAATTCTTTCTCATCTCCAACCTAAACCTCCCCTGGCACAACTTGAGACCTTTTGTGCCCTCTTGTCTTGCTGAGAGTTGCCTGGGAAAAGAGCCCAACCCCCCCCGGCTCCAACCTCCTTTCAGGGAGTTGGAGAGAGTGATGAGGTCTCCCCTGAGCCTCCTCTTCTCCAGCCTCAACACCCCCAGCTCCCTCAGCCCTTCCTCACAGCACTTGTGCTGGATCCCTTCACAGCCTCCTTGCTCTTCTCTGGACCTGCTCCAGCACCTCAAGCTCCTTCCTGAACTTCCTGAGGGGCCCAGAACTGGACACAGGACTCAAGCTGTGGCCTCCCCAGAGCTGAGCACAGGGGCAGAATCCCTTCCCTGGACCTGCTGGCCACGCTGTTCCTGAGCCAGCCCAGGATGCCATTGGCCTTCTTGGCCACCTGGGCACACTGCTGGCTTCCTGTCAATCCAGAAGAAGATATTAATCCAGAAGTAGATACTAATTACGGACAGACTCAGATGCTCTGCTTGAATCAGATGCTCTGATTTTTCCAGATCCCAGGAGGTTCAGAGGCAAGCAGCCAGCAGACTGAGTGGTCACAGATTCCCCAGGTCTCAGCTGAGCACCCAGAGTCACAAGAATTTGGCAAGCTTGCTTTTCAGGAGGGTTTGGGTTTAGGCAACTCAATTATCACAGGATCGTCACGGTTGGAAAAGACCTCCAAGATCACCACATTCAACCATAACATCCCCCTCAAATAAAAAAAAATAAAATTAAATAAACAAATAAATAAATTTATCAATGCCTGTATCACCATGCCTACTAGAGCATGTACTGAAGTGCCTCATCTACATAGTTTCTTAATACTTCCAGGGATGGTGATTCCACTACCTCCCTGGACAGCCCATTCCAAAGCCTGACTACTCTCCCAGAAAGCTAACACCCAACTGTTCTCTCAGTACCAACACCAAATCTGTGAGTGCATGAGTGTGTGTGTGTGGCCTGTAGCATCTCCTGGGCTTCTGAAATGGGAAAAAGAAAAGAAAGTGATCATACTAGATTTAGGTTAGACATTAAGGAGAAATTCTTCAGTGTCAGGGTGCTGAGGCCCTGGCACAGGTTACCCAGGGGTTGTGGCTGCCCCATCCCTGGCAGTGTCTCAGCCCAGGTTGGATGGGGCTGGGGGCACCCTGGGCTGTGGGAGGTGTCCCTGCCCATGGGGTTGGGACTGGAGGAGCTTTAAGGTCCCTTCCACCCCAAAGCATTTGATGATCCTGTGATACATCAATGCCCAGGTCAGAACATGCCTGGGGCCCTTCACTGCCCCACACAGCCCTCCCTGGGTCTCCAATAGCAGCATCTCACATGGGGGCAGCGGATTTTGCTGCTTTCTGCAGCAGGCAGTGCAGAACTTTGTGCCAGTTTCACAGCCCTTGCCTCTCAGCCCATGACTCCAGCCACCTTCATATTAAAATTAACTCCCCACATGTACCTTGCTCCGCTTTCCCCCCATAAAACCTCTCCTTCCCATCACCGTGTCCATGAAGGCAGGCTGACCTCTCCAGAATCATCTTCCCAGTCCTCTTCCTTCTCTGCCAGCTTCTCCCAGTTTGTCTCCCAGTTTGAGTCCAGGTCCTCTCCATCACTGAGCATCCTACAGCCCCTGCTTCCCCTTCTGCCACACTCCTCAGAGCTCTCTGAGCCCACAGCCCCTTTCCTTTCAATGACATTTGGATTTGACACTGCAAGGGAAAAAAAAAAATCCATCCTCAGAATAAATAAGAAGTTCATCTCATATGAACAAGCTGCAGGTTTTCAAACTTAGCTAAATTTGATCGGATTTCTGCAGAGCTGGCAACAGCCAAAGAGCCAAAACCCTGCAAAAAAGGGAAATTTAAAAGCCAGAAACTGGTGGCATTATGGTTTTAAAATGAAGATGCCAAAACATACACTCTTATTTCACCTCCTGTCATTTCCCCAAATTTTTTTTTTCTCAAAAAGGACTTGACTACACTGCTTAAAATTTCTTCTTCCCTTTCTTTGCCTCCCCATCCCAGAAGATAGTTCAGCCTAAAGTAAATATTTTTAAAGGAAAATATGAGACCAAGTGATAAAAAACTGGCAAGGTCTAACAAGCTGAAAATAGTGCTTCAGAATGTAAAACCAGAGAGATTTTAAGAGGCAGAGCTTTCAGACACCACTGTGCTGGTAAGAAACCTGCTTAGAGCTTTCAGTCTGCTTAGATAAGGGAGATAAAAAGGTAAAGGAACATTTTTCCTTTTTATAGCTGGGGAAGGACTCTGAGAGAATCACATCAGTGTTCCTTACTGGTGTTGAGCTCCCATTTAAAAAGGAAACAGATTTTCAGAAGGACTCGTGTCCTTTCACATTATGAGTGTCCCCTCAAATGTCTTTCTGGTCACATAGAATCCTAGAACTGGCTGGGTTGGAAGGGACCTCAGAGCTCATCAAGTCCAACCCTTGATCCACTCCCGCTGCAGTTCCCAGCCCATGGCACTCAGTGCCACATCCAGGCTCTTCCTAAAAACCTCCAGGGATGGAGAATCCACCCCTCCCTGGGCATTCCAGTGTCTGATCACCCTCTCTGCTAAGAATCCTTTCCTAATATCCAACCTAAACCTCCCCTGGCAGAGCTTCAGCTCTGCCAGGGGAGGTTTAGGTTGGATATTAGGAAAAAATTCTTTAGTCTGTGCCCAGATATCCCTCTGATACCTCCCCGACCCCCCCCCTGGCTCCAACCTCCTTTCAGGGAGTTGGAGAGAGTGATGAGGTCTCCCCTGAGCCTCCTCTTCTCCAGCCTCAACACCCCCAGCTCCCTCAGCCCTTCCTCACAGGAATTCTGCTGGATCCCTTCACAGCCTCCTTGCTCTTCTCTGGACCTGCTCCAGCACCTCAATCTCCTTCCTGAGCTGAGGGGCCCAGAACTGGACACAGGACTCAAGGTACATCTTGTGGTCAGTTTTGACCTGGCTACCACTTTCCACCAGGTCCAGACTTACACCAGACTTGATCTGGGGTGTATTAGAAATTGTACCCAAGTTTCCTGAGGTCCTTTGCTTCTGGTCGTGAAGTGAGAACCCTGTTATCTCCTCTTGCCCCAAATCCTTCTAGAACTGCTGTAGAAAGCAACTCCTGTTGCTTAGGTGAGTGAGTCTCATGGAGCAATCCTGTTTGTTCCAACATCAGTGGATGCAAACAGATAGGAACTACTCAGCAGAATTTACTAGAGCACGAGTGCTTTCTGCTCCTGCTTCTAATTAGCTTGCAAAAAGGAATCACCTCCTGTGGACAGCTGCCCATCCATCATTAAACTCATCAAGATTGTTGCCATAAGGGTCTTGGAAATTCTAACAGTGTGAAATGAGGAATTATCTGTCTCTTAACTACTGAGGGTAAAGTAAATCCTCAGGTTTCTGTGCAGCCCTGGAAGGACAGGGATGGGCAGCTAGATCCCAGCTGTGTTGCTTGGCTGGGGTGTGTAAGTGTTCTGCTTCTTGTAACAGGATCAGGTATTGCTTGGCAGAGGTTAATGCAGTTCTTAGAAAGAAATTCCTTTCCTCCTATGGATTCCTGGCACTTTCTTAAGGAATTGCCCTGCTCTCTTCCCTGCTTTTCAAGTTTGCTGTTTCTCAAGCAGCATTTGCAGCCTCAACTGAGGTACATGAAACTCTTTCTTAATGTTTTCAGTTTCAAAAAATAATGGGAAATAATATTAAAAGCAGTTCCTGGAGAATATGTGGGCACTTACAGGCATGCAAACAAGTACAGAACAGTTATGTGCATGCTGTGTACCTGGGATTTCCCTTCCTTCCCCAATGTGTCTGCACCACTGAGAAACACCAAGTCCTGGGCAGTGACTTGGGCAAATGATAACAGAAGTAATTTTTTTTTATTTGTAAAGCACTCCCACTTAGCTTCTTATGAAGAAAGATACTAAATCAAAACCAACTGGGACTTGATAGCAAATCTCCCATGGCTTTAATACATGAATGTGAATGCAAAGCTCACAAACACCCAACCAAGACCCCAGCCCTGATGTGCTTGTGGTATCATTAAACCTGACTCACAGGTTTTCCTACTTGATATGGGGGATATCCTATATATATCATATGTTTCTTTTAAAGTTATAATAGAATCCTCTGCTATCTTACTTCTTTGTGCTTGCTGTGTATAATAAGGCAGATGGAGACCAAGAGAAAAGCAGAAGGTTGGGAGATGTCTTAAACAAAAAAAAAATTACTTTTTTTCTTTAATTATTTTTTTTTTAAGGAGAAAATTATTAAACTTCTTTAACACACAATTTATTTTAACCCACCTCTGAGCAAGCAGCTTATGACTGATGAAATGTGGGGTGGAATTTTTTCAAGTGTTTATGGGAACCAGAGGCTGAGATCCTTTTTTTTCTTTTTTAACTTTGAGAGCTACAGAGGTGAGCCAAACCCTCATCCCAAAATACCAAGGCCCACGCAATATTTGATCCTGAAAAATAAAGTTATCAAACCAACCTTTTGGAAAGGGAACACAATGTGGGGGTGAAGCTTAAAATTGTGGAGGAACCAGCCTGTGTCCTGATCCTCTGGAAACAACCATAGATGAGGGGATTGAGTCCATCATCAGCAAATTCGCAGACGACACTAAGCTGGGGGGGAGTGTGGATCAACTAGAAGGCAGGAGGGCTCTGCAGAGGGACCTGGACAGACTGGAGAGTTGGGCTGATTCCAACGGGATGAGGTTTAAAACGGCCAAGTGCCGGGTCCTGCACTTTGGCCACAACAACCCCATGCAGCGCTACAGGCTGGGCACAGAGTGGTTGGAGAGCAGCCAGACAGAGAGGGACCTGGGAGTCTGGATCGACAAGAAACTGAACATGAGCCAGCAGTGTGCCCAGGTGGCCAAGAAAGCCAATGGCATCCTGGCCTGTATCCGGAACAGCATTGCCAGCAGGTCCAAGGAAGTGATTCTGCCCCTGTACTCAGCCCTCGTGAGGCCACACCTGGAGTACTGTGTCCAGTTCTGGGCCCCCCAGTTCAGGAAGGATATCGAGGTCCTGGAGCAGGTCCAAAGGAGGGCAACCAGGCTGGTGAAGGGACTCGAGCATAGACCCTACGAGGAGAGGCTGAGAGAACTGGGGTTGTTCAGCCTAAAGAAGAGGAGGCTCAGGGGAGACCTCATTGCTGTCTACAACTACCTGAAAGGAGGGTGTAGCCAGGTGGGGGTTGGGCTCTTTTACCAAACGACTTTCAACAAGACAAGAGGGCATGGACTTAAGTTGTGCCAGGGGAAGTTTAGGTTAGATATTAGAAAGAATTTCTTCACGGAGAGGGTGATCAGGCTATGGAATGGACTGCCCGGTGAGGTGGTAGATTCTCCGTCCCTGGAGATATTTAAAAAAAGACTGGATGTGGCACTCAGTGCCATGGTCTAGCAACTGCTCCGGTGGGTCAAGGGTTGGACTAGATGATCTCTGAGGTCCCTTCCAACCCAGCCAATTCTATGATTCTATGATTCTATTAACCACGGGATTCTGCACAGTTCTTGGAGCCTTGAAAACAAACCATAGAGTGGAAAATGTCAGCAGGAGGAGCTCTGTCTGGGGAGGGATCATAAGCAGATTGACACCAACCATGAAAATCATACAGGAAAACAGCCAGGACATGAAGTGAAATGCTGGCAGCAAAATGGTTTTCTCAGTGCTGGTGAAATAGCTGAAATGATGGGGGATGCATCAGAAAATCAGAACACAAAACAACACCAGAAGTCATAAAATAGATTGCAATCATGAGGCTCACAAGCAGAACATCCTTATATTGTTATTATCCCCTTTCTTTGACTAGAATTATTCTGCTGTCACTCCCTCTGTGCTCTATGGTTCATCATCTTCAGAAGGAGGTTTTTCATACTTGCAAATAAAAGAAGGAGCAAACAGTTTGACTGTGAAGATGTAGGAAGTCTTATGGAGAAGATCCTGGGCAGATGTGCTCCTTCAGCATCCCACTGCTTCTCAGAGGAACAGGAAGAGATCTGTTGTGGAGTGAAATGGAAAGGGTTCCACAGGTAAAGTGTGGTTATTTTAGCAGTGGAAACTTCATGCAGTCCCAAATGTGGAATAAAAAGCTCAGTAAACTACGTGAATATCTCTTCTTTCCAGTTCCTGGGGCTGACATTTGTGTTGTGTACCATCTTGCTATTTCAGATTTGTAAACTCGTAGTAGCCCAAAACCCATGAGGTTCTCATGCCTCTTCCTCAGCCCTGTGCTCCATGCTCCCAGACCAGCAGCTTGTGGGCAGGAGGTGTTTGCAAAGCCTTCACCACCCTGAACAACCTCAACCCAGCTGCCAAAGCCTGAATGGGCCCTGTGCCAGGGCCAGTTCAGACACCACTGACAGAGAGCAACCCAGGACAGGATGGAGGAGAAGCCACCCATGTGAAGAGCAAACCCCCCTGTGCCTTCCCACACCAGCCATAACTCACACATTAACACTGGGCTTTGGTCTCCAGGGCTTCAGTCTCCAGGTCCTTGGTTTCCAGGGTTTTGGTTTCCAGGGTTTTGGTTTCCAGGGCTTCAGTTTCCAGGACTTAGGTTTCCAAGGTTTGGTCTCCAGGGTTTTGGTCTCCAGGGTTTTAGTCTCCAAGGCTTCAGTTTCCAGGGCTTCAGTTTCCAGGGCTTTGGTTTCCAGGGCTCCAGTCTCCAGGGTTTTGGTCTCCAGGGCTTCAGTCTCCACGGTTTTGGTTTCCAGGGGTTTGGTTTCCAAGGTTTGGGTCTCCAGGGCTTCAGTCTCCAGGGCTTTGGTCTCCAGGGCTTTGGTTTCCAAGGCTTTGGTCTCCAGGGCTTCAGTCTCCAGGGTTTTGGTCTCCAGGGCTTCAGTCTCCAGGTCTCTGGTTTCCAGGGCTCCAGTTTCCAGGATTTTGGTCTCCAGGGGTTTGGTTTCCAAGGTTTTGGTCTCCAGGGTTTCAGTCTCCAGGGCTTTGGTTTTCAGGGCTTTGGACTCCAGAGTTTCAGTTTCCAAGGTTTTGGTCTCCAGGGCTATGGTTTCTAGGGCTTCAGTGTCCAGGGCTTCAGTCTCCAGGGTTTTGGTCTCCAGGGGTTTGGTTTCCAAGGTTTTGGTCTCCAGGGCTATCGTTTCCAGGGCTTCAGTCTCCAGGGCCTTGGTTTCTAAGGTTTTGGTCTCCAGGACTTTGGTTTCCAGAGCTTCAATCTCCACAGTTTTGGTCTCCAAGGCTTCAGTTTCCAGTGCTTCAGTCTGCAGGGCTTAGGTCTCCAGGTGTCCTGTGTCACCTTGCACAGATTTTAATGTCTTTGAAGAAATTAGGCAGTAGAAAGCAAACAGACACAGGCTGTGTTGTTCCTCACTCCTTCTCCCTTCCATCCTACCCCATCCTCCCAACAGGCTGGCAGCCAAGAAAAGTGCCTTTTCTCCTCTCTGCCCTCAACCAAAGGTTTTCCAAGTCCAAGAAAAGGTAGAACAACTCTGCAGTGCTAGGGAAAACATGACTGCAATGAACAGCATCACCTGCAGGGCTGGAACACTGGGAAAGTGAGGAAGGTGTGGGAAGGAGCCTTTAAAAAGGGGAGAGCAGGAAGAGGCACCCAGCAGGGACGGAGCTGTGCAGCAGATGCTCTCAGCCAGAGGAGCTGACACTTTTCTGGTCAGAAAGTGGCATAAAGTGGCATTCTCACCACTTTGTGATCTGTGCTAAAATCACTGGGCTTTCCCCAGCCAAATTCTGCTTTGCAATGGGTGGCAGTGGCTTTCAGTCCATTGAGTGCCATCTTTTCTTACCAAGCTCCCTTCAGAAAGAGGACAAATAATGACAAGTAATGCAAGAAGCTCAGTGAAACCTTCAAGATTAAAAATGCCAAAGTTTGGGGAAAATACCTGTTTCTCTTCATGGTTAGGATTTTTCATTACCTAGCTTTGCCCAGCTGGTAAATACAGGTACTTTCTCATAGAGTGGCAGCAGTGAAACAGGAGGTTATCATGGCAGTGGACATGACTCTATTTCTGCTT
The DNA here is from genome assembly GCF_003957555.1 of Calypte anna. Classification (NCBI taxonomy): domain Eukaryota; kingdom Metazoa; phylum Chordata; class Aves; order Apodiformes; family Trochilidae; genus Calypte; species Calypte anna. Next base: position 2,361,331 of record NC_044246.1, on the reverse strand, counting down.
TTAATTGCTTCTTTCCTTTTGGATTTATTCAGTATCTCAGAGGCTGTGATTTTCATGGCTTTCCCACTGCTTTCCCCAAAGCCATTGCTTGCAGCTCCTGCCACCAATTTTGTTACTTTTGCTGACTGCTAAACCAATTACCAGCCAGCCATTTTGGAGAACATGTTGATGAATGCCAAGGTTTCTTTAAAACCCTCAAGAAAAAACCCAAAAAAAAAAAAAAAAAAAGAAAAAAAAAAACCACCAAAAAAACCCCTGTAGTGTAATGTCAAGAACTCATTTGGGCATGTGTTACTTTACCACTTTAGAGAAAAGATAATATTATTTTTTTGTTTTAAAGCAAGGCAAAAAGTAGCAAGTTTTATGGGTTTTGGCAGCCTGGTCTTTGTTGCAAATGTTTCCCCTCTGGCTGAGCTGGTGGTGAGCTGCTGGCTCTGAGGCACACTGAGCTGTAGTGTAAAGAAAGGTGGCAAAGAGACCAATTTCTAGCAAGAACAGAGTGGAAAGACATAATGAACAATTAAATCAGGACCCAGAGAAACAACCTGCCAAAGCTCTTGCAGGGGAGGGCTGACATGAGACAAAAAAAAAGTTCATCTCTGAGGGCTGAAGAAAGCCTTTGCTTCTCATGGTGGTTTTAAGTCTCTGACAGGCTCCATAAACATTAATCCACGAGGTGTTTAAAATTCTGTGTCTCAGCAAAAGATTTGTGCAGGTTCTGTGGTTTGTATTTATTTCTGTGGAGTGACTGTGGCACGAGAAGAAAGATTCCTGCTTCTGAAGGGTAAACACTGGCCCACTTGAGAGACAGAGATATGAATTACACTAAATATTTAGTAAATGATTGGTTCCCACTGGGAGAACAAAGTATGTTGCATTGGAAGAGATACAGAACAAAGTAGGGAAAGAAAATCCAGTAGTTTCATAACTATTTTTCTAAGAAAGAATGTGAAACAGAATCTGTAACTGGCACCTTGTAACCCTGAGGTCATTTGGCCTCCCCAACAAGAGCTGCTCAGAAGTTCTTCACTGAAATACCATCAGGTGTCTGCTTGTGGCAGAGGACAGCAACTTTTCAAAAGCTCCTTCCCAGAGGCACAACAGCTGCCACAAAATCCTTGTTGGGAAAGATTTGGGCTGTCCAGAGAATCATAGAATCATAGAATCATAGAATTAGCCGGGTTGGAAGGGACCTCAGAGATCATCTAGTCCAACCCTTGACCCACCGGAGCAGTTGCTAGACCATGGCACTGAGTGCCACATCCAGTCTTTTTTTAAATGTCTCCAGGGACGGAGAATCTACCACCTCACCGGGCAGTCCATTCCATAGCCTGATCACCCTCTCCGTGAAGAAATTCTTTCTAATATCCAACCTAAACCTCCCCTGGCACAACTTAAGACTGTGTCCTCTTGTCTTGTTGAAGGTTGTCTGTGAAAAGAGTCCAGTTCCCACCTCGCTACAGCCTCCTTTCAGGGAGTTGTAGACAGCAATGAGGTCTCCCCTGAGCCTCCTCTTCTTCAGGCTGAACAGCCCCAGCTCTCTCAGCCTCTCCTCATAGGGTCTGTGCTGGAGTCCCTTCACCAGCCTGGTTGCCCTCCTTTGGACCTGTTCCAGGACCTCTACATCCTTCTTAAACTGAGGGGCCCAGAACTGGACACAGTACTCGAGGTGTGGCCTAACCAGTGCTGAGTACAGCGGAAGAATCACCTCCCTGGACCTGCTGGTGACGCTGTTTTTGATACAGGCCAGGATGCCATTGGCCTTCTTGGCCACCTGGGCACACTGCTGGCTCATGGTCACCTTCCTGTCAATCCAGACTCCCAGGTCCCTCTCTGTCTGGCTGCTCTCCAACCACTCTGTGCCCAGCCTGGAGCTCCCCATGGGGTTGTTGTGGCCAAAGTGCAGGACCCGGCACTTGGAATGTTGAACCTCATCCCGTTGGGATCATCCCAACTCTCCAGTCTGTCCAGGTCCCTCTGCAGAGCCCTCCTGCCTTCGAGTTAGTCCACACTTCCTCCCAGCTTGGTGTCATCTGCGAATTTGCTGATGATGGACTCAATTCCTTTGTCTAAGTTGTCGATAAAGATATTAAACAGAACTGGGCCCAACACTGATCCCTGGGGGACACCACTAGTGACCGTCCGCCAACTGGATGCAGCCCCGTTCAGCACCACTCTCTGGGCCCGGCCCTCCAGCCAGTTCCTAACCCAGCACAGGGTGCTCCTGTCCAAGCTGGGGGCTGACAGCTTTTTCAGGAGAATGCTATGGGGGACGGTGTCAAAGGCTTTGCTGAGGTGGAGCTGAGACCTCTTTGAGCTCCTGACAGGTGCCCAGCACCTCCCATCCTCACCACCAGATCCTGGAACCATCCTGAAGCAGCTCTGAGTGATGAGCAGAGAGGAATGGAGTCATCTTTTGGCAGTCAGCAGGGTCAAGGGTGGGGAAATGTTGTCCTGGAAGACTCAGAATCAACACAGCAGCAACTCAGGGTGGGTGCAGCAGAGCAGGGATGTCCAACTTTGCCTCCTTCGTGCCAGGTGAGCATCTCAGCTTCATGAGCAGCCCCTGATTTGTTTTGCAGGAGGAGCTTTTAGAGAGATTCTGTCTCAGCAAACAAACAAATGGCTTGCAGCTCTTCTTCTATTAAAAAACCAAACAAAAAAAGCTCTCAGGTTGCCAGGATGCTACACCACCCCTCCAGGGTTTATTCAGATAAAAATTCCAGCATAGCTACACTTGCAAGTTCTTCCTAGCACCCACTATGAAAAAGAGTATTTGGGAACTATTTGGCACTCATAGGTTTATTATTATTAGTTCTTTATGTTATAGTTTTTACAGAAACGTGGGATAAACAGTAAAAAATAAGCTCAGCTAACCAAGTCAGTGCCTAAGCAAACATTAGAGAGGGTGCTTTGTTAGACTGGGAATGACACTGGATTTAGGGAAGGAAAACCAAACAGCAGTGGTACTTTCATTCAGATTTGTCTGCAGCCAGCCCTGTTAGCTGCAACTGGAGTCTAAATGTCATCTTAATAAAATAAAAAAACCCAAAAAAAAAGTAAAAAAAACCCAAACCATGTGCTGTCCTTAATTCCTGTAAATCATATTGACTTCAGTTGCATTCCTCTGGTGTAACTGAGAAGAGAATTTGGCTAAAAAGTATTAGTAGTGCTCTATTGCCCACAGGTTTTATACATATTTCATGTGGAGATGTCTAGCTGAGTGCCAGGGATCATCTGCCACCTTGGCATCCAGAACAGATCACCAAGGCCAGACTTGATGTGGTTGATTTCAGTGCTACAAATCCCAAGTGTGCTGAGATAATCAGCAGAGAGCAACAGAGGACAGGCCTGGCTTTCCAGGTGTGCTTACAACAGCTCTGGACTATACAGATGCCTCCAGTGGAGTCTCTGAGGAACCACATTTGCCCCATAGTTGGGGACATCAGTGCCAAAGGAACCACTTTTGCCCCATGGTTGGGCACATCAGTGCCTGAGGAACCACATCTGGGGACATCAGTGCCCACAGAACCACAGTTGCCCCATGGCTGGGGACATCAGTGCCAACGGAACCACAGTTGGGGACATCAGTGCCTACAGAACCACTTTTGCCCCATGGCTGGAGACATCAGTGCCTGCAGAACCACATTTTCCCCATGGCTGGGGACATCAGTGCCTGAGGAACCACAGTTCGGGACATCAGTGCCTACAGAACCACTTTTGCCCCATGGTTGGGGACATGAGTGCCAATGGAACCACTTTTGCCCCATAGTTGGGGACATCAGTGCCTGAGGAACCGCATTGGCCCCATGGTTGGGCACATCAGTGCCTGAGGAACCACAGCTGGGGACATCAGTGCCTACAGAACCACAGTTGCCCCATGGTTGGGCACATCAGTGCCTGAGGAACCACAATTGGTGACATCAGTGCCCACAGAACGACATTTGCCCCATGGCTGGGGACATCAGTGCCTGAGGAACCACAGTTGGGGACATCAGTGTCTACAGAACTACTTTTGTCCCATGGCTGGGGACATCAGTGCCAATGGAACCACTTTTGCCCCATAACTGGGGACACCAGTGCCTGGGGAATCACAGTTGCCCCATGGCTGGGCGCATCAGTGCCTGAGGAAACACAGCTGGGGACATCAGTGCCTACAGAACCACTTTTGCCCCATGTTTGGGGACATCAGTGCCAAGGGAACCACTTTTGTCCCATGGTTGGGGACATCAGTGCCTGCAGAACCACATTTTCCCCATGGCTGGGGACATCAGTGCCTGAGGAACCACAGTTCGGGACATCAGTGCCTACAGAACCACTTTTGCCCCATGGTTGGGGACATCAGTGCCAATGGAACCACTTTTGCCCCATAGTTGGGGACATCAGTGCCAAAGGAACCACTTTTGCCCCATGGTTGGGCACATCAGTGCCTGAGGAACCACATTGGCCCCATGGTTGGGCACATCAGTGCCTGAGGAACCACAGCTGGGGACATCAGTGCCTACAGAACCACTTTTGCCCCATGGTTGGGCACATCAGTGCCTGAGGAACCACATTGGCCCCATGGTTGGGCACATCAGTGCCTGAGGAACCACAGCTGGGGACATCAGTGCCTACAGAACCACAGTTGCCCCATGTTTGGGGACATCAGTGCCAATGGAACCACTTTTGCCCCATGGTTGGGGACATCAGTGCCTGAGGAGCCACAGTTGGGGACATCAGTGCCCACAGAACCACAGTTGCCCCACGGTTGGGGACATCAGTGCCTGCAGAACCACAATTTCCCCATTGTTAGGGACATCAGTGCCTGCTCTCTGCACCAGCAGGATGGCTCCAGAGTTCCCTCATGGTCAGGACAGTGCCCAGGAACATCACCACTCCTCCAGCCATCATTTCTCCCCCAGCCATTACCAAACTTTTCCTGTCTCCCAGCTCTGAGCTGCTGCTGTCTCCAGCCTGTGCTTTCCTCTGGCTGGGAGGCAGGACTTGGCTTTTCTCTCCCAGCTGCCTCACTGCTGCAGGTGCCATCACAAATATTTTATTAGCTTATTTTCAGAAAGCTGGCAGGGGACAGAATCCGAGGTAAAACTGAGCAGTGCTTTGCCAAGGCTCTGGAAGGTATGTCCAACTGGCACTGAGTTTAGTCAGCCCAGCTGGCAGGAGAGCAGAAAGTCCTTTTCTCTCTCAGAGATGAAATCTGTATGTCTGCCAGCTCCCTGTAATTACAAGCCCCAAAGAGTGTCTGCTCCAGTGTAACTGGAGATCTATGGGCTTTGGCATCTCCTGGATCAGTTACCACTTAGTGCTGCATCACCAGGCCAAGATGGGAATTTCCTTTGTGGGGAGACCTCTTTTATTAATAAAGACAAATCACATTTGCTCTCCAGCATCAAGCTCAGCTGGCTCACTGCTTTTTCTGTCCCCCAATACAGAACTCCAGCTGAATGCTCCCAGGGAGTATCCCTTCTCTCTCTTGCCCCTCTCTTTACTCAGGTTTCATTCTGCATCACTATACACAGTCATCCTTTTTCCTCTGTACAGCTAATTCCCATCCCAAAACAATAAAGACCCTTTCTGAGTGAGCTTTTAAGGTCACAAGGAGTTGAACCTTCAGCTTCCTGGGCTTTGCCATGCACCCCAAAGCCACACCTGACCACACAGGCAAAGCCAGATTTCAGGGAGCTCTTGATTCCTGACCATCCAGCCCAGAGTTAGGAGACATCTCACTGGCTTCAGGCAGGACCTAAGCCCACAGAACCTTTTCAAAACCTGCTGAGAAGCTGTCAGCACTCAGATGGCCAGTGCTGAGTCCTGGTCCTGTCTGCACCATCCAGCAAGCAACACAGCTTTGAACTGGAATGTTGGTGATGTCCCTGTAGTGGTTGTGTCTGCAAACTGACTCACCAGGTGTTGCAGGAGAGCTCTGACTTTCCTGGGCCCTGATGGAGGAGTCCTCAGAGGCTCAGAGAATGCAGATGATTGCCCTTCATCCCTTCACCTTTCCCCTTTCCATGTCAGCTATGGAGCTGCTGCTGGAAGACAAGTCTTCTCCTGCCTGTGGCTGAAATGTTATCACAGGAGATTAACAGAAAGGGAGATTATGAAAAGCATTTTGCCAGGAGCCTGCTGGTTCCCAGGAGGAATCAGTGAATCCTGGAGAGGAGTTCAGGCTCCTCAGGGGCTTACCTGACACTACCAGAGCAGTGACTCCTGCAGACACTGGGAACACATTTGATTTTTTACTTTGTGGGTGGAAACCCTGTGGAATAAAGAATTTCTGGAAGGTGAAGGAGAAAGCAATACATCAGCTGTAACAAAACCATCTGGCTGCCCAAATCCCTCAGTATTCAGGGGCATTTGCTCAGTTCCTGTTGTTTACCTTCTCCCTCAAGATGAAGCTAAAGGAGAGAAAAGTGGAAAAAAACCCAAAACAACCACAGAGAAGAGCTGAGAGTGGGCAGAGGTTCTTTCCCCAAGTATCTCCAGCAATAAGATACCAAATCTGCTCAGTGAGATGGGTCTCACATCTTTGGTGCCAGCAGTGTCTGGTGATGCAGCCACAGCTCTTCTGTGTCTCTGTGCCACTCTCCAAATACCTGGGGAGTGACATTCATGGGACATTTGGGACCACAGCCTCTCCAAGTCTCCAGATCTCTGTCAGCCTGAGCTGGATTTCACCAGCAGGGCTCAGAGAGAGTGAAAAGCCTGAGAAATGCAGTGATATTTTATAAAACTCGTGTTCCTTTATGAACAACATCAAAAACATTGTCTTCAAACAGAAGTATGGAGAAACAGCCTTCATGTGTCTGCTCCTTGCCAGGCAGGAACTTTTCTGTGCAGTGATTTATGGTTTCTTGCTGACCCCACTCTCACTGAAACTTGATTTTACACCAGGAGGGTTTTTTTTTGTAGATTTTGAAAACATTTGGTTTGGTCTGATGGGACTTCTGAGTCTTTCAGGGGGGGTTTTTGGTTTTGGTGTTTGTTTCTTTGGTTTAGAATTGCAAGCTGCATCCCTTCCCTTAACATCCCTCACCACTTTTTTTCATTATTTATGAAAATATGTTCTTCTTTTTCTTTTTTCTTCCATGTTTAGAGAATTTTTTTCTTTTTATGACCCATAACCAAAAGGGATTTCTCTGGCATTTGAGGATTCAGCCTAAGTGGGTTTTAGGTGGCTGTTTACACTGAAGCCTGAATTCCACAGCTAATTTTGAACACTTGAAAATTAGAAAGAAAGTGCAGCTAATGTTTCAGTTTGTTTGATTTCTGAAGCAATCCCAGATAGGCTTAAAAACCTAGTATGGGAAATCTTCTGCTTCCTTTGACTACTCAAACAAGGCCAACTTACTTCCCTTGCCCACTCACAGCTTCAGCCTGAGATATCTGTGTGGATTTACCCCTCAATAAAGAAAATGTTGTGTTAATGGCTTAGTGTATAGCAGTAAATAGAGGTTGCATAGAAATAATATAGAATTTTCTGTGGATTGTGCAATACAACTCAAGGCAATTTGTGCCTTGATGATCTATCTTGGGATAGAACTCTATGTGGTAATGTTAATATTTGGCTAAATACAATTATCCTTTGTCTGCTAAACCCCTGCTACCAAAACCCCCTGAGCCAAACAATGCCACAGGATGATTTTTCCTGTGGAAACAGGGATATTTATTTAAGGACTGAAGATAAACACCAAATATAAGAAGAAGGAAGCTTTCTTTCAGGAGAGGTTAATCACTACTTGTAGCGGGAGGAGCCATTCTTGCTCCTGAAGCTCCACGAGCTGCTGGTCTCTTCCAGGACTCCAGCCACCACACAGCACTTCCAGGGTAGAAGTGTAGCAGGAAGAGCCTTTCTTGCTCCTGATGCTCGATGAGCTGCTGGCCTCTCCATGCCTCGCACCAGAGTGAGCTGAGGTGCCTTCTGTGGGTGTGTGTCCCACCTTTATTGGCCCCCTGGTCTTGCTCATGCCCAATAGGGGCCTGTCCTAATCAGGCACAGGTGGACTCACACCCACTCTTTGGCAACTCAAGGCACCTGGTTGACAATGTCTCTCTACAACTACTGGTTTCAACCCTGGAATAAGTATTTTCTTGTTGCTACTTTAACAAAACCATTTCAGTTTTCACAGTATTTGTAGCCCAGTGACTCATGATAATCCATAGCAAAGATTCTACTGGCAAAAACTGGCAAAAAATATTTATTCCCAGAAGCAGAAACATATATTTTCTAGAAGCTACATCTCATTTTAGTGGTAAAACTAACATGACTGCTTTGAAATTACTTTTTTATCACTATTATTTTGTTTGCTTGTTTGTTTCAAACCAAGAATACCCCAGGAAATTTCAGTGTGGAGTTGAAAAACTCCCAGCCAAACGTTTGATTTGGTCACAAAAAAAAAAAAAAACCCTCTTGGAGATTAGATTAAAGTATTTCAAGCAGTTGTACTGTAGACACCAAACCGTGTCTCTAATCCAATAAAAACTCCCATTTAATGAAAGCCATCTGCAAGCCATATCACTGCTCTTCCCCATCCTATTCTTACTGCTGCTGGAAGCATCTTTGGCAGTTTCTCTTGGGGGCCTCAGAGTTCAAATGTCCCTGAAGCCACAAGGACTTTCTGCTCCTTGCTGACTCTCCAGTTGGCTGGTGCTGCATGGCTGAGCCCATTGTCATCCCTCTGCAGCTCATTTTACCCATCTGATAAGAGGACACTGTACCTGCCTGCCAGGGGTGTTGTGGGGACACAGCACTTCATCTTTGTAAAGATTTCCTCTGCTCCATGAGCAGAAATCCTGCAGGAGGGCAAAGTTTCACAACTCTGTCACAGCACGGACTCATGGGACCACAGGTGATGCTTCTCCAACCTAAAAAAAAAAAAAAGAAAACATTAAATACAATTTCACTGTAGTGAAACAAAATTCTGGTTTAAGAAATCCCCAGGTCTTGGTTTCCAGCCCTGTGATATCCCTCAGAGCCCACTTGCTTGTGCTGGGACCTGTTGATGGGTGTTTATCAGCACATGAGAAGTGCTGGTGCTGAGGGGAGATGTGTTGTTAAGCAGATAAGCTCCCTGAGCTGCTTTCTGCAGCTTTCAGCAAAATTCTGAGTGGCACAAGTGACAGGGCAGTTAATTGCAGCTACACAGAGAGGGACAAGCTGATGGGATGGGCAGGAGTCCTCAAAGTGATGCCACCAGCAAAGCACTGAAGGGTTCCTCAGAGAGGTTCCTTCTCCATGCTCAATAGGAGGGCAGCTGGGCTGGTGAAGGGATCCAGCACAAGTGCTGTGAGGAAGGGCTGAGGGAGCTGGGGGTGTTGAGGCTGGAGAAGAGGAGGCTCAGGGGAGACCTCATCACTCTCTCCAACTCCCTGAAAGGAGGTTGGAGCCAGGGGGGGGTTGGGCTCTTTTCCCAGGCAACTCTCAGCAAGACAAGAGGGCACAAAAGGTCTCAAGTTGTGCCAGGGGAGGTTTAGGTTGGAGATGAGAAAGAATTTCTTTCTGGAGAGGGTGATCAGGCATTGGAATGGGCTGCCCAGGGAAGTAGTGGATTCTCCGTGTCTGGAGATCTTTCCAAAGAGCCTGGATGTGGCACTGAGTGCCATGGGCTGGGAACTGCAGCGGGAGTGGATCAAGGGTTGGACTTGATGAGCTCTGAGGTCCCTTCCAACCCAGCCAGTTCTAGGATTCTATGATTTCCCAGCAGAATCACAGATTCATCACTACTGGAAAGGACCTTCAAGATCCTCAAGTCCAGCCACCACTGTAACCACTGAATCATCTCCCAAAGCACCACATCTGCCCATTTTTTTAATATCCCCAACACAAGGCCCCTTCTCCATGCTCAGACACACAGACATAGGGTAAAAGATTCCAGACCTAAAGTGTTTTTTTGGAAGTAGTACTGCTAAAGTAAAAATAAATCAATAAGATTCATAGAATCGCAGAATCAATCATAGAATCATCAAGGTTGGGAAAGAACTCTAAGATCATCCAGTCCTTCTGTCAATCTCAGCAACTAAACCATGTCTTGAGTAGCAGCACCTCCCTGCACACCACAAAAATGCCATATGGCAGGAAAAAATGGGAAAAATAAATCACAATGATCCCCTGGGGACCCAAAGACCCTGAAAGCAAATGACTCCCCAGTAGTGGATCAGCCAGCAGCAACCTGAGGGCAAGGCCCCTGCACCTCAAACCTGATTTTCATTCCCATCCTGCAGTATGCACTTGAGGTTCCCTCTTTCCACAGCTCAAACACTGCTTTGGCTCCATTCTGCTCAAAATCCCCTGTGGCTGAGGTGCTGCAGGTGCCCCAGGGAAGGCTGGGGAGAAAGCTGTAATTTTACAGAGGTTTTACACAGGAGTACAGAAACTAAATCAAGGCAGTTTTGCTTGGAAAATAATTTCTTTTTTTGTGTACATTTGGACTCCCATGAAGAAAAGAAGGCTTTGAAGTCATGATCTCCATGCACTTTGCCATTAGTACAAAATGCTCACATTTAAAACAAAACCATGAGAACAATCTAGAGCTGATTCTTGGTCAGAAAGCCATTACTGGCGGGGTTCTAGGGAGGGAGCTTCAAATGTGTCTCTGAGGGTCTTTCTGGAAGAGTGAGGAGCTAAGTTGCATGTTGTCATTGTACTTGTTAAAGATAATCCTCCAAACTTGTATTAAAAGGTTTTCACGTTACTGGAGATCTTGTGATTCCCTTTGCTTCCATTTTCTTTTTTGAATGCTATTTTTGAATATATGCATTTTTTAAAAAATTATCTTCAAATTCAGCTTTCTGAAGAGGTGACTCTGAGGTCACTTCTTGGTGTTGCAATGGTTCTGCATAGCTGTCTGCCTCTCAGCAGTGTTTTTCCTGAGTTCTGGAAACAGAGAAGGGCTTGTGTGGCAGCAGCAGAAAGCAGTTCTCTCCTTTTTCCTTCTCCTGTCCCTCCAGTGAAGAAAACCAAACCAAAATAAAACAAAACAAAAAAGAACCAATTGAGACAAATGCCAGATTCATCCCCATCACTACACTATGCTGCTGATCCGGGGAGTGCTTTTCCCTGACACCAAAATGACAGCTCCAAGTACCCCGTACGCTGGCGATTTGCTCTGGGAACTTATTTGGACACAGAAATTGGGATAGCTTCAGGGAGAAGGGAAACCTGTCACAGCTGTGAGTGGCAGAGCAAGAACAAAAGGCTGTGAGCCTCCTCTTTGCCACCACAGAGCCCAGGGGTTGCCATCGTTCTCCCGAGCAAACTGGGAAACAAAAACTCCTGAAAGCGAAGCTTTGTCTTATCAAGCGCGATAACATCTGACAAACTGTACAGCCCTTCCCCTCTCTCTGGCAAAGCTTGGGGCTTGGCCAAGGACAGAAAAGTCAGGTCACTGACCTCTTAACCTCAGTGATCATTTTCCCCCGGGGCCCTACATGATGGCTGCAGACAGGTCCATTGGGCAAGAGGAGCAGTAAGGTCACCACCTTCCCCGTTTCCTTTTCCCCGCTATCTCTGCAGCAGCAGCGGCTTCTCCAGCCCTGACTTCCCCCTGAGTAATGGCAGTGTTGAAAGTTCAGCATCTGCTTAAGTGCTTTGCTGGACTCAGGCCAACATCTGCACCACCTGGCAAGGTCTAAAGGATGGCTCAGAGCAGCTTCTTGTAGCTCTCCACCAAGCTGCTGAGAAGGTGGCTTGAGTACCACTGCTCACCTCAAGGCTTCTCCCTCTCTGCCCAGCCCAGGGCAAAACCTGCAGAAATCCAGACTCTTCTGAAACAGAACCACGTAGCTGGGCTTCTCTCCCATCTCCTAAATAAACTGGATGTTTATCATCACCTGCACATGTCTGGCTGTGTCTCACTGCTGCCCCATCTCCTCTGAATCCATTTATCTATTTAACCAGGACCAGCAGTCTCGGAGAAAATCAGCATCAAGCAAATTTCCCTGAAGCAGGGGACTAGCAACAGATGTTAAAAAAAAAAACAAACCAAGGGATCCTCCCACTGCTGAAATATCAAAATAATTTCCAATGCTCTTGGGCAGCCAGGCAGCAGCAGGCTCAGTGCTTCCCAAAGAACTGTGTGCTTTTCATCTCAGGGCATCATATAGTGACCTGACATTTAGAGGTGGGACTTCTGGGAAAGAAGAAGTCTTACCTAAGGAAAAGGTACCCCTCCAGTTCCCCAAGGCTCCAAATAAACCTGAAATGTACCACTGGTGTTAAGCAAAAGAAAACAAAGGGGAAAAAATACATAAATTTTTGCCATTTGACCAGCCCTGTGCAAGCCAGGGTGATTCTCTGCTAACTGAACAACTTCTCTGAGTTTAAGTGTGGATTATATAGATAATTTTGTTAAGGAAACAAAGCAAGTAAAAGATTCCTTTAAGAAATTATTTTTAAAAACCCAGAAGGTATCCAAAGTGATTAATTCAAGAGCTCTCCTAGCCGGCTGTAAAACACCAAAAGGAGGAACAGAAAGCTTGAAGTTACTTTTACTGTGAAGCAGACTTGAAAATGGCTTCACTGATCTTTTAATTATGGGAATTGCTACCCAACACCAACCCTTGATGCTTCTGGAAAAAAAAAAATTAAAAAAAGGAGTATTTTAAACCTCTTTTGACTAACTCATAGTCTGAGTTACCAAAAATGGGCAGCCAAGCATGGATATTGTTCTTGTGTTGTCCCTTGGCAGAGGGAAGATCCTCAGGATGGTTTTGTCCACCTTACTTTCCATGAAGCACAGGAACCATCCATGCTGCAAGCACTCAAGAAAGTGTCTGAAGGAACCTCTGTCAGTCTGAAGAGATGAAGCAGTGAGATTTGGTGTCTCTGCAGCCTCAGATGGAGCAGAACATTGCAGACACCCTCCCTGTTCCAGGCACCAACATCTTTAGGGATGGGGAAGGCCAAGTGCAAGGTCTGGAAGACTCCAGGTGCCCCTGCAGACACCCAGGGCAGTCCAAGACTCTGGTGCTTCAGCATCATCTACAGAACATTACCTGAACCAAACAATGAGGATTCACTCAACCACTTGGTCTGTGGAGAAAAAAGACAGGAGCAAAAGGTTTCCATATTCTAAAGTTTCCTGAGCAAGAAACATGCTTGAAATAAAGTGTACCACATAGCTGGGGATTTCACCTTTAATTGAGGCAGTGAGCTGCTATTTCTCTTGCTCTTGGAAGGAAAGCAGAAGTGGAAGAAAAAATAGAGTTTGTTGTTGCTTTTTTTTTTTTAATGTTACTTTTAATTCCTGAACTATGAAGATAAGCCCTGTTCAGCTTCTGAACATGGGAGCCCAAAGCCCAAAGGTAGATATGGACTTGATTCAGAATCTATTGAAGTCAACAGCAGCACTGCCAATGTCCTGGGTGGCTTTTACATCAGGTTACATAGCTCAAAATATGAAAATCCACTTGAAGATGAAATATGAATATGCACATGAAGATAGAGAAGTTCAGCCTAGAGAAGAAGAGGCTCCAAGGTGACATTATAGGGGCTTTCCAGTATCAAAAAGGGCTACAAGAAAACTGGGACAGGGCTTTTTACACAGGTGTGCAGTGAGAAGACAAGGGGAAATGGTTTCAAATTTGAAGAGGGGAGATTTAGGTTGGATAATAGGAAGAAATTCTTTGCTGCAAGGGTGCTGAGCCCCTGGCACAGGTTGCCCAAGGAAGCTGTGGCTGCCCCAGCCCTGGAATTGTCCAAGGTGAGGTTGAATGGGGCTGGTAGCACCCTGGGGAGGTGTCCCTGCCCATGGGGTTGGGATTGGATGAGCTTTAAGGTCCCTTCCAACCAAAATTCAGTGATTTTGTGATGATAGTAAGCACGAAAGGGGAAGGTAAAATGAAAGGAAATTATTGTTACCTCATGAAGAGCAGCCAGACAGAGAGGGACCTGGAAGTCTGGATTGCCAGGAAGGTGACCATGAGCCAGCAGTGTGCCCAGGTGGCCAAGAAGGCCAATGGCATCCTGGGCTGGCTCAGGAAGAGCGTGGCCAGCAGGTCCAGGAAAGGGATTCTGCCCCTGTGCTCAGCTCTGGGGAGGCCACAGCTTGAGTCCTGTGTCCAGTTCTGGGCCCCTCAGGAAGTTCAGGAAGGAGCTTGAGGTGCTGGAGCAGGTCCAGAGAAGAGCAAGGAGGCTGTGAAGGGATCCAGCACAAGTGCTGTGAGGAAGGGCTGAGGGAGCTGGGGGTGTTGAGGCTGGAGAAGAGGAGGCTCAGGGGAGACCTCATCACTCTCTGCAACTCCCTGAAAGGAGGTTGGAGCCAGGGGGGGGTTGGGCTCTTTTCCCAGGCAACTCTCAGCAAGACAAGAGGGCACAAAAGGTCTCAAGTTGTGCCAGGGGAGGTTTAGGTTGGAGATGAGAAAGAATTTCTTTCTGGAGAGGGTGCTCAGGCATTGGAATGGGCTGCCCAGGGAAGTAGTGGATTCTCCGTGTCTGGAGATCTTTCCAAAGAGCCTGGATGTGGCACTGAGTGCCATGGGCTGGGAACTGCAGCGGGAGTGGATCAAGGGTTGGACTTGATGAGCTCTGAGGTCCCTTCCAACCCAGCCAGTTTTGTGATTCTAGGATTCTATGACTAAGAGAAACTTCCATTTTTTTTAAAGCGATGCTTTTTTGTGGGGTTTTTTTGTTTGTTTGGGGGGTTTTGGGGGTTTTTCTTTTTCTTTTTTTTTTTCTTTTTTTTTTTCTTTTTTTTTGTACTAGTTCTTCCCTCAGTGTTGTGCTGCTCTGCAGAGCACACATGGCACTGTGCTGTGCTTCTGTGTCTGAAGCCTCCGGTACCACTCACTGACTGATAAAAGAGGTCAGAGGGGGAGTCCTGGTGATGATAGTGGAGAGAAATATGTTCCAGAAGAAGCTTTCCAAAGGGCTGTGAACTGTGGAAATTGACTCTCACTGTCACCAGTTATTAACAGGGCCATTAATAAGCCAAGAACCAATGTATGGGTGCATGAGTGGGTGTCATGCTCCAGTAATGGACCTTCCAGAGGAAGGAGTGATGGGTGTCTGAACACCAAAGGATCCTGATAGCCCTGTCCTAACTTCTGACTTTTAGTGGGAAAAGAAATAGATCACACAGACTTTCCTGAAGGGATTTTTACCTCCTTTATGCAGCAGCCTTCCATGTGGTTGGTGTAAAGTGCTGCACCCAGGGGTTTTAATCCTCTCAAAGTTGCCCTTTTGGGATTTGGAGATGTTCTCTGGTTGCTTTGGTTGGAAACTGAGTCATCTGATTTCACCATTTCTGCTCTCACTTGGGTGGTTTCTGTCCCTGAAGGAATGGTGTAACTTGGACTTGCACACCCAATGGGCACTTCTCAACGTGCTGGTGGTGATTTCAGCCCAGGACTTGCAAATGGGGTAATTTAAAGCTTTATGGCAGAACACCCAAGCTCCAATTGTGTGAGCTGGCAACATTACAAGAGTCTGACATGTTGACTTGGATAGAAAATTGCTACTAAATCCAAATGACCCTTCAAGAAAGATTTTTCTTCACTATTTATTTTGGTTCCTAATTCAATATATATCCTGCTCACAGCTGATAGCCCAATCTGTAACCTAAACAGGTATTTTTTTCTTAGCATTATCATTCTTTCTTTTGATGGCTTTCAAAAGGTTCTGGTGAGAAGTTTTCCTTGCAAGAGAAAATTGTCATTTGGCCTTTACAAAAGAAGAGAAATAAGCAAACTGGGCTGAGGCAATGATAAAATGCAAATCTGTGGTTAAAATAGAGAGACATTTGGCATAGTTCTTTGTACATCTAGTAAACTCAGCAGAAAACCAATCAGTCTTTAAAATACCCATAGCATTCCTATTCCTGTCCTACAGATTCCACTGCTGATAACCTGAGTTGAAATATGAAGCTGTGATGAAATCTGTGAGGGTAAATTACATTTCTGGGAGAACTGAAATGAGATTTTTTTGTTCTTTGTGGGCATATACAAATTCATGAATCTACTTAAAATTCCAGAAGTTCTGAACTGAAAAAAAAAAAAAAATAGTCCAAGAATCCTCTATAACTCCAAGGAAATCTATATGCTTATGCCACTGTCTATTTCCTCTCAATATTTCAGTCTTTCCTTAAACAGTGAAGTGATTGCATATCACTGACTGCCCAGAGAAAAAAAAAGAATTAGTGAAGTTGTTTGGATATTATCTCCCAAGACTAACAGACAAAAATGCACATGCAACAGTTCTTGCAGGAAATGCTTTCCTGTTTATCAGCCTCAGATAACAAAAATGAAACCACACGATGGCAAACAAGCTTGTCAGAACCAGGCTCAAATTTTGCAGACAAGCAATTTATGGAATACAAAAGGAATTTTTCAGAATGTATACTCAGTGGGAATGTTTGGAGTATATTCAGGGGAAAGTATCAGCGTGGAAACTTTGGTATTTCTGTGGCTTGTCTGAGAACTGGAGGTGATGTCCACAGCATTCACAAAAGTATTCACCAAAAAAAATTCTCTTTTTTTGTGGCTCACCTTCCCCCCTGCCCTGTGAAAGTGTTTAATTTTGTATTATTAATTAATGGGCTGCCCAGGGAAGTAGTGGATTCTCCGTGTCTGGAGATCTTTCCAAAGAGACTGGATGTGGCACTCAGTGCCATGGTCTAGCAACCGCAACGGTGGTTCAAGGGTTGGACTTGATGATCTCTGAGGTCCCTTCCAACCCAGCCAATTCTATGATTCTATGATTCTATGATTAATAAAGTATTTTGAATTATTAGCAAAGGTCTAAAAATCACAGAGTGACTGAAAAATAAAAAAACTGAACAGGAATTTTTGCAGAGCTTTTCCATAATAACTGCACAAGTATCCCTGGAGCACGTAGGGTGTGATGAATAAGGAGGGAGGTAAACACCTCCTGACACACTTTGATGAGATGAGTCTTATTTGGACTTCTTGACCAAACACCTCAGAAGAAACCTTTCAGGTGTTGTTTAAAATAGATCCAAATAAGCAAGAGAAAAATACAGATCTGCTGAGCTGCTGGGTAGAGAACAAAAGAGGCAGGGATGTGGCTGAAAGGAGGTGTTTTCTGACAGGAAGGCAGGGCAAGGGAGGTACCTGTGGGTGTCAGAGGCTGCTCTCTGGGCTCTCCACCACCTCTCTGCTATGGGAAGCCACGGAGAAAAATGTGCTGAGGTTGCAATTTTATTTCTGCAAGTAATATTGATGTGTCTTTTTTCCTTGTGGGCTCTGATAATTGCTTCTTTTAGAGAAGAAGCCATTACAGAACCACTTCTGTTTCATTCCACTTGACCTAGATGTGATTTTTTTTTTCCTTAGCTGCTCTGCTCTGTGTTGGAGGGTTGGACTTGATGATCTCTGAGGTCCCTTCCAACCCAGCCCATTCTATGATTCTATGTTGCTGGAAAGATGTAGGTTAAATATTTCACCATGGATGGTGCTCAAGGTCTGGCTAAGGTCTAGAAAGAGACCATACATCTGGGTTATTACTTTGCAGCCAAAATCAGTTTCCATATTTTGACTCATCATATGATTCCCCTACCTTGAAAGAAAGGAGGGAGCTGTTTTGCTTCAAGCTAGAGAAAAGAGGACAGATATTTTCCCTCTTGTCCAGGAAGAGAAGAAGGCATTGCCTTTCCACATAATCTCTAGAACCTTTGCTGTTCACCTGTTGGTCCCTACACTTAAAAACCTGAATTCCTCTCATGATAGCACAGCCCTCCATGTTCTGTCTGACTGCAGTTGTGTCCTGACACATCTTTTGATGCTGAATCTCCAGCTGGCCGGGGTGAAAATAAATCACAGCTTCCTAAAGCTGCTCTGGAAATAGGCTGAGAGAGTTGGGGTGTCCAGCCTGGAGAAGAGGAGGCTCCTGGGGGTGTTATAGCCACCTGCCAGTGCCTGAAGGGGCTACAAGCCAGCTGGAGAGGGACTTTATAAAAGGATGTGTAGTGATAGCACAAGGGGGAATGGCTTTAAACTGGAAGAGGGGAGACTGAGATGAGATCTTAGGAAGAAATTCTTTGCTGTGAGAGTGGTGAGACACAGGGAGGTTGTGGCTGCCCCATCCCTGGAAGAGTTTAAGGTCAGGTTGGATGGGGCTTGGAGCAACCTGGGCTGTGGGAGGTTGGGACTGCCCATGGGGTTGGGACTGGATGAGCTTTAAGGTCCCTTCCAACCCAAACCAGTCTGATTCCATGATTCTACTAGCTCCAACTCTCTGCCTTGTCCAGGCACCATTAAATAACTGTGCTTTGTGAAGCTGCCAGGCCAGTACCAGTGATTGGGGGAAACCAAAAGAAAGAACCAGGAAGGTGGCTGTGGAATGGCATCAGATGGACTTGGGGTGATGCTGAGCATGGTCAGTGGCAGTCTGGTCCCTCTGAGTCCTGATGTTCTACTGGAAATGGTTGTTCAGGAGAAGCCTGTGGGGATGATTCAGGAAGACTCAGATATTTACAGGGCTGCCCTTGGTGAGGCAGAGCTTGTGTTTAAGGAGAGGAGAAAACTAAGGAATGATGGAGATGATGGCAAAGACATGAGGGTGACCAGAGGAAAGAAAATAAACTGAGGAGAGAAGTACAGGAGAGAAGCTGGAAGAAAGGAGAAAAAAAAGGCACCAAACATACCAAAAGCAAGAGGATTGGTAGAGAAAAAGTAGACTTGCTGTCAGTGGGTTAGTCAGCAGAAAGCAGCATGTCCATACTCTGCAGTAATTGTGTCAGAAGAATTCAACAAAATGCCATTTCAAGTTGCTTGTGAAACATTCATTTTACTCAGAGAACTGGACCCTGAATGTAAGCCTTGACATAAAACCAGCACAACCAATTAATCTCATTTCATGGTAACTATATGGGTTTTTTTTCAATTAGGCACACTGTTGTTAACCTCTCAAAAATAAAAAAATAAATCCAGCAACCCAAAACTTTCCAGTTTACCTCAGCTCACCTTTAAATCAAGGGTTTATTACAACACCAAGAAGGAAAAGACATCATCTGCTATTAACTGTGTGCCACACAGCTTGTTAGTCACAGCTTATGAAGAATTACCTGTCACCTGCCAGCTGACCCCCCTTTTTGGGCTGGATACCTCCAGAGTTGATAAATTGTCCCTTTGGCAACCCAGCATGGGGCATGTGAGTGCCTCTGCTCAGCCCTGACTGAGCTCTGCATTTATCAGTCTGCAGCTCTATGACCTGCTAACACCCATCCTTAACAGGGTAATTTTGCACTTGAAGAAACTGGGTGAAAACAGATAAAGTTTCTCAGCTGAACTGGAGGAAATCTGGAAGGCCACCAGGAGGTCATGTTCTTTTCACAGAGTGCTTTGATCCCACTGCAAGATTTTCGAGCTCACTGTTTTGTTGGGTTTTGGTTTTTTTTTTACTCCTGTGCAAAGGTGTAAACAAAACCCACAGTTTCTCTGTCTTTTCTCTGTAACATAAACCTATGAACCTAGGAATTAGAACTGGAAAAGCCTTGAAGATTCACAGCATAGCTGAAGTGGGAAGGGAACCTCTGGATGTCTCTAGTTCAATCCCCCTGAGTCAAAGCAGGTCAAGAGCAGCTCACCCAGGGCTTCAAATGTTTCCTTTCCTTGCAACTGCAAAATCCTTTAAGCTTCCCTCCTGCAAGGAACCTTTGGGAATGCATAACTGCCTGGTCCTGCACTTTGGCCACAACAACCCCATGGGGAGCTCCAGGCTGGGCACAGAGTGGTTGGAGAGCAGCCAGACAGAGAGGGACCTGGGAGTCTGGATTGACAGGAAGGTGACCATGAGCCAGCAGTGTGCCCAGGTGGCCAAGAAGGCCAATGGCATCCTGGGCTGGCTCAGGAAGAGCGTGGCCAGCAGGTCCAGGGAAGGGATTCTGCCCCTGTGCTCAGCTCTGGGGAGGCCACAGCTTGAGTCCTGTGTCCAGTTCTGGGCCCCTCAGGAAGTTCAGGAAGGAGCTTGAGGTGCTGGAGCAGGTCCAGAGAAGAGCAAGGAGGCTGTGAAGGGATCCAGCACAAGTGCTGTGAGGAAGGGCTGAGGGAGCTGGGGGTGTTGAGGCTGGAGAAGAGGAGGCTCAGGGGAGACCTCATCACTCTCTCCAACTCCCTGAAAGGAGGTTGGAGCCAGGGGGGGGTTGGGCTCTTTTCCCAGGCAACTCTCAGCAAGACAAGAGGGCACAAAAGGTCTCAAGTTGTGTCAGGGGAGGTTTAGGTTGGAGATGAGAAAGAATTTCTTTCTGGAGAGGGTGATCAGGCATTGGAATGGGCTGCCCAGGGAAGTAGTGGATTCTCCGTGTCTGGAGATCTTTCCAAAGAGCCTGGATGTGGCACTGAGTGCCATGGGCTGGGAACTGCAGCGGGAGTGGATCAAGGGTTGGACTTGATGATCTCTGAGGTCCCTTCCAACCCAGCCAGTTCTAGGATTCTAGGATTCTATGAACTGCCCTCTCATTTCAGTGGGAATTGCTCCTCTTAATGGGTGACTCCAGAGCTCAGCTTTGAGCCCACTGCTGGGAGAAGACCCAGCAGAGCCCAAACTGCCTCCAGATCCCCCTCTTGTTCTTTGCAGCAGGAATTTCCCCTGCCCCAGGATGAAAATGCCTCTTACCCACTTGGAGAACTGTCTACCTGGGAATTTCTTTTCCTCCACTGGTCTGCCAGGGTCCCAGCCTGTTGATTTTTCAGCTGGGATGTGTGGGTGATCTCTTTGGATGTGGGGGGTGCACATGTCTAGTTCATCCCGAAGGGGACTGAGCTGAGCTGACACAGATCAATAAGCTGTCTGCTTTATTTGCAAATTTCTAATAGCAGCCAGAGGCTGTCTGGACATGTTAAATAAATAAGGAAATAAAAAAAATAGATTTCATTAGAATTTAAATGGCACTGGATGATCTCACAGAGAAACTCCAGGTTTTATAGGGGTTTGATTTGACAGAAGCCAGTGTTTGTTACAAGACAGAAAAAAGAAGAAAAAAGCCACATTTGCAGAACCTTGCTTCTCATTCACATTGCTCTTCTACACTACAGAGCAGCAAATGATGAAACCCAGGCATGAAGAACAGCAAGGATTCATTATCTCCAAGTATAAACTTGTATTCCTTACTTGTCACTCTCCTTTTTCTAACTCACAACATCTGCAATTACTGCAGGAGATTTAGAAGAGCAGAGGAGATGAAGGTATTTAAGATGCAGAGAGCAAGGAAGTGTGAGAAAACGTTCACAAGTTTAGGAAAGATGAGTGAACAGGGAAATTTGAGGTGTTGGAGAGGAATGGATGTTTTCCCATAAATTTCTGTTTGAGTGTGCCCTGTACTTACACATCAGAATTCCCCAATCTCCCCCACACCCCCCATGCCTTCAATCCTGCTGTAGAAATTATCTGAAATTGCTGCTAGTTAGGGAAATAAGACAGAGCAGTGGCAGCAGAGCAGAGCTGCTCAAGATGGGAGCCTTCAGCTGGAACAAGATGAGAGCTAAAAAAGCTACACCTAAAATAATCTTCAATATACCATACAAAGGGTTTCCCTTCTGAAATAAAGATGCTGTCCACATAAAATTTGCATTATATACTTATATCTTTATTTATAACACGGTTGCCTTTCCCTTCTATTTCTTTGCTACCATCCCCAAACTTAAAACTTACTTTTTCTCAGGCAGTTGCTGGGGCCCCTTGGGATGGTTGGTGCCTTTTCCTTGGGCTACAGTGACACCTGGTGCTCAGACCCTCCGAGCCAACCCTTGTGCTTCTGCCTTGTCAGGTGTTGAGTATTTTCTCATTATTACTCCATGCTAAAAGTTGTTAGGGTGGGGGAAGTCCCTTTAATGTGAATATTTGCATGATGGTCCCTGATGAGGCAGGGCCAAGGGGCAACAGCACCTTCTTCACCCAGTTGGGTTCCCACATCTCAGCTGAACAGAAAAACATCATTTGGGTTCCTGGCTTGGGGAGGTCTCTTCAAAGAGTATTGCCAAGGTCTATCCTTCCAAACGGGTACCTACAAAACCCTGCATTCATTCAAACCCATGATGTTTCAAAGATTGTCACATCTGAAGACATACTGAATCTTTAAAAACATGAAATTAAATACTTGGAGGATCTCTAATTCAGTTTATCATGTCGTTTCCAAAGATCCAGTAGGATACACCACTTGGTGATGACTTCATTGCCACTGTCAGACAGTGGCCAGCCAAAAAAAGTATTTTAAATGTATCAGACAGAATCAGGAACTAGAGGGCAACAGAAATACTTTTTAAAAGCAAGCACACAGCCTTTAAAACTATCTCCTCCATTTTGAAGCCTGAATAATGAATTCCAGGAATTTATGCCTTGTGTTCCTGGGATTGGCAGTGGCTACCAGATACCCCTGAGCAGGACATTGATAAGAAATGTGCTATAGAGCACAGCTTTGTAACCAGGAACTGTTGATTGAGATCTCTTCCACATTAGAAGCTCCACAAAGTGGTGTTCTGCAAACTAAGAGATGGACAAGGTTTACTACTTGACTTGCTTGGGTTCTGCTTTTCCCTGGAGGATAAAATATTTTTCTTTCTCCAAGGCAACTTGCTTACTTTTTCTGTGCCAATCCCTTTACCCATAATAATGCACCCATACATTAGTAGTGAAGCTAATTCCATGGAACATCACTTACAGAGCTTGACAAAATCTTCCCTGAGCACCACAGATATTCAGATTTCTGTCAAATACATTGAGCATTTTCATACATTTGGCAGCATTTCTTCAGATTGTCATGGTTTGGCCCCAGAGGGCTTCATCTGAGCAAGGACTTGTCACACTGAACATCTGGAGATGAAACAACATCTCTGGTGTTCTTTCTCAGTTCTTGGCTGAAGGAACCAAGTACAAGTGACAGGAACCAAACACCAGCCACGAGGGGTACAAGTCTGAGTTGGAGGAAACAAGTTTCACCCCTAGAAACCCCCTGGCTTAAGTCCTTTGGATTTATACAGCACTGCATTTTCTGTCATAATGCTAAGATTATCAAATGCAAACTCTTTTTCCTCACATGCACTCTTCAGTATGAGGCTGAAAACTCAGACCCACCATGGCTGATCCTTTATATTTTCCATCACTACCAAGAGAATCAGTCATTTTGGGGGATAATTATAGCCCAGAAGAGTCCTCTGAGTTCTTTTGGCAGAGGGAATCCTATCCACATGTTGAAGACAATAGGAGAAGATATCTAAAAGCCTCTCCAATATTTTTTTTTTTTTCTTTTGCTGAGGCCCCAAAAGTGTGAGCAGTTTTCTTCAGGCCACAAGGAGAGAGCTGCTTAGGGAGGGGGTTGAGCTGAGGGGGGGAAGCAGAAAGGTGAAGAAGCATTGGGAATGCAAGAACAAAATAAATTGATGGAGCCACAACCTGAGGCAAAGGCAGGAGGTGGAGGTTCCACAAGAAGTGGAGGATCCCCTCCTGCCACCAGGTAGAAGGAGGGGACCTAAGGGACAAGAAGGAATGGAGAGAGGTAAGTGAAACCTCTCCCAGTCCCTCCCACCTTCCCAGTTGCCCAACATGGATGGGGTTTGGAAGCTGAGAGGCAGTTGATGAGGATGGAGATGAAGATCCATGCAGTGAGTTGCCCAGGGCTGGTCACTCACCCCCATCCCATCTTCAACTAAGGAAAGGAGAGTGATTGTAACAGGTGACTCCTTCTGAGAGGAGCAGAAGACCCCATTTGTCAACCAGAGCCATCCCACAGGGAAGTTTGCTGTGTCCCTGGGGATAGAGACGCTAAAAGGACTCAGCCCTCACTCTCTGGTGGTGCCCATGGCACTGCAGGACATGGTTTGGTTGGCACAGTGGTGTTGGGCTGATGGTTGGATGGGTCTGGATGATCCCAGAGGTTTTTTCCAACTGTAAGGATTATGACTGTGGTGTGGTGTGGTTACCAACAGCCCTCTGTGGGTTATCCAGGCTGCAGAGAGAAATCCAAAGGTAATTAAAAGGACTTCAGGGCAGGGGGGGAGTGGTTGGAGGCTTGGGTGGGCAGGTGGGGTTTTCATCAACCCCTCCAGTGGCAGAGAAAAAGGGAGGAAAAGGAAAGGAAAGGAAAGGAAAGGAAAGGAAAGGAAAGGAAAGGAAAGGAAAGGAAAGGAAAGGAAAGGAAAGGAAAGGAAAGGAAAAAGAAAAGAAAAGAAAGAAAAGAAAAAAGAAAAGAAAAGAAAAGAAAAGAAAAGAAAGAAAAGAAAAGAAAAGAAAGGAAAGAAAAGAAAGGAAAAAGAAAGAAAGAAAGGAAAGGAAAGAAAGGAAAGGAAAGGAAAGGAAAGGAAAGGAAAGGAAAGGAAAGGAAAGGAAAGGAAAGGAAAGGAAAGGAAAGGAAAGGAAAGGAAAGGAAAGGAAAGGAAAGGAAAGGAAAGGAAAGAAAAAAGAAAAGAAAAGAAAAGAAAAGAAAGAAAAGAAAAGAAAAGAAAAGAAAAGAAAGAAAAGAAAAGAAAAGAAAAGAAAAGAAAAGAAAAGAAAAGAAAAGAAAGAAGAAGGAGGAAAAGAAAGAGGGAGGAAAACACCTAACACCTGCCTCAGGGACTGGTCCCACCACTGAAATTCTGGTTTGTTGGGGTTTTTTTTGTTTTGTTTTGTTTGGTTTGGTTCAGGGAAGTGAAGCTGTTAAAAATGGAAATTTTTTCCCCTTTTTTTCTGAATCTTTCTGCAGAGAACACAGATAACTATGCTGGGTTATATTAACCAACACATCCACACTTTTCCATGAGTTTTCAGATGCCTTCCCACCAGTGCTTTAGCCTCTTGCCAAGGTTTCCCTGCAGGCCACAGAAGACCCTTCAGCTTCTCAGGCTGGCACATTGCTGCCCAGACTGCTGCCAAAACTCTTGAGCCAGGTTGCAGTTCCCAGAAGAGCTGTTCAGCCTCTGAGTAATCCTGAGATGAGGAAAGGACTTGAAAAGTGACAGGCCAAAAATAAAATTCTAGTGAAACCAAGAGGGTTCTTCTGGGCTTGGGTAGGCAAACCAGTATTAGCAAGTATTTTATTGTACTGCGTGATGGCCTTGGAGAAGCAACACTCCAGATTTAGCAAAATAAATGCAATAAATGAACAGCATTTTCAGCTGTTTCCATCTGGAGGGACCCAGATGGAGGCTCATAAAAAGTCCTCCTATTCCAAAAGTGCTGAGTATCAGGGAAAGCTGAGATCTTACTGTGAAGTTGAAATAAACTGTACAGAGTTTCAAGAAGCCCCAGGGGTCTGAGTCTGGTAAGATGGAAAAGCTCTTGGACATCTCCTGAAGGAGAGTCTGGAGACCTTAAAGACAAAAATGGAGGCATTTCACCTCTGGGGTTAGGCAGCACCTGATCTGGGATTTATGGGATGAAAAAAACGTTTTGTATACTTTATTTGTATACTTTGTATACTTTAATTCTTGTTTAAACTCAACTCAAGATATTAAATTCTTCTTCATGTCCAGTAAGCCACAACTTCATCTGAAAGCAAACATAGCATTAGTGGAATCAATGGAATTTCTCACCAGGATATAAAAATCCAAGTGATTTTGGTGGTTGGTTTTGTTCCACAGCAGCTTTGTGTCATATTTACCAATAGACAAAACTAAGATTCCAGCTCATTCTGCTGAGCTCAGACAAGTCAGGCCACCCATTTGCTTAGTCTAGTGTGAAGATCCTCAGTTTAGGAAGGATATCGAGGTCCTGGAGCAGGTCCAAAGGAGGCAACTGGGCTGGTGAAGGGACTTAAGCAAATATCCTATGAAGAGAGGCTGAGGGAGCTGGGGGTGTTGAGGCTGGAGAAGAGGAGGCTCAGGGGAGACCTCATCACTCTCTCCAACTCCCTGAAAGGAGGTTGGAGCCAGGGGGGGGTTGGGCTCTTTTCCCAGGCAACTCTCAGCAAGACAAGAGGGCACAAAAGGTCTCAAGTTGTGCCAGGGGAGGTTTAGGTTGGAGATGAGAAAGAATTTCTTTCTGGAGAGGGTGATCAGGCATTGGAATGGGCTGCCCAGGGAAGTAGTGGATTCTCCGTGTCTGGAGATCTTTCCAAAGAGCCTGGATGTGGCACTGAGTGCCATGGGCTGGGAACTGCAGTGGGAGTGGATCAAGGGTTGGACTTGATGATCTCTGAGGTCCCTTCCAACCCAGCCAATTCTATGATTCTATGATTCTATGACTAAATGTCACATTGAAAACCTTGGCTTAGCTGTATCACTGCAATCTGACACAAAAACAGTCATCAAGGGGCAGTCCCAGGTTTGCAAAATGCTCAAAAGTGAAACAAAAGTGAAATAAAACAGAAGAGAGAATCTGTTGAGCTGACAACCAAAACAAAATTCAAGTTTATTGAGGAAAAAACCTGCTACCATCCAGGCTTCTACTGGGACTCAAGGAACTGTTCCTATCAACCCAACTGTAATTGGTAATCCCAATGCAAATGATGTAATTGGCCTTCTAGGTGCTCATCATGCATTGATCAATTCATGATAGGTTACATCCAATCAAAGAAGAAAAGGGCTTTTTCCACTGAATAAAAATTTTATGTAAAATTTTTGCTATTTTTTCTTTTCAAAAATGTGTTTTGGTTTTTCAGGTTCCAATCAAAGCCAGCAGCAGCACTGCATACATGTTCATGCTTTTATTTTCTCTTGCAAGAACAGCAATTTCCTGATCATTTCTACTCTGAAGCTCTCATTGAGCTGATCTTCATGGGTCACTGTGATCTCTTATACAAGATTTCAGCCATAGAATGACTAAAAAGGTTAAATATGCTTTATTTTAAACAAAATCAACCCCACCTTTGATTCCTCATAGCTGACTGGCTTTAGATAATCACTGAAATATCTGCTTCATTCAACTGTGCAGTCAAAACAATTCCTGAGCCACTGATGAAGAGGAAAAAAAAAGTATTCAGAAATAGTGAAAGATGAGTTATGTAAAGAAAAAAAGGATTTCTTCTTCTTTTTCACCTCAAGACCTGGATTGTGAAGGAAAGGTTGAGGAATAGAGGAGTACTGAAGCATAAGTGTCCAGGAACTAGATGGGGTGAAAACCACATTGAATTCTAAGTTGTTCTCCACTCCTTGACTCTATTTAGTTTTCTTTACAGTAAACTGGCTATGAAGGAATAAGATGGGGTAATCAGAGGTGATTTATTAGATTTCTGTTCTGAAAGAACATCCTCAGTTAATTCTTCAAATGATTTAGCATGCATGTCTGTGGTGTAATTAATATAATTTATGTCTCTAAGTACATGTTCTGTCAGAAACTTTGATCTCTGTATTTTTGAGCATAGTCTAATTTATTGTGGTTTTTTTTTTTTTAACTATAGCAGTCTCTCTCATTGCCATTTTATCCCTTTTTCAGCTCAAAAAATACCACTTGTAGGCAATTACACCTCTCTGACTGCTGGGATGCTGAGCCCTGCACAGGCTATAAATGATTACATGTTTGCAATAAATAAATAAAGCCTAGAAAACACTGTCCAACCTGTCCTGATGTTTCAGTCCAGCCTCCTCTTTGCCCTTGGGAGTCCTCAGTTCTCTGATAAAAAACATTGCTGCAAGCCCCTTCATCAGGTTCCAGCTGCAGCAGCCAACATGGACAGCACTTTCTGGGGAGAAGCAGCCAAATACAGCACGACTCAGACAAAAACAGCTCCTGACATGAAACACCACTTCAGTGATTTGCTAAGAGAGGTTCACTGTGGAACCACATCACATTTGTCTCTTTGGAACCTTAAAATAACACATGAGAATTATTTCAAGGCTTGGGAGAATTCAAGGCTAAAGTGTTTTCGTAACTACTTTTTTTTTTTTCTGGAAAGACATAAATAACACAGCATCAGAAAATGGAGGATCTGCCAAACACAAGGCCAAATTCTAATTTCATGTTCATTGCCCAAAAGCTGCAGTCACTTCAGCTATGACTATTTTTACCTGTACACACTATTAGTCAGAATATCTTTCTAGACAGTGCAAAGTCTCTCTCCTGTTCATAAAGCTGGGAAGTACTCATCCCAAGAGGGTAAGTGCAAGGAGAAGATGGCTGCACCTTTGATGTTCTGGATCTTCTATGGAACTAAAAACCACCAAAACAAACCCATAAATATGCAAACAAGTGGCCAGGAAAACAAGCTGGTATTTAGAAAAT
The DNA here is from genome assembly GCF_003957555.1 of Calypte anna. NCBI lineage: Eukaryota > Metazoa > Chordata > Aves > Apodiformes > Trochilidae > Calypte > Calypte anna. The sequence continues at coordinate 2,333,247 of NC_044246.1, read as the reverse complement.
TGATATTATTGACACCTACTAATATTGTCAATGTTATCTTTTGGACAATAATTAATGTCTTTGCTAACGAGATTTTGCTTGAGAGTAAAATTTTTATTTTTATTTCAAATAACGAATGAGTTTTTTCAACCAGAGGGCATACAATAAACCTTAAATGAGTTTTAAGTGTAATGCTCCCCAATGAAACCCGTCCAGTTAAGAAGACTGTAAATTGTATCACATCTGCAACTGGCCAGCACCCCTTGAGGGAGGAGGGAGAGGGATGCCATCTGCTTGTCCTGTGTCACCATCTTGGGACAAAGGTTGCCCCTTTTGTCCTCCTCTACCTGTGGGTGAAGGAGAGCCCTGAGCTGGGAAAGCCATCTGGAGCCTGGATGCATCACCCAGCAGGCAGGGAGCCTGCAGCCAGGGCAGATACGAGCAGATGCCTGAGAGTGACAGAGCCAGAGCTCTGAAGCAACTGCAAAATTCTTTCTTAGAGACACTGAGGGTGAGGTTGTGCAAGGCAGCTGGGACAGTCTGACAGCTTGCTGCCACCAAAAGGGTTTCACGCTGCTTCAGAAAGCTGGGGGAGTGAGACAGCTGATGCAGAAGAAGGAGCAGACAGCTCCAGTCAGAGGAGGGAAGGAAGCCCAGCCTTTGGGGCAGCCACTGCCTCAAATTTCCCAGGAATATTCAGCCTGTGTGGAGCCTGCTGCAACCCAAAGTGCCATAAAATGTTGCTGGACTGAGACAAAAAAATTATGGGGATAAAGCAGATTTGCTTAAAAGGTTCGTTATTACTATGTTCTCACTCAGAAGAAACTGAGTTTCCCTCTTTTAAACGCTGATTTTCCTCATTTAGCTAAATTAAATGTAGCCTTCAGAAGTTTACAGACCTCTGGGTGATTGTCACAGATTCACAGAGTGTGTCCTGAAGTGCCTCATCTGTGGGGTTTTTTGAACACTTCTGGGGATGGTGGCTCCACCACCTCCCTGGGCAGCCCCTTCCACCATCTGACTGCTCCTTCAGTGAAGAATCTTCCCCATATCTCATCTAAACCTCCCCTGATGCAACTTCAGACCATTTCCTCTGTTATTTATTTGAGAGAAGAGGCCAACAACCCCCAACTCACTACAACTTTCCTTCAGGTTGCTCAAAGTCTCCCCTCCATCTCCTCTTTTCCAGTCTCAACATTCCCAGTTCCCTCAGCCTCTCCTCATAGGACTTTTCTTCTCCAGACTCTCCAGCTTGGTTGTTCTCTGAACTTCTTCCAGCCCCTCAATGTCCTTCTCATAGTGGGGGGCCCAGAACTGAACACAGGACTTGAGATGTGGCCTCACTGGTGACAAGGACAGGGTGACAGTCACCTCCCTTCTGCTGGTCACACTATCCCTGGTACAGGCCAGGATGCTGGTGGCCTTCTTGGCTACCTGGGCAGGCTGGGGCTCAGATTCTGCCAGTGGGTCTTTTTCCACCAGGCAGCTTCCCAAACCTACAACATTCCTGGGGCTCTTGGGACCAAAATGGAGGAGCCAGCACTTCGCCGTGTTGAACCTCAAACAACGGACCTCATCCCATCAGTTCCAGCTATCCACATCCCTCTCCAGAACCTTCCTACCCTCAGGCAGAGCCTTCCCCTCATCCACCATGTGGATCACCTGGTTATGGAATGAGACCAGGTTGGATCCCCTGCCTGTCCTATGTCAGCACACTCAAAATGAACCTCTCCATAATTTTTCCAGGCACTGAGGGCAAGCTGACAAGACAAGAGGGCACAAAAGGTCTCAAGTTGTGCCAGGGGAGGTTTAGGTTGGAGATGAGAAAGAATTTCTTTCTGGAGAGGGTGATCAGGCATTGGAATGGGCTGCCCAGGGAAGTAGTGGATTCTCCGTGTCTGGAGATCTTTCCAAAGAGCCTGGATGTGGCACTGAGTGCCATGGGCTGGGAACTGCAGCGGGAGTGGATCAAGGGTTGGACTTGATGATCTCTGAGGTCCCTTCCAACCCAGATGATTCTATGATTCCATGACAGTTCTGTAGTTCCCCAGATCCTCCATCCAGCCCTTCTTGTAGGAGGTGCAGTTGCCTGGGACCTCCTCTGTTAGCCAAGACATCATGGAGGGGTGATGGAGAGAGGCTTGGTGAGCTCCTCTGCCAGCTCCCTCATGCCTCTTGGGTAGCCCCCATCCAGCCCCATGGATTTGGGAGTGTCCATGTGCCCTTGAAGGTCAATAACATCTCCTGGATGATGGGGGGTTGTTTTTGTGCTGCTCACCGTCTTCCAGCACAAGGGGTTGAACAGCCTGGGGAAGATGGTCTGACTGCTAAAGATGGAGGCAAAGAAGGCATTAATTATCCTTGCCTTTTCCTCATCCTTGGGGGCAATGTGTGTTGTCCCCCCCAACCAAATAAAGGCTGCAGATCCTCCCTGTCTCTCTGATTGTTAAGAGATTTGTAAAAAGGATTTTGTTGGCCCTTATGGCAGCAGCCAGACCGAGCTTCACCTGGGTTTTTGCCTTACTCCTTTTTCTCTGTATGACCTAACAAGATCCCTGCCCTCCTCCTGAGCTGCCTGCCAGTCCTTCCAAAGGAGGGAAACTCTCCCAACCAATGTCTCAACCAAGCTTGCCCTCCACCAGCCCATGGCAGAGCTTTTGCTCACCCCTCTTTTTACTTCATTACCTATTGAGGACTTGACCAAGCCCCAGACTGCCTCCAACCACCTCATCTCTCTACATCTTCCCCCCTTGGGAACAGCAGCCCTGGCAAGGCACCTCTTCTGCCAAACTCAGACATTCTGTGCTTCTAACAGCTTTATGCCTCCTGTGCAGCCCGCTCTGGGTCACCATGTTCTTTTTGGCCATGCTTTGAGGATGTGTGGACACCATAGCTCAGGGTTTTTTCCCCCATCCTGAGGTGGCTGCCTCCCCACCTCCCTTCCCGCCTCACTCTCTGGGGCCGCCATTTCCAGCCCCACTGCTATGACAATGCCGAGATCTCAAGAGAGCAGCCGCCTCCTGGCGCTTCCCGCCCTGCCCCAGTGGTTCCCTCACCTCAGGGAAACCTTCGGGAGGGGGAGAAGGGGAAAAAAGAAAAAAAAAAAATTAAAAATCCCGTTTGTCAAAATCTGCCTCCTCTGCCTCGGAGGAGCTCGACTGTGTGGATTAAAGTGGACACTGTGTAAAAAAATAGTGGACACATGGTAAAGAAGAAGCCCATATAGGCCTCTGATCTTCTGACAGCTGAAGATCCTTTCACAATTAGTTTAAAGTGATCCCAGTCTGGATGATCTGGGGTGAAAGAGGCCAGGGAGCAGCTCCCCAAGGCAATTTGAGGGAGCAGCTGTATTTAGCAGGGATAAACTGAAAGCAGCAATATAGTTGAGCTGCAAGAGAACCTGTGTCCCCCACTTTGCTTGTTGGCTGCTCAGATTTTAATCTTAGTTCAGTGTTAAATACTGAAGATACATCTGTCTGGGACTATGGCTGATGAATCCTTTTTCCAAGGAAGTGAACTCCCCTTTCCCAGATGGAGGGGCCATTTCCATGGCTTTTCAAGTTTTCCAGCAGAGTGGCTGTGATGGGAGGACATGGAGCAGGTTCTGCAGTTACACCATCAATGAGGGTGTGCAAATACTGCTGTAACATAATTCTGCTGTGGAACAAATGCAGTTTTAATGGTTCAGTAACAGTGTGATCAAGTTACTTAACAGCCCTGATCCTGCTATTCAAAAGTCGTGGTTCTTCCCACCTAACTGGCCCCAGGGAGGCCAGTGGGAATAAAACACTCCAGGAAATAGATAGCTGCTCATTACTGAAGAGTTTGTGACAGGAAGAGCTCGAGAAGTCCCACCCTACACCAAAGTGAGGAGTTTGCTAACGGCTTCTCTGACCTCTGCACAAAATGTCAGCACCGTGGTGGATCTAAACCCAGACTATCATCCTCTCCACCTACAACAGAGCTTTGGAGGTTCAGACCCACACCATCAATCCATGTCAAGGAGGAGAGGCTCTGTGTTGGTCTCTCTGCCTCACCCCTGAGCACCACAGGGGCCTCACTCTCCATCTCATGCCATGAGCAGCATCCATCAGCCTTGGTGCCATGATTCCTGTGCGCCACCTCCTTCCCAAAAGGATGAAAGGCATTCACTTGAGGCATACACACATTTTATTCTGCTCCATAAAGCACAGCACATGCTGAGGAATTACTACCTGAATGCTTGGAGGCACCGGGTAGATGTCCGAGGGGTTTTCCTCTTTTCTCATGGGGAGGGAACATGGGGACTGTCCACCTTTGGAGCACAATTTGCTGCTCATCTGTTTAATTTCAGGCCTTGCAGTACACGTCATATTTCATCATTGCTACCAGCTTTGTTCCTCCAAGGCATTCTTCAAATTTTCGGTCCATTTCTTCATTCTGAGTTTCAGAGAAGAATTCTCTCCAGCTCCCAACAACCCCTGTGTACAAGGAGTACCAAAACCAGAAGACAGCAGATCCTGAGAGAATAATTCCTGGACAGCAATGTGACAGAATCATTGCCCACAGGAGGTGGGAAGGATCTGGTTTATGCAAACCCATGCCCATGGCAGTCAGAAACCAAAAAGATTCTTGATGCCATGGGGAGCAGCTGGGCTGTCAAACTCTGACCCTGGCCCCAGGTCTGTTGAGGAACCATCTCTGAGGCCACCCCTGACCCACCAGTTCAGGGGAATCATATTGAAAGTATTCCTCAGTTCTCACTGAGGAAAGAAGATGCCTGAGGCCAGCAGAGCAATGAGCAACACATTCTCCTGAGGTTCAAGAGACTCTTGTCCCATTAGCACACCTCCTCCCAGAGGAGACTCTCATGAAGTCAGATGTGCAGCCTGGATTCAGGATCAGCCTCATCACCTGAGCCTGGGCAACAGCCACACCAAAACCCCCCACAAAAGGTAAAATTAACAATCCAGCCCAAGCAAATTAGGTGCATAATTGTTGGCATAACCCACAGCAGTGTTGGCCCCCACCTCCACACCTCACTTCCTAACCTACCCGGGCTGCATCAGGGAAATAAAGCAACATGGGAGCAATGATTGAGGACCTTAAACCTGGCACTCTGGCACATTTCTCACAAACAGCCCCCAAATCCTGTCAGCAGCAGAAGTTTGTTGTACAGCATGCCACAGGAGAGAACTCATCCACACTTCCCAGCCAGCCCAGTGAGTTCCTAAGTGTGGAAGCCTACTCAGAACTCCTTCTGGAGTTGTGGCTCAGAAGGTAGAGTGAATTTACAGTGAATTTTGCAGTGAATTTGCACCTTTCCGAAAGAGGATGTCCCCAGACTTTCCATGGGTCTCGTAGGACTTCTCTTTCATAGCTTGGAAACTGGTCTTCTTAGCAATTCTGGAAAAATCTTCTTCAGAGAGGGAGAATCCAAAGAAGGCAGCAATCTTTTTCATTCCCAGTACCTGGTCCTGGCCAAAGGAACAGATGACAGAAGTGAAACCAAAAGACACTGTGGGATGGAATCAGCATCAGCAGACAAGGCTGACTCTCACAGTGTCACCAATGAATCCTAAGAGGTCTAAAAGAACAAGAAGCCACACGTGGTGGCCTCAACCTCAAGGCTTTTTCTTCTCCCCCCCAAAAAGCTCTTCCCACGAGCAGCCAGTCCTCCTCCTAACCCCCACAGGCCTCCCCTAACACAAGGGTAGCTCAGAAGGGCACACCCTCTAGAAGGGGGGGACAAGCTTGCCCCAAGAGTCTCCTCATCCCCACACCCACACGTATCAGGAGGGGTGCAGAGTGCACTCATCAAGGAAGAGCTGGGTGAGATGCCAGACCTCTTGGAGTTCCTCGTAGCTTATCATCATGATGTTCTCATGGTCACTGTGTTTGTTCCATTCCACTGTGTGGTCAAAGTAGGATCCCCAGGTTACTGTCAACAAAGAAGACACAGCTGTGTAGAGAATTTCCCAAAACTGCCCCTTACCAGCTCAGAGCAATCAGAGCAGACAGCTCCCAGAGGTGGCACCAGGATGGTGAAGTGGTCACCACCTCAACATGTCTGATAATTTGGCTTAGATCACCCAGCTCTGACCACCAGGTTGCACTCAACCACAAGCTCCATTTTGGGGGAAAAAAAAAGAAAAAAATCAGGCCAATGCTTTCTTATTTCTCTCTGTTCTGAATGGGGTGCAGGAGAAGCTCTGATTCTCTGGTACTCCCCCCATTTCTGCCACAACATGGACACATCTGCCTGGCCTGGTAAGGTGTGGTGGAGGAGGATTCCCATGCTCAGGGTCCTGCATGTGCCCCTCAGGGAAGGGGGAATGCCAGAGGGGATGCAGGGGAAGGTACATTTCCCATTCATGAAGGCTGCAAAGTATTCATCCCAGGAAGAGAAGGAGGGCAGCATGGTCATCTTGTTGTAGAAGTGGTAATAGGACACAGCTGTGTCTTTGGGGTTCCGAACCAGCACAAGGATCTAGGGGAAGAAAACAAATAATTTGGTTCTGGTTAAGGGACTGACCAAAGTGCCACCTTCTCAACACATCACATGGAATCACAGAGGATGGAAAAGACCTTTCAGATCGTGGAATCCAACTGTTAACCTCAGGCTGCCAAGTCCATCACAACCACATCCTTAAGTCTGCTCATCTTTTAAATACTTCCAGGCATGGTGACTTAACCACTTCCCTGGGCAGCCTGTTCCAGTCCTTGATAACACTTTAGGTAAAGATATATTTCCTAATGCCCAACCTAAACCTCTTGCTGCAACTTGAGACCCTTTCTTCTCATCCTGTACCTGGCAAAGGAGGTCAGCCCCCACCTCACCACAACCTCCTTTCAGGTAATTGTAGAAGGCAATGAGGTCTCCCCTCAGCTCTCCTTTCTCCAGACTGCACAACCCCAGTTCCCTCAGATGCTCCTCATAAGAGTTGTGCTCCAGACCCCTGCCCAGCTTGGTTGTCCTTCTCCCAGCACCTCAATGTCCTTCTTGTAGTGAGATGCCCAGAACTGAACACAGGACTTGAGATGCTGCCCCACCAGTGACAAGTGCAGGGTGACAGTCCCCTCCCTAGTCCTGTGGGCCACACTATTCCTGGTACAAGCCAGGATGCTGCTGGTCTTCTTGGCCACTGCTGGCTCATATTCCACTGGGCAGCTTTCCAGCCACTCTTCCCCAAGCCTGTAGTGTTGCATGGGGTTGTTGTGACCCAAGAGCAGGACCTCAGCCCAGTGATCCAGCCTCTCCAGATCCCTCTGCAGAGCCTTCCTCCCCTCAAGCCGATCAACCCCCTGGCCCAACTTGGTGTCATCTGCCAAGTTCCTTGTCCAGTAACACCCACCAGCCCATCCAGTGCTGGTCTAATTCCTTTTCCTGAGCAAGAAATCAGAATTTTGGTAGGCCAGGCTACCTGCTGCTGATGTGAGCTTCAAGCTGAAAACAAGAAACTTTAGAGTGATGCCCAGGGAAATGAGCTCATGGGGGGGCTTTCTTCTCTCTGCAGAAATTCCCATTAAAGACCATCTTAGCCCCAGCCTGTGGTGGGCTTTCCACAGATGATGTTCTCTGGGAGGCAAGTTGAAAGCAGACAACTGCTTGACTTGCTCAGTTTTCTGACACAAACCTTGAAGCATCTTTCTGAAGGAGATCTGAAGGGGCAGTGACACCCAGCAACAACCCCACTGATAAGAACCTCTTGAGTCAGCAGAGCTGCTGCTGGGAGATGTTTGTTCCCTGCCTCAGCACACACAACTCTTGCCTCTTTCAACCTTGGAAATGTGCCCACCCAGCCCAGGTGAAAGTGCTAAAAACACACCTCACACTGTCAGAGGAAAGGTAATCTGGGGTGGAAAAGTCTTTGCAGTGTGATGGAAAGAGAAGACTTACCTTAGCCTTGCCTTGGAAAAAGGACGGGGGCAGGAGATGAGGTGGCAGATGGGTTACTATGATTCTCCTGGAAGGCAGTTTCTTCATCCTCTTTCAAGCAAATGGGAAGAAACATGAGAGGACAGAAGTAGCTTATTCAGTGACATCTGCCTTTTCAGAAATTGTGAGCAGTAAGAAAAGGTGAGACCAGAGAAGGATTTTATCCCCTGGGATGCAGTGGTACTGTAAGCTCCTGCCAGCCACTGCCACAGAGCCCCACACCACACGAGCTGTGCCTGAGCACAGGACACCCCAAAGAAATAAAGCTCTTACTGACCAAACCCACCAGGGCCAGGTGTGCCACCCCCTGGGGCTTCCCAGCACACTCTGTGCCCAAGGCCCTCGTGTTGGGACACTGAGGACAGTGCCATGTTCTGGGTGTTCATGTCAGGGCTGCAGCCTGAACATGAGTCTCCTTCCCTGGAGACATTCAGAGCCCACCTGGATGTGTCCCTGTGTGACTGCTGGAGGTGGCTTTGCTCTGGCAGAGTGGTTGGACTAGATGGTCTTTTGAGGTCCCTTCCAACCCCTCACTTTCTATGATTCTTTGATTCCAGGCTCTCTGGAAGCTCTGAGCTCAGCAAGAAGAGCAGTACCAATATTTTCAGTCTCTGCCCACCTCGTAGATCCCAGGATCTCCAAATTCCAGACGTACAGATAACTCCAGCTCCTTTTCAGCATCCATTCTCTCTTTCATTTCTTCTTCTGTGTATCTGGCATCTGCTGACTCCAACTCCCTCAGAATCTGATCAAGCCAGTTGGTTCCTGAAAGGGCAATGACATCAGCAGCACATCCATTCAACTGCACTTTTCGGGGCATCCTGTCAGCCAGGCTGACATAACAACCAAAGCACCAGACTGACAAGGTCCTGTCACCATCTTTGCAGCAGGCTTAGCTTGTTCTTGGCCTCTGCATCCTGGAAAAACTGGTGTGTGAGGGACTGGCCTGGAGAGCCAAGTCTCAGTTATCAACATTTTTCTGTACTAGCAAGAGTGCTCAGAATATCAAGGGATCAATCAAACCTTAATTTGAAGGTCAGGCCCTCCCCCACTTTTGAGCAGGAGGTTGTATTAATTGACTTCCAGAGATGCCATACAACTTAAGTTCATCATCCTCTGCAGTCTCATGTCACCAGAAGTTATTCTCAGTTATTACTGCTGTGGTAGACAATGGCACAAGCTTCTGGACTGCAGCATTGTGGACTCCAGAAAAAAAAAAACCAAACCACTCACCTGTTTTAGGATAGCCCGCTAGAATCACATCATCACTCCTGGCTTCAAAGGATTTCAGAGCTTCCAGAGTTTCTGGGCTGCTAAATGTAGTAGGATATAAAACACCTTTGTAGGAAAAAAGCATGTCTGCTGGGGTCATCTTTTCCCCCTCTGCAAGAGCCTTATCCACTGTTGCAATGGCTCTTTCTCTGTTTCTGCTCATGTTTGTATCCCTGGGGAACTCTTTTCACACCCAAAGGCCCAAGCTGTCTTCCCACAGTGCAGAAGAACTCTGTGCAGCAGAGTCAATCCAACGGGGTACTCACTCAGGAATCAAGGTACAAGTCACTGATTAACCCTGCATGTTGTTAACTCCTGTTAAAACCACACAGGAGTGGAGACTAAGTTGTTATTGGTATTCTGACACATGCTTTTCAGAAGATTAGGAGTACTGAGATAATGTAGCTATCTCCACAGCTCATCACAACAACCATGAAATAAAAGGCCTTTCAGTATTCATCTCTTTCTTCCATGCCCTTGAACATTGCCTGGGTCTCCTTCACCACCCAGGTCCCAAACCCAGAGAGAGCTCCACCCTGCCATGCACCACAGCCTTGTCTCTAAATAAATGGATGTCAGACACTTGGTAAACCCACACACAGGCTTTGTTAAGCATGAGTAAAATCAAAAGCACATCTGTAAGACCCAAAAGATTACTTAGTTACCTACAAAGAATCATTTACAGTTATTTTTTCTGGTCTTCCAAAACACAGAACCATCAAAATACATCCATTTATACAAAGTATTTTCTTTAGCTGTACTCTTTTACTCATAAAACCTGGAGGCATCATATATATATTATTATTCCTATATATATATTATTCCTTGCCAGCTTTGTGATTCAGTTTTCTGAATAACATCTTTACTCTGAGTTGCAAATGAAAATCTCTTCCCATTTGCCCATACTAAGGAATAAGTGCTTCATGAAATGAGAATTTTTTTTTCCTCCTGCCTCCAGAGCCCTCTGCCTGAAGCAGGAGCCTTCCAGCCAGCTCCTGAAGGAGCCAGATTACTAGAATATGAACTTTAACAACCTGTCACCTGAGCTCCTGGGGACAGAGGTGCCTCTGGACCCTTTAAACCTCAGAGCATCCCTGGAGGTATTCAGAAGATGCAGATACAGAGCTTAGGGACACGGTGGGCTTGTCAGTGGTTGTTATCAGTTGGATTTGCTGATCTTCAAGGTTTTTTCTAACCAGATAGATTTTCTGTTTCTCTTCCATGCCCCTGATCTCAAACTCATGAGCAAGGTCCCAGATGCTGTCACAGCCCCCTGCTCAGGAGCTGCAGAACAGAAGAGCTGAGTTTAGAACAGCTCTGTCTCTGGAGAGACCCAGAAGAACCAGGGGGGTTTGGCTGTCCCAGTCCTCAGCTGAGTGTTTCAGGGTGAAGCAGTTGAGCCTGGATGGAGACACTGCAACTGTGACACAGCTCACACAGTCCCCAGGGAAGACTCTGAGTTGTTCAGTTCATCTCCAGGAAAAAATGCCTCGGGTGGAAATGCTGATAGGAGGAGCATTTGCTGCAACACAGTGGGAAGATTCCCTCTAGCTCTGTTTTGGAAAATGGGTGGGGTAGCACCCAGTTTTTTCAGAGACTGAGACTCAGTAACAACTACCTAAATCATCTCTCATCTGCAATTGATACAGCAAAGATAACAGTTTTTGATTAAAACCCCCAAAACTGCCATGGAATTGCAACAGGATTCAGACACTGAGAAGGAGGAATGGAACCCAAAAAACAAACAAAAAAAAAACCCCAACAAGCATAAAGACCAAAACATCAAAAGACCAAAACCCACCAACCAACAAAAACCAATCAAACAACAACAAAACCCCCAGCAACAACAAACCTGTTGGAATTTTTGCTTTGAAGACATTAAAGTCAGCACTCACCCTGGCTTTAAGCTCAGCTGCAGATTCTAATGGAGAGGATGTGAAAGCTGAGCAATTTCAAGGAGAGAGAAAAGGGGTGAGGAGGAAAAGCTACTAAAAGGGTCAAAGATTTTAGTACTTTACATTTCACAGATTACTGAAGCTGGAAAAGCCCTCTGGGATTATCAAATCCAGCCTATGAAACCAGTTTAAAAAAAAGCAAAACATTCTGGTCTGAATTTCTGCAGTTCTTGCATATCTAATGATTCTGTGCTCCTCTCAAGCCCTCTGAAGTGTCCATTTATCCCTCAGCATCCTTCATCCCTGACCAGATGCCACATAGAGAGAATGGCAGAGATCTTCTCTAGCAGTGGCATGGTTCCCAGATCACACCCTCAGGATGTGAAGCACACAACTTTGACAGCTTTCCTGTGTGTTCTGCACCCACCTCATGTTTCCCAGCACCTACTTCAGCACAGGGAAATCCTTCAAGTCCTTCAGCATTCACACTGCTTGCTTTACTCTGGGTTTTCTTTGAAAATTTGGCCAGCAGATCACTTAAGGTTTGACTTACCCAGTTGGTGCCTGAAAGGGGGAGGAATAGAGCTATTTGTAAAGCTTTTAGAAATGGCTTTGCCAGGAAAGCCAAGAGGTGGGTGGGACAACCTCTTGTTGCCTTCTCTTCCCTCACCTGATACAATCACAGCTGAAAAATCTGGAAAACTGCCTCTTGAGCTCCTACCTTTGCTCTTTACAAGGGTGAATTCCTCCAACTCAAATGGCTCAGTACACTGTAAACTAATGTGCAATTTGACTAATAAAGGAGAAACCTCACTGAGAGTCAAATTGGAAAGCAGAATTAAAAATTCACTGCATTGCTTCAGATTTAATTTTACAAATGCATATTTGTAGCGGGACGAGCCATTCTTGCTCCTGAAGCTCCACGAGCTGCTGGTCTCTTCCAGGACTCCAGCCACCACACAGCACTTCCAGGGTAGAAGTGTAGTGGGAAAAGCCTTTCTTGCTCCAGAGGCTCGATGAGCTGCTGGCTTCTCCATACCTCACACCAGAGTGAGCTGAGCTTTTCTCTGTGGGTGTGTGTCCCACCTTTATTGGCCCCTGATCTTGCTCATGCCCAATAGGGGCCTGTCCTAATCAGGCACAGGTGGACTCACACCCACTCACTGGCAATTCGAGGCACCTGGTTCATCTTGTCTCTACACATATTTATAAATCTTCTCAATGTATTATCTGGCTTTTTAATTATTAATTTATCTAATCCAAACCTGTAGCTCTGATCTGGGCCAGTACAAGGTGCAAAAATCCAGGATAAGCTCTCTACCCTAAGACAGTTCTCCTCTTGATCTCCCCAGAGATCAGTGTGATCACCTCAAAGCTTATGAAAATATCTTTTTTTCTAGGTATGGATTTCATATATTCTTGACACCTACATGAAATAATCTAAAGAATATGATCTGATAAAGAATATGACAAAGAATGTGGAGCATGGCATGTGAAGGTACCAAAAGCTCCATTCTGTGTGAAAATATAAAGCTATTAACTTTGCAAATATGAACAGGATGTAGAGGTCCTGGAACAGGTCCAAAGGAGGGCAACCAGGCTGGTGAAGGGACTCGAGCACAGACCCTATGAGGAGAGGCTGAGAGAGCTGGGGCTGTTCAGCCTGAAGAAGAGGAGGCTCAGGGGAGACCTCATTGCTGTCTACAACTACCTGAAAGGAGGCTGTAGCGAGGTGGGAACTGGACTCTTTTCACAGACGACCTTCAACAAGACAAGAGGACACAGTCTTAAGTTGTGCCAGGGGAGGTTTAGGTTGGATATTAGAAAGAATTTCTTCACGGAGAGGGTGATCAGGCTATGGAATGGACTGCCCAGTGAGGTGGTAGATTCTCCGTCCCTGGAGACATTTAAAAAAAGACTGGATGTGGCACTCAGTGCCATGGTCTAGCAACTGCTCCGGTGGGTCAAGGGTTGGACTAGATGATCTCTGAGGTCCCTTCCAACCCGGCTAATTCTATGATTCTATGATTCTATGAACATGAAAGCAGATCCTGCAGGACATGTAGTTTTCTGGTGTGAGCACTATTTTCATTTTCTCAAATCATTTTAACTTCATAAGTATAAAAATTAAAGATAACAAAGACTTTAACATGCTATAGTGAAAAACAATCACATGTTCCTCAGTCATTTGAATAATTACCTATATAAAATCTTCATTACTGACTTTGTTGTTCTCTTTTGGAACAATATTAGTTATTTTAAAAACCTCTTGAAAATTCTAAATACTATTACTTAAGAAAACATTACATACTTCAGAGTAGATTCCATCATTTAAAACAAACCTACTTATTTCCCATCAGGTGACTTCACTCGTCAAGAAAGCAAACTAAATTCACCAGATTTGGGGTATCCTGCCAAAATGACATCATCACTCCTGGCTTCAGGGACTCCATGGCTTGGAATACCTCAGGACTGCATAAAGTAACAGGGCAGAGAATCCCCTTTTAAGAAAAAAAAGCAGCTTGTCCTGATCTATTTTTCAAGCAGCAGCCAACCCATCACCTATCACACCAGTACATCTATCTTTCTTTCTTTCTTTTCTTTCTTTCTTTCTTCTTTCTTTCTTTTCTTTCTTTCTTTCTTTCTTTCTTTTCTTTCTTTCTTTCTTTCTTTCTTTCTTTCTTTCTTTCTTTCTTTCTTTCTTTCTTTCTTTCCTTTCTTTCTTTCTTTCTTTTCTTCTTTCTTTCTTTCTTTCTTTTTCTTTTCTTTCTTTCTTTCTTTCTTTCTTTCTTTCTTTCTTTCTTTCTTTCTTTCTTTCTTTCTTTCTTTCTTTCTTCTTTCTTTCTTTCTTTCTTTCTTTCTTTCTTTCTCTTTCTTCTTTCTTTCTTTCTTTCTTTTTCTTTCTTTCTTTCTTTCTTTCTTTCTTTCTTTCTTTCTTTCTTTCTTTCTTTCTTTCTTCTTCTTTCTTTCTTTCTTTCTTTCTTTCTTTCTTCTTTCTTTCTTTCTTTCTTCTTTCTTTCCTTCTTCCTTTCTTCCTTTCTTCCTTTCTTCCTTTCTTCCTTTCTTCCTTTCTTCTCTTTCTTTCTTCCTTTCTTTCTTTTCTTCCTTTTCTTTCTTCCTTTCTTTTCTTCCTTTCTTTCTTCCTTTCTTTCTTCCTTTCTTTCTTTCCTTCTTTCTTTCTTTCTTTCTTTCTTTCTTCCTTTCTTTCTTTCTTTCTTTCTTTCTTTCTTTCTTTCTTTCTTTCTTTCTTTCTTTCTTTCTTTCTTTCTTTCTTTCTTCTTTCTTTCTTTCTTTCTTTCTTTTTCTTTCTTTCTTTCTTTCTTTCTTTCTTTCTTTTCTTTCTTTCTTTCTTTCTTTCTTTCTTTCTTCTTTCTTTCTTTCTTTCTTTCTTTCTTTCTTTCTTTCTTTCTTTCTTTTCTTCTTTCTTTCTTTTCTTTCTTTCTTTCTTTCTTTCTTTCTTTTTCTTTCTTTCTTTCTTTCTTTCTTTCTCTTCGTTTCTTTCTCTCTTTCTCTCTCTCTTCCTCTCTCTCTTTCTTTCTCTCTCTCATGCTCAAGCTCTGGCACACACAGGGGGGGAAAATGCTTGGCAGAAAGGGGCTCCAGGTGACCTTTGAAAAGGGAGCTGGCTTGGGGTTTTTCATCACCCTGACAGCAATACCACACAGCTCCTCCTGAAGGAAACATGCAGCTCAAGAGACCTTTAGCCACTCGAGCATGTGGAAATCAATAGAAGCTGAACAAACAAGAGCAAAAAGAAAATGCCCCACACTCTAGGAAAAATTCTCACTGCTAAATAACATGCCAAAAAAAAATTACTGGGGTGTCATTAAACCCAGTTTATAATCAAAATAGAGTGACATGAACTGCAGGTTGGGTTTCAATGACATGCTCACATTCCTCACAGCAGTTCTACTCTTTCCAATACTGTTCTTTTTAATTTTATTTTATTTTTTCTTGTATCACTACGCTGTGGACCATCCCATGACAGTGGCCAACAGGTCCCTACCCCCAGCTGCCCAGCTTGGCACATGGACACATCCACTCCTTGGCCATGGTTCCGGCTCCAGAACAAAGTTCTGGCTTTGCTGGTGGTGACACTTAAACAGCTCATTCACCTGTGTTCTACCCATAATGGGCTCAATCACTGCTCAGCTGATCAGTCATTACTGAGCTGGTAATAATTAAACTCAGTGACAATAATTAGCACTTACAATGCACTTCAGGTCGTGAGCTTCTGACCTCAGTATCAGAGAATGGATCAGATCACAGACTGGAGAGTTGGGCTGGTTCCAGTGGGATGAGGTTCAGCACAACAACCCCACGGGGAGCTCCAGGCTGGGCACAGAGTGGCAGAAAGGGAGCTGGGAGTCTGGATTGCCAGGAAGGTGACCATGAGCCAGCAGTGTGCCCAGGTGGCCAAGAAGGCCAATGGCATCCTGGGCTGGCTCAGGAACAGCGTGGCCAGCAGGTCCAGGGAAGGGATTCTGCCCCTGTGCTCAGCCCTGGGGAGGCCACAGCTTGAGTCCTGTGTCCAGTTCTGGGGCCCTCAGCTCAGGGAGGAGATTGAGGTGCTGGAGCAGGTCCAGAGAAGAGCAAGGAGGCTGTGAAGGGATCCAGCACAAGTGCTGTGAGGAAGGGCTGAGGAGCTGGGGTGTTGAGGCTGGAGAAGAGGAGGCTCAGGGGAGACCTCATCACTCTCTCCAACTCCCTGAAAGGAGGTTGGAGCCAGGGGAGGGTTGGGCTCTTTTCCCAGGCAACTCTCAGCAAGACAAGAGGGCACAAAAGGTCTCAAGTTGTGCCAGGGGAGGTTTAGGTTGGAGATGAGAAAGAATTTCTTCTGGAGAGGGTGATCAGGCATTGGAATGGGCTGCCCAGGGAAGTAGTGGATTCTCCGTGTCTGGAGATCTTTCCAAAGAGCCTGGATGTGGCACTGAGTGCCATGGGCTGGGAACTGCAGCGGGAGTGGATCAAGGGTTGGACTTGATGATCTCTGAGCTCCCTTCCAACCCAAATGATTCTGGGATTCTGTGAATGGCTGAGGATGGAAAGGACCTTAGACATGGTCTTCTCCAAGCAGGGACACCTCTCATCCAGCCCAGGTTGCTCCAAGCCTCATCCAACCTGGCCTTGAACACCTCCAGGGAGGGGACAGCCACAGCTTCTCTGGGCAATCTGTTCCAGAGTCTCAGCATCCTCCTACTGAAGAACTTCTTCCTAACATCCCATCTAAACCTCTTGTCCTTTGGTTTCAAACCCTTTCCCCTTATACTGTCACTGGACACTCATAGAAAAAGTCCCTCTCCCTTTTTCTCAGTAGAGACAGGGAAGAGAGGCCCAGGTTTTAATATTAAAAAAAAAAAATTAAAAATCACACCAAGCATTTTTTGACATCTATTTGTTCAGGCCATGGAAATCTTGTGCTTTTCCCTTCATCTCCTCAGCCTGTGTCAATATAGAGAGACTGCCTATGTGCAAGTGTCACCTGAACCAAGGGGACACCATGACTCCTCCTCAATCCATTTGTTGGAGGAATCCCTCATGAAAGTAAGATCAGACAGACAGCTGGGACTGCTCCAGTTTCAGATCTATCTCACCATGTGTCCTATGTTACCATTTTTAATAGCAATTTTATAACAGCTGCAACTGCCAGGATTTCAAAGTCAGCCTCAGAAGACAACAAAAAGTCTCCTGAGAGTGTAAAGTGCTAAATGAGTGAATTTTTCACTCCTGGTGAGTGCCAGGGCTGTTCCCACACTTAGTCTCTCTCTTGTTATCAGCAGCAGAAACTGTTTGGTAACTTGGGATCCTTGAATCCCTCCCTGAAGGTGTGAGGCCACCAAGACAAGTTGGCTGGGTCACCCTATTCCTCTGTGAATCAGTGGCATCCTTAAGGTTTAGGGTTATAAATGGATTTTGCTTGAAGCCCTAAAATAAAAATGCTTAAGGCACACAAAGTTTAAACTGAATAGCACAACTCTTTAGTAGCTGCTGACTTGGAAAAGAGTAGAATGATCTCCAGCTAAGGTGACATACACAGAGAGAAAGGAAACTGGGGAAGAAAAGTGCTACCAAAAAAAAAAAAAAAAAAAAAAAAAAAAAGAGATACAAAAAAAATCTCCTTTTTCCCTAAACCCAAGCACTATCAGGGTGGGGAATTACAGGATGAAGGAGGGAGGTTTTCTGTAAAATAGTGATCACATTCCTCTCCCCGAGGCCCTACCCTGGTTTTTATTACACTGATTTCCTACACACACACTTAGGCTGGAATGATATTTTGGCTGTGGGATAGGCTGCATTAAGCAATTAGAAAAATGAAGGATAGCATTTCACAGTCTGGAAAACCAGATGCCCTTCAAAAAAGTTTATTCATTTAGTGCTGATAGCTCTGGATGTGTCCAGTATCCAGGTACGTGTGTTCCTTTCCAGCCCCAGGGCATGGGGAGTCTGTGGTTTCTTTAGACAAAAATAAGATTTCTATTTTTGTAGGATGGAAATATTACATGTAATTGGGAAGGAAGGGGAGAGAAAAGTCTACAACATACAGTATTGCACATGGAAAGAAATTAGTTGTATGGCAAAGTTTGTGGTATAGGTTTGAGGTGTTTTTTTTAATTTGCAAACAAATGTCACTTGTCTTTCTCATTCAGCTCAAAAAGAATCAAACCAACCTGAAATAAATATTTCATAGCTCTAAATGCAAGCCCATAACTGCACATTTAGTTGTTCCTGTTGTTACTGCTCATGATAAACCTGTTCTGATTGTTAGCATTGCTATAGCCACCTCCTCTGTGCAACAAAACCAACACACCTGATTTAGGAGCACTTCCTGGGATAACATCATCTCCTCCAGCTTCAGAGGGCTCCAAAGCTTTCAGCATCTCAGGGGTGAAGGACAGAGAGCCTGAGATTAAGCTGAGGTCTTTATGATCCCCTCTGTTAGCAGCAAACAATCTCTCAGACCCCTCACCTAAAGGTGTTTTAAACTTTCCCATTCCTCTCTCTTTCCTTTTCATAGAATCACAGAACTGGCTGGGTTGGAAGGGACCTCAGAGATCATCAAGTCCAACCCTTGATCCACTCCCGCTGCAGTTCCCAGCCCATGGCACTCAGTGCCACATCCAGGCTCTTTGGAAAGATCTCCAGACACGGAGAATCCACTACTTCCCTGGGCAGCCCATTCCAATGCCTGATCACCCTCTCCAGAAAGAAATTCTTTCTCATCTCCAACCTAAACCTCCCCTGGCACAACTTGAGACCTTTTGTGCCCTCTTGTCTTGCTGAGAGTTGCCTGGGAAAAGAGCCCAACCCCCCCCTGGCTCCAACCTCCTTTCAGGGAGTTGGAGAGAGTGATGAGGTCTCCCCTGAGCCTCCTCTTCTCCAGCCTCAACACCCCCAGCTCCCTCAGCCTCTCCTCACAGGGTCTATTTCCTTTCTAAAAGTCCCCCCTGAAGTGTAACCTGGTACAAATTACTTATTTATGGGCAACTTATTACTTATTTGTGTCCAGGTGTGTTTGCTGACCCCCAGCCCTTTGCAGAAACAGATCCTGAAGGAGCTGCAGCTGGGCCATGGAACATGGAGCTCCTTGAGAGCTGAACAGGGTGCAGGTGAAACACAGAGGAATTGATTTGTTTGCAGTGATGACTCCTGGGACCCAACCTGCACCTTGAGGTGTTTGTTCTGGTTTCATCATTGTTAACACAGCCTCTGGCCTGTGCACATTGGATATGAAATAATTAAGAGCAGTTAAGCTTCATGATTTGACAAGAAGGGAATATGAGAAGACACCTGCCTAATCCTGGGGGTTATTTTTCAAATAATCTAAAGAGAGGAGATTTAGATTAGCCAGATTTGGCAAACAGGATGCAAGACTGGCTGTGATGGGGGATTGCAGGTGGCTTGGGCAGCAGCAGAGCTTTGACCTGGGTGTGCAGATCTAGGCAGAGGGCCCAGGGGCAGCAGTGGTACCTAAAAGTTGGCAGCACCCTGAAGAAAGGTTTCAGGGCTGAGGGACTGGACACCCACTGCAGTGCCACTGAGGGGGAGGGTTCACACTGATGAAGGGAGCAGATCAATGGGCTCTAAGAAAAACCAACCTTTTCTTTTTCAGATGTCTGCCTTTCCCTAAAAAGTAAGATCAATTGGAACATCTTAGCAGCTTCCCAGTATCTGAAGGGGCTCACAAGAAAGCTGGGGTAGGGCTTTTTGTATGGGTGTGTAGTGAGAGGACAAGGGGAAATGGTTTAAAACTTGAAGAGGGGAGATTTAGATCAGATATTAGGAGGAAATTCTTTGGTGTGAGGGTGGTGAGACCCTGGCACAGGTTGCCCAGAGAGGTGGTGGAAGCCCCATCCATCCCTGGAAGTTTTTAAGGTCAGGCTGGATGGGGCTTGGAGCAACCTGGGCTGTGGGAGGTGTCCCTGCCCATGGGGTTGGGACTGGATGAGCTTTAAGGTCCCTTCCAACCTAAACCATTCTATGAACTGGTAAACACTTTTATCACCACTTGGGTAATAAAATGTTCCTGCTTGGCAGGGCAATGTGCTGGCAGGTCTGCTACCCAAGGGTGGGGTAAATGTATCAGCAATACTTTGATCCCAAAACTAATTAAAATGTTTTGTAAGCAATGGTCCATTGCTAAGTGTTTTAAATGGTGAGCTGATGATTTGGACTGGAACTGTCTCCTGCCAAGTGTTCCATACATACAGAACTGCCCTGCTGGAAGCAGGAGAGGCCATAGCCCTAGATTCAGCCTTAAACTATCTAACCAGTCCAAGCCCAACCCTGCTGCAGGGCACTGGAAGATAAGCAGCAACCTCCTGAAAGAGGAGTTCTCAGAGGGCTGGTAAATCCAAGTTCTCTCAGATTCAAGATGTCCTTAGGTCACATATTTGTATCACAGAATTGCCTTGGTTGGAAAAGAACTTCAAGATTATCAGGTTCAAAATTGTTGGAGATGAGGAGATTATTTTAAGGAATTATTGTTGTCTGTTCTGTTGACCACACCTCTACCTAGCACACACAGCTAAATGGAACTTTGGTCCACTCTGATGGGACATTAGGGCCCCATATTCCCTAAGGGAATATGATTTTAACTTAGCCTCACATCACAGGAGTCCCCAAATCAGTATCAGATTATAAATAGCAATCAATTCACCCTATAATGGATAAATTAAACATCTGATCTCAAGTATGGCTTGAGCCTCACTCTGGGCTCTGCTGTGCAATGTGTGTTTAAAGTCCAGAGTTAAGCTGGTTCTCATGTTCCAGTTGATGAAAGGATCAGTTTTCAGCCTTTTATTTCAGAGTTCTGTTTGCTTAGCTGACAATTATGCTTAATATAGAGGGGTTTAACATTCTCTAGATGGATGGACTTGTAGGGTCTGTGAATACAGTTTCAGATCATTTGTTTTGAAGAATGAATCACATCGATTCTGTCAATCATCCCAAAGCCTTTCAGGTTAAGAATGTGACTTGTTGCTAAAGGCTATATTTTTATGAGAATTTGAGTGAAAACGATCCTGCCACTTTTAAGTAGGGGGGAAAAAATGGTTGGAAAAATAGTTTCTTCCCTCCTTTTGATGGCTGTGATGATTAGGACTTAAGTACTTGAAGTCATGACTCAAGCCTTGCCTTAGTTAAAGCTCTGTTTGCCCTGGTGGCATCTAAAGGAGCTTTATCCCAGTTGCATTTTCCTCTGCATGCTCAAAAGAGAAAGACAACATCACGTTTTTCCCTCTATAGGAAATGTTATGGTTCTTAATTATACAAATGATACAAACTTATCAGGATGGCAGCTCCCAGCAGAGCACTGTTGCCTTTCTTCTGCAGTTCTACAGCACTGGGCTGGGGAAGGGAGCAGAAATTTGGCCTCGTTCTCTGCAGAAATCACTACAGAGCAGGGCAGCAGCCAGGAGCAGAAGAGCTGAGTCCTGTCTCCTGCTCATCTTGGCAGAGCTGCAATCCCAGCAGAACTAAAATAATATCTCCTGTCAGGCTTGGTCCTTAAGAGTCTCTTACCAGAGATTTTGTTCAGGCAGCTTCGCCAGCTCTGGAGCACAGAAGCTGAGGCTGGCTGAGGTTGGAGAAGGTCCCTAGAGATCATGAGGTCCAAATCCACCTCTCAGAGCAGTCACCCAGAGCAGGCTGGCCAGGACTTTGTCCATCTGGCTTCAGAATAATATCACCAAAACCAGAGATGTTCCAGATCAGATCATCACCAGAGCTGACACATAAAAAGCCTGCTTGAAATATTACAAGATGGACACTGTCTTCTTGCTAAGGTGGTCTCAGGGCATGAATCACTGCAGGATTATTCCACATGTAATGGAAGTATATTTCATTTAGGAGACCCAGTTTGGAACACTGGGACAATCTGGAATAAAACTGGTGACATGGCATCAGTGAAATTGTTTGCAAAGATAGAGAGGAAATATTGTTATGACTCCTCTGGGCATTTCAAACTTCCTTTCCTGACAAAAGTTCTCATCAGCTGATACCTAAAAGAAAAGTTGAGAGGCATTGCTAAGAGGCTGGAGAAGATGATCTTCATGATCTCTTCCAACCTAAACCATTCTATGGAAAAAAAAAAAAAAAAGCAGATTTTGGCTAACACAGGACATGAACCAACCTGATCTTCTTTTATGATAAGGTGACCCATATAGTGGATGAGGGGAAGGCTGTGGATGTGGTCTACCTGGACTTTAGCAAGGCCTTTGA
Organism: Calypte anna; assembly: GCF_003957555.1. NCBI lineage: Eukaryota > Metazoa > Chordata > Aves > Apodiformes > Trochilidae > Calypte > Calypte anna. The sequence continues at coordinate 2,311,464 of NC_044246.1, read as the reverse complement.
CACCGTCTCCCACAGCATCCTCCTGAAAAAGCTGTCAGCCCCCAGCTTGGACAGGGGCACTCTGTGCTGGGTTAGGAACTGGCTGGAGGGCCGGGCCCAGAGAGTGGTGCTGAACGGGGCTGCATCAAAATGGCGGCCATGGTGTCCCCCAGGGATCAGTGTTGGGCCCAGTGCTGTTCAATATCTTTAGTGATGATTTAGATGAGGGGATTGAGTCCATCATCAGCAAGTTTGCAGATGACACTAAGCTGGGGGGGAGTGTGGATCAGCTGGAAGGCAGGAGGGCTCTGCAGAGGGACCTGGACAGACTGGAGAGTTGGGATGATCCCAACGGGATGAGGTTCAACATTCCAAGTGCCGGGTCCTGCACTTTGGCCACAACAACCCCATGGGGAGCTCCAGGCTGGGCACAGAGTGGTTGGAGAGCAGCCAGACAGAGAGGGACCTGGGATTCTGGATTGACAGGAAGGTGACCATGAGCCAGCAGTGTGCCCAGGTGGCCAAGAAGGCCAATGGCATCCTGGGCTGGATCAGGAACAGCGTGGCCAGCAGGTCCAGGGAAGGGATTCTGCCCCTGTGCTCAGCCCTGGGGAGGCCACAGCTTGAGTCCTGTGTCCAGCTCTGGGCCCCTCAGGAAGTTCAGGAAGGAGATTGAGGTGCTGGAGCAGGTGCAGAGAAGAGCAAGGAGGCTGTGAAGGGATCCAGCACAAGTGCTGTGAGGAAGGGCTGAGGGAGCTGGGGGTGTTGAGGCTGGAGAAGAGGAGGCTCAGGGGAGACCTCATCACTCTCTCCAACTCCCTGAAAGGAGGTTGGAGCCAGGGGGGGTTGGGCTCTTTTCCCAGGCAACTCTCAGCAAGACAAGAGGGCACAAAAGGTCTCAAGTTGTGCCAGGGGAGGTTTAGGTTGGAGATGAGAAAGAATTTCTTTCTGGAGAGGGTGATCAGGCATTGGAATGGGCTGCCCAGGGAAGTAGTGGATTCTCCGTGTCTGGAGATATTTCCAAAGAGCCTGGATGTGGCACTGAGTGCCATGGGCTGGGAACTGCAGCGGGAGTGGATCAAGGGTTGGACTTGATGATCTCTGAGCTCCCTTCCAACCCAGCCTATTCTATTCTATTCTATTCTATTCTATTCTATTCTATTCTATTCTATTCTATTCTATTCTATTCTAACCCTGTATTCTGAGAGGTCAGATCTTTCTGCTCTCCTCTGCACTGAACACTGTGAGGCTGAACTTCCTATCTGTGACCTTTCCACACTGTACCAAGCACACAGGGGGGGAATTTTTCATCCTTACCAGTGGTGATTCTCTGCAATGGAGGAGAAAATGGCTCTGAGACTTCCTCAAAGATAAGCCAGCTGGTTTAGCTGATGCAGAATGTCTTTGAAGGCAATGCCATACATTAAAGTTACCAATTTTTGCATTATCATTTCTATTTTAGTGTCTCTCACCTCATTCTTCTGAATTTCTCACTGCACCATGACACAGAGCTCTGGTTAACATCACATTTATGTACCTGCTGCTTCTCCCTCTGTTTCTGCCTTTCTGCCTTCTAAATTGTTTCTGTTTTTTCCCTCTCTGGGGAAGCCTTGCATAAAGCAAGCTCAGAGGCAATGTTTTGGGACTCAGCATCTCCAAATGGCCCAGGCTGCCCAGAGAGGGGGTTGAGGCCTCATCCCTGGAGATGTTCAAGGTGAGGTTTGATGCTGAGCACCCTGCTCTAATGAGGGTGTCCCTGATACTGCAGGGGTTGGACTGGGTGACCTGGAGAGGTCCCTTCCTACCCAGATTATTCTATGATAATCAAACCAAAAATGGACACCATAAGAGAGATTTCTACAGCACCAGGCTCATAGATGGAAGAGTTGGACTAAGATGATCTCAGGAGGTCCCTGGCAGTTCCCTGGCTCTGTGCTATGCCCCGTGGTCTCTCCTGGCACTTCCAGTCCAAGCTGTCACACAGAAAATGCCTCTCAGAGCTTTATTACTGCCTGTTCCAGCTGCATCAACCCCTGACTCCCCCCTCCCCATCTCAGAGCTCTGATTGTATTTAAGCCTGGAACACAAAACCAGGTTATCAGGTTATATTTTTTTTTTTCCAGCTTCACATGCAGACCCCAGCCAAATACCTGCAAGCTGTTGTTCTGATGTTCAGATGTGCACCCTGCTCCTCAGCATTCGGATTTTCTTTAGACTCAGCACACATCCAACATTTCCTCTCCAGATGGCAGTGGGAAAGCCCCTAACCCAACTGCTCTGAGTTACCTCATTTATCACTCCTTTTAGGAGACACTTGGTTATCATGCCAAAGCACAGCCCTTCTCCTGCTGACAGCTGAAGTTATTAGAGGCAGCACCTCAGAAGTATTTTTGAAAGGCCCAAAGACATGGGGTGAAAAAGTCCTGGGGAAAAAAAAAAAAATCAGAGAAAAGTGAGTGTTCCCATGTTATGGACTCTGTCATCTTCCCCACTTGTGCAAATGTTGTGTAATGAGAGCTACTTTGGATTACTTGACTACTTGATTTGCCTGGTCCTTTCTTAACCCCTGGAGGTGAACAAATTCATAATCAGAGAATTATACTAACAAAGCTTGTTTTATTTGCTTCAGTCAAGGAATTAAAACTGATGTCTGATTGCCCCCCGGGCTTCCTCTGTGTTTTTATAATTCATTTTTCTTCCAGTTTTATGTCACATTTTTTTATTGCTTACTTTTTCCTTTGTATTACCTTAGTTATGAGTTACAGAAAACACATTCTTGAAACACACACAAGTTCATTGAGCACACTTCTTATTAGCATTCACTTAGCAGCAAAGATTTCTTTTGTATTTGACTTAATTTCATTTTCCATTCCACTCCTTTCCCTTCCATTTCATTTCAAATACCTCCTGATCATTTTGTAATGCTCTCACAGGAGGCTGAGCAAAAGGACACAGCCACCAGATTTAGGAGATTCTGCTAATAACACATCATCATTCCTGACTTCAAAGGATTTAAGAGCTTTAAAAATTTCTGGCTGCTTATCACAGCAGGGGGAAAAAAAAATTTCTGGAAGGAGAACATCAGCTTCTCTGGGGACAGATTATCAGGGGCAGTTACAACCTTGCTCAGCAAACCTCAATCAGCTTTTTGTTGGCTCTTTTTTGGCCCCCTGTGGCTGTGCAAGCAGTGATAAAAAGGGGCTTCCCAGCAAGTCAGTGAAAAAAAAAAAAAAATCATCTTGTGTCTTTACAAAAAAACATTAATCAAATGTGGACAGTTTTGAGGACCTGCAACAGACTGGTGTGGTTTGGAGTGCTGGCAAGAAAACACCTCTAGTCCTTGGATGGTGTAAACACTGAGCAAGGTGCCAACCTCAGTCCATGGAGCTGGGTGCTCCCTGACCAAAGGTGGGACTGGTCACCCCAGGTGTGATGCTCTAATGATGATCACCCCAGGTATAGAATCCTAGAATCCTAGAATGGGCTGGGTTGGAAGGGACCTCAGAGATCATCAAGTCCAACCCTTGATCCACTCCCGCTGCAGTTCCCAGCCCATGGCACTCAGTGCCACATCCAGGCTCTTTGGAAAGATCTCCAGACACGGAGAATCCACTACTTCCCTGGGCAGCCCATTCCAATGTCTAATCACTCTCTCCGTAAAGAAATTCTTTCTAATATCCAACCTAAACCTCCCCTGGCACAACTTGAGACCTTTTGTGCCCTCTTGTCTTGTTGAAAGTCATCTGGCAAAAGAGACCAACGTCCACCCGGCTCCAACCTCCTTTCAGGGAGTTGTAGACAGTGATGAGGTCTCCCCTGAGCCTCCTCTTCTTCAGCCTCAACACCCCCAGCTCTCTCAGCCTCTCCTCATAGGGTCTGTGCTCAAGTCCCTTCACCAGCCTGGTTGCCCTCCTTTGGACCTGCTCCAGGACCTCGATATCCTTCCTGAGCTGAGGGGCCCAGAACTGGACACAGGACTCAAGCTGTGGCCTCCCCAGGGCTGAGCACAGGGGCAGAATCCCTTCCCTGGACCTGCTGGCCACGCTGTTCCTGAGCCAGCCCAGGATGCCATTGGCCTTCTTGGCCACCTGGGCACACTGCTGGCTCATGGTCACCTTCCTGTCAATCCAAACTCCCAGGTCCCTTTCTGCCACTCTGTGCCCAGCCTGGAGCTCCCCGTGGGGTTGTTGTGTTGAACCTCATCCCACTGGAACCAGCCCAACTCTCCAGTCTGTGATCTGATCCATTCTCTGATACTGAGGTCAGAAGCTCATGACCTGAAGTGCATTGTAAGTGCTAATTATTGTCACTGAGGTTAATTATTACCAGCTCAGTAATGACTGATCAGCTGAGCAGTGATTGAGCCCCTTATGGGTAGAACACAGGTGAATGAGCTGTTTAAGTGTCACCACCAGCAAAGCCAGAACTTTGTTCTGGAGCCTGAACCATTGCCAAGGAGTGGATGTGTCCATGTGCCAACCTGGGCAGCTGGGGGTAGGGACCTGTTGGCCACTGTCATGGGATGGTCCACAGCTTAGTGATACAAGAAAAAATAAAAGAAAATTTAAAAGAACAGTATTGGAAAGAGTAGAACTGCATGTTCAGCTTCCTGTCAATCCAATGTCCCTGCCCATGCAGGGGTTGGACCAGGATGAGCTTTGAGGTCTGTCCCACCCTATGATGTGCCAATCCTTTTCACAATGCCTGGTCTCTCCTTGGTCCTCTCATTTTAAGGTGCCCCCACTGCTCAGTGGGCAAGCAACACCCCTGGCATGCCCTGTCATCCTTCCCTAAGAACTTCCATACCTGCCATACTAATTACTGCCAAGGTTCCACCTTCCTCTGGAGGCAACTTGTTTTTCCAGCTACACTTCCATCTGCTCCCTGCCTTGGCTCAGTTCTGAGCACTCCACACTGTACAGGTGCCTTTTCTGGAAGCACTTCCATCTATCCCTGAGGCACTCTCTCCTCTTGGCTTTCTAAAGTAAGCACCTTCCCAAGCTTTTCCTTTCCTCCTCATCCCCCCAAGCTGTTTTACACCCAGGTACAGCAGATTTCCCCCACTCACCACCCCTGCCCTTTCCTGCAGCCCAGAAAATCCCTTCACATGGTACCACTGCTCCTCCCCTCTGCTTCCCCAGGAGCCTCCTACCCTGGAGCAACAACCCTGGCAGCTGCTGCCAAACCCTCATCCAGCAGAGGATGCTCAGTGATTGCTTAGGATGGAGGAGAAATCCATTTGGGATCCATCTGGGGAGAGGGGTTTTTTGCCTAGAGCAGAACATTTCCCTTGCTCTTCATTTGTGGTGTTCTCCCCTCCCAACCACCCACTGGTGGGAGACCTCTACAAACGGAGGGAGATGTTGAGGCTACTCCACCTCAAACAGACTCATCCAAGGCACAAAACCTCGACTAAATCTGGGGGAGACCAGAAACAAAGGAGTTAAATCTTCCTCTCCTATAGCCTGGCTGGGGGGGAGCACCACATGGGAATTTATTGATTATTTTTGAAGGCTTTTTTTCATCTCAAGGTGAAGTGGGAAAAGTTCAAGCTTGAGGGCCACACCAGCTCCAAATAATCCCATTAGGAAAAGCTCCAAAGTTGTAGGTGGGGGTGTAATGTTTTTCAAACACTGAAATCAAAATATTTTAGCAGAAAGCATTTGCAGACAATTCCAAGCTGCTAGGGGTGGCACCCAGAGACATTGCAGTTCTTCCCTTTCCTCCCACTCATCAGTCTTGCTGGGTTTTGAGCAATGAAAGTCTCAGGAGCTTTTTAGGATCCTTTTCCTCTTAGAATCATAGAATCATAGAATCATAGAATTGGCTGGGTTGGAAGGGACCTCAGAGATCATCAAGTCCAACCCTTGATCCACTCCCGCTGCAGTTCCCAGCCCATGGCACTCAGTGCCACATCCAGGCTCTTTGGAAAGATCTCCAGACACAGAGAATCCACTACTTCCCTGGGCAGCCCATTCCAATGCCTGATCACCCTCTCCAGAAAGAAATTCTTTATCATCTCCAACCTAAACCTCCCCTGGCACAACTTGAGACCTTTTGTGCCCTCTTGTCTTGCTGAGAGTTGCCTGGGAAAAGAGCCCAACCCCCCCCTGGCTCCAACCTCCTTTCAGGGAGTTGGAGAGAGTGATGAGGTCTCCCCTGAGCCTCCTCTTCTCCAGCCTCAACACCCCCAGCTCCCTCAGCCCTTCCTCACAGCACTTGTGCTGGATCCCTTCACAGCCTCCTTGCTCTTCTCTGGACCTGCTCCAGCACCTCAATCTCCTTCCTGAACTTCCTGAGGGGCCCAGAACTGGACACAGGACTCAAGCTGTGGCCTCCCCAGAGCTGAGCACAGGGGCAGAATCCCTTCCCTGGACCTGCTGGCCACGCTGTTCCTGAGCCAGCCCAGGATGCCATTGGCTTTCTTGGCCACCTGGGCACACTGCTGGCTCATGTTCAGCTTCAGCTTCTTGTTTCTCTCTGCCTTCCAGAGCCTGACACCAGCCTGAACAAAAACCTGAGGGATTGGCTGGATTCTTGGTGCCATCTGCTGTCTTCCCCAGATCTTAGCAGTCAGCTCACAGATTTTTTATTTCAGAGAGCACTGAGTAGGAGAAATATAGATTATTTCTATAATATATAATAATAATATATTATTTCTATTATTTCAATTGTATGGTCTTGTTCCTGAGAGGCAACAGTCACTCAGAACTCCATCTCACTTCTTTCATATCTTTTTTTTTCCCCTATTATCACAGTGAGATCAATTTCCACCAGGTCACAGCCTGTTCAGGATTCCTCCAAATTATTTCCAGTTCTTTAATAAGTCACCTCCCTTTGCTTTTAAACTTCCCAACTCTTAATTACCCTAACTTCAAAAAAAAAAAAAAAAATCATTCCTTGTTTCTAGTGACTTTTATCCCCAAATAATGCACTGGGTTTCCTCCGAGGTGGAAAGGGGTCTTTCAGAAGCCAACACAATGAAAAGATAACATTGTCTCCCCACAAAGAGAGCCCCCAGAGGAGTCTGTGCATTCCCAGGCTGCTTCCTGGATGGGAAGCAAGATATAATTAAACACCTTCCTCAGAGCTGAAGAAAGGAGCAGTGTCTAAAAGTGTCACCTCCAGCTGCTTTGTGAGAGCAAAGCTCCCTGCCTGGAGGCTGGAGAGTTCAGCTGGAAAACCCTTCTGAGGACAATCAATAGTTTGAGAGTCTCAAAATCATTACATTTCCAGCTCTTTCAGCTTAATAATTGTCCAAGATATTGGATATTGGGTGAAGGTGACAGGGCCATAGCAGTCACTAATTTACTTTTAAAACTACAGCTCACTTATACTTTGAGATAAGCTCTTTGCCAGTCTGAATTAACATATTTGACACTGCAACACACCAAAAAAAAATTACCTCCCTTTCTTTCTGTAGGAGAAACAAGAGTTCTGGGATGATGGATGCACTCCAGCAGACCCATCCTTCATGAGTTTTCCTTCATCTTCAGTGTGAGCTTCATTTTTCACAGCATCCTCTAGCAGTGAGCTTCTCAACTGAACTTGGTGTTGAGCAAAAAGCATTTTTTAGTACTGCTTCTCCACCATAACCTGCATGGTAATATTGCAATCAGCCTCTCAAGGCCTCTAGGGAAAAAAAAAGACAAAAAAGAAAAAAAAAGAAAAAGAAGAAGAAAAAAAGAAAAAAAAAAAAAAGTAGCTGGTAACTCAACTTCCTAATGTTGAGTTCCTAATGTTCCTAATGTTCCTTATGTTCCTACAAAGGAAATAACCCCTTGAAAATTACCTGTGCCTTTTAGAAATATCTTTTTCAAAGGTAAAAAAACTCATCTGATTTTCCTTGATAAATTAGCTTGATTGGTGATTTGCCAGTCTAATTGATCCCAGAAGGAACATGCTGCCAGCAGCTCCTGCCTAAAGAGATGCAAAATGCACCAAACCCACCTTCTCTCTGGGCTCCCCATGTCCTGCTCAGCCTTCTGAAGGACAGACCCAACCTCCTAACTGCTGCTAGGAATGATTTAGTTTACAGATTCATGCCAGAGAGGAAAAACTTCCTAAAAACTGTCTGTACTCTCACTTTTTTAGGTACTGACACTCTTCAAGTGTGCTATACCCAAGCTACAAACTGCATTTTATACACAACCAAACACAGACATGTGAAGAGATGTAATACAGCTCTGTTTTTCCTTCCAGTCTGGCAATTCTGAAGCTGTTCTCAATGGAGTGTCACTCATTGGTGTCCTGGTTTGGGCCAGGATAAAGGTGATTTTTCTGTCTTGTACTTTTGCTTTCTGCTCAGTCTCTTTAAGTAGTTGCACTTGCTGAAATGAACAGCAAGTTTCTCAGACAGTGTGTGCTTCTAGGACTGATAACACTTGATGTTTAGAGTTACAGCCAGAGCCTGGTGTGCAGAGCCAGGGACACTGCTCAGCTCTGAGGAACATTTTACCCTCCAGAAGGAATAAAGAGGTCCCACCTGCAGCCTCCTTTGGGGAGGAAGGGACAAGAGAGATGCCAGAACTGACCAAACAGAGCATTCCATCCCATACAACTCATACTCAGGATAAATCTGAGGGATCACCAGAGCTTCCAGCCTCCTGCCCTTCCTGCCTTTCCTGCTTCCCTTCCTTCACCCAGCATCCTGGGAGGATTCCATCCCTTCCTCTGCCTGTGCTCCTCATCCATCCCAGCCCATATCTGTGTGTTCCTGCCTCCAGCTCCAACTGCTCTGACCCCAGGATTCCAGCCTGGACTTTCCCAGGGCTGCCCTGCAGCCTCGGTGGTGACGTGAGAGTTATTGGGGAAAAGGGGGGAGGAATGTGGGATCCATTTTCCTGTATATTTGTATAGATTTAGTCATTTTTCCTATTTATCATTCCTGTTTCATTAAAGCTGTGTAGTTTAGTTTCCAACCCATCAGTCTCTCTCCCTTATTCTCTCTCCTTTCTTTATCAAGGAGGAGAGAGAGATTAATAGGGAGCATCAGTTAATTGGTTTAATTGCCAGGCCAGTGTTAAACCCTGACAACTGGCCATTACTGCAAATAAAACATAATCCTTTTAAGGGAAACTTCTGCTCCCCCCAAAATTAACTTGAATAATTCCAAAGCTTTTCTTTCTATTATTCCCCTTGATTTGGGACTCCAGAGTTTCAATCTCAGCCTCCTCCACTTGAACACAACACATGAAGAATTTTTCTGGCAGCATTAATTTAAGGTGCAAGATCAGAAGTTTTCATAGCAGCAATTGTACATGAAAAATGAACATCCCATCAAACTCAGAATAGCTGGGATTGATTTCTTCCTGAAATGTTGTCCAAGCTTCCTCCCTTCTCTGTTTAAACACACTGATACTTCCTTAACCTACTTCCTACTTCCAGAGGCCTCAACTTCCCAGCTTCATTCAGGTGCTGAATGGTGAAGTGTGGCTACAGGGAGTGTTCTGCCTGACTCTGATCCCTTCCCTTTGGCTTTTCACCCCTTCACCTTGCCTTTTCCACACGATAAATGGTTGGCAGCCAGAGCTTTCTGTCCACCTCTGAGCAGCCCGGTGTAGTCTGGTTCTGTGCCATTAGATGTCACTCTGGAACACGCAGAAGATGAAACCATGACCCAGAGCCTTCTCATCAGTAAATAATCACCCAGTTGCACAGCACAAGACACATCTTCCCAAACAGCACCTTTCCCACGTGTCCTCTACACTATGGACACCTCCCCCTTCCTCTGCAGCTCCTCTGCTGACACCACAGCAGGCACCAAACAGAAAAAACTGAGTCCTGTGCTCCTTTCACTTCATAGAATCATCATAGAATGGGTTGGGGTGGAAGGAACCTTAAAGCTCCTCCAGTCCCAACCCCATGGTCAGGGACACCTCCCACAGCCCAGGGTGCTCCCAGCCCCATCCAACCTGGGCTGAGACACTGCCAGGGATGGGGCAGCCACAGCTTCTCTGGGAAACCTGGCACAGGGGCTCAGCACCCTCACACCAAAGAATTTCTTCCTAAATCTCCCCTTTTCCAGCTTAAAACCAATCCCCCTTGTCCCACCACCCCATGCCCTCCTCCCCAGCTTTCCTGGAGCCCCTTCAGGTACTGGCAGGCAATTACTGGCTCTCCTTGGAGCCTCTTCTTCTGAACAACCCCAGCTCTCTCATCCTGTCCTCCCAGGAGAGGTGCTCCAGCCCGCTGCTCATCCTCAGGTGATGAGGTCCTGGAGCAGTTCCAAAGGAGGGCAACCAGGCTGGTGAAGGGACTCGAGCACAGACCCTATGAGGAGAGGCTGAGGGAGCTGGGGGTGTTGAGGCTGGAGAAGAGGAGGCTCAGGGGAGACCTCATCACTCTCTCCAACTCCCTGAAAGGAGGTTGGAGCCAGGGGGGGGTTGGGCTCTTTTCCCAGGCAACTCTCAGCAAGACAAGAGGGCACAAAAGGTCTCAAGTTGTGCCAGGGGAGGTTTAGGTTGGAGATGAGAAAGAATTTCTTTCTGGAGAGGGTGATCAGGCATTGGAATGGGCTGCCCAGGGAAGTAGTGGATTCTCCGTGTCTGGAGATCTTTCCAAAGAGCCTGGATGTGGCACTGAGTGCCATGGGCTGGGAACTGCAGCGGGAGTGGATCAAGGGTTGGACTTGATGATCTCTGAGCTCCCTTCCAACCCAGCCAGTTCTAGGATTCTATGAATTTCTAAGGCGTCCAGTTTTCAATCCCATGGAGACAGCACAACACAACACAGCTGAGGGTGCCTCTGGGAGGGCTGAAGGGCAAAACTGAGCATGGGGGCTGAGCTCAGAGCAAATAATCCACCAAAGGAGATGTCTGATGGATTGGATCTGAAGCCAACTGATTAACCACTGTATTCCTGCTTTGTTTCTTACAGGATCTTCTTCCTTTGGACTTTTTGGTTGGTTGCTTGCTTGGTTTGTTTGTAGTTTTCTCCTGACTTGTTCCCAGGGAAGCATTTCATCAGTTTGTTGCAACTCCCCCAGGGAAAGAGGGGGGTGATGGTAACTTTGATCTCAGAGGAAGAGATAGTGGCAAGGTGAGGTGTTCCCACATCTTGTTGGGTGGATTGTGCTGATGCTGAAACCCTGGGAGAAAAATTCCCCACCTCCTGTGGCAGGAGGATCAGAGCCTAAGTGCATTTACTGCATTTCCTCTATTCCCAGCCTTCCCACCCAGGGCACTGGGACACTTTCTGCACCAAGTGCAGGGAGCAGAGCTGCCACATCCTACAAACCAGGACACGTTTTCCAAGCCCCCTCATTTCCTACAGACACAACTCTACAGCTGGGAAGTTTTGGGTGCATCCTAGAACTTCAGCCCAAGGGAAAAATCCTGCTTGGGATAAAAGACTTTTGCCAACTGCTACACAGTTCCATTCATTCTCAGCAGCATCTTTGAAGTACCCTGCAACCTTATGGCATCTATGGATTTTGGGGCAGAGCACCTCACAGGTGGCAGCAAGACAAGGTTGGATTAATTGAAAAGGAAATGAAGGAAAGGATTATAAAATCCCACAGGTTATTAAAGGTTTTGCTTTCTGATGCCAGAGGCATTCTGCCCTCTCAGAAAATACACAGGTGGAAAGCCAAAAGAAAAGGGGTGGTGGGTTTCAGCCCTGACATGGAAGTAAAATTCCCCCTGAATCAAGTGAGAAGGCTGAGAGCTCACCTCCCAGAAATGGCAGCCTTTATTACCCCAGAAGTTACCCCAGAAACCAGTCACATAGAGGAGCAACTCTTATCCCTCCTCCAGAGATGGGGAGCCTGAGGACTAATTCCTGGGGGCATCACATCCCATGGCTGTGGAGTTTTTGGAGGGTTTTTTCCCAGTATGCTTGGGCCAGCTGAAGTGCCAAGCCTGGGCACAGACCCAAGGATGCAGGAGTGCTGAAAAAAGACACTGAAATGTTCCAAGTTCAGCCCTGTCTGTAAATACTGAGCTGATCTCAGCATCAGCTGGGGGGTGTTCTTTGGGGTAGGAGCCAAGCATTCCAAACTAAGCTGGTTCATTTTCCAGCAGGAAACCAATACCCTTCAACTTGTGACTGTCACCCTCACCTGCCCCATTTCCAGGGGCAAGGTGCTGCTCTGCATGCTGGAAGAAGGATGGCTCAAGTTGTGCTGCACTTGCTCTCCAGAAGACCTGATTGAGGATTCAGCTGCTGTCCTGGAGGTTTTTCCTGAGACAGTTGCCTTCTCCACCTGCAAGACAGCAAAGCATGTCCTCTAGTCCTTCATTCTCATCAGGTATCTTGAAAAAAGCACTGAGCATCTTCTCCTCCATCACACCCTCTCGAGTCTCATCTTCTTTCTTCATTTTCCCACAACCAGAACCTCCTCCCATATCTCTGGCAGAGGATTCTCAAGTCTTGCTTGCCACCTCCTCTGCATTTCATCTTAGGGGGGGGAAAGAAGATGCCACCCATCTCAGCATTGCTTCCAGAGGACTATAAAGACTCCTCTTGCTACTTTAATTTGATGTCCTGGGAGGGGTGGATTACTGTCCCCTAACCAGGATGGATCTGAATGGAATACACTGATTAACAAACAGAAAATGTACCAAACCTTCCAGATTTTCTCTAGGAACAGCTTTACAAGATTCACTCAAGGATTTACTTGCTGGGAAGGAGATGTGAGCACCTAATTCAAAACATCCTCTTCTGCAGAGATGAAATATTTCTTTGGGTGCCCACACATGCAGGGATGCTTTGGGTTGGTTTTTTTTCAAGTGTTTGTCCTTAATCTGTACTGCAGCTGCTGCATCAGTGTTATTTTCCAGGTATTAAAAACATTCAGCAGGGTCACTGCTAGCTAAGGTTTCAGGCTCTTGCTAACAGATGGCAGATGTTCTTTGTGGTAGCAATGAGGAGAGCAGCTGCTTGTGTTTGGGAAGAGGGAATGGAGAAAACTTGTTCCACACTGATGTTTGGAGAGGGTTGGTCCTGGGGCTTCAGGCAGACCCAGCAAGGTTTAAAAAAGCACTGAAGTCTCCCTGGAGGTCAGAAGAAGAGGGCAAAACAATATTTGCCCTGCTGGTGTGGGGGGCACTAAATTCTCCTCCTTTGCAAGGCAAATTCTGAGCCAAAATCTCTGCCAGGAGAAAGAAGTTTTGAAGAACTGGATCCAGGAAATCTGTCAGCACTGCAGGGAAGAGGAATCTGGGAAGCAGGAATGGACAGGAATGACCTGACAGACAACAGACAGGCAGCACGGCTGTGCTGGGGCTCTAAAAGAAGGAAAAGGGCTCAGGGAAAGCAACCCAGTGCCCATCCTGCTAGCAGCTGAGGTTGGCTCTGGACACACACTGAGGTAGCAGCTGATTCCAGCTCAGAAATGACACAGGGCTCCTGTGGAAGCAGCCCCAGTGTGTCCTGAGAGTGAAGACTGATGTGAGAGATGAAGAGCAGACACATGCAGATAGAAGCCACCAAATCTAGGCAGGACCTGAAAAGCTTTGGGAGGTTCAGTTCATCCCTTAAGCAACTTCTGATTTCTTCTGTTTCTCTCCATATCATTCAGGACTCCTGATGGTGTTAACTGATTTTGGGGTTTTTTTTCTATAATCACTCTTCAGTTTCTGGCTGTAGAAACAAACAGAACCTGCAGATACTTCAAAGGCCTTCTCCAAGCTCCAGGTTAAATGAACTCAGCGGGGTGGGCAGGCAAAGCTCTGACTGAGCTCTAGGAATGTTCTCCCCTCTCTGACATAAATCTCCTGCTGACCCTGTGGCACTGCCATCCTCTTCTGCTTCTCACACCAACACATTTGCCACCAACTGAGAACCAGAGCATCAGGGGCTGCAGAGGTGTGTAAAGAGAATAATTACAAAACTTAATACCCACTTGAGGGGGAAAAGCTCCTCTGAAACTCCTTTGCCAACTCTTTGGTGTTGCTATTCCAGAGAACACAAGTGTCCACATCACCTCTGAAGCAGTCTAAGAACATTCAGCAGGAAGAGAGGCTCAGGGTGTTTGTTTTCTAGCCTGGCACAGGTTGGAAAAGTCCCTGGCAGAAGGACAGCAAGCCAGGAGATGCTTTCTAGTCTCACTCCAGAAAACCACGTGGAAAGGGAATGAGGGTGTGTGGGTCAAGAAATGAGAGGTTTTATTGTACATTTGTAATTTATTGTATTACAAATTTCACACAATACCAAACCATCTCAAGTCCAATTAACTTGTTCCATTTGCAATCCATTTCCAGGTTCCATTTCCATGTGTCTTTTTGCAATCAAATGATGGTTAAGGATTAACTATAAACATCAAGTGTTATCAGTCCTAGAAGCACACACTGTCTGAGAAACTTGCTGTTCATTTCAGCAAGTGCAGCTGCTTACAGGAGACTTAGCTAAAAGCAAAAGTACAAGACAGAAAATCACCTTTCTCCTGGCCCAAACCAGGACGTTATGGGTTGCTGATATTCATTTATACTACTTTACATGGTTTTAAGAATGGAGTGGTTTATAAAAAAGCTCTGGTTTCAGTTCCCTGTCCCTTGCCTTTCCCAAGTGGCAATGAGATCTGCAATCAAACTACTCACATCAACAAAAGCCAGTTAAGAACTTAGCCAAGGAATGTTCAGAGGCACCTGAAAGAAGCACAAAGGTGCTGAAGAGCAGTAAGTTGTAGAGAGGATGACACAGCAAAGCTGGGGTAGAGAGAGTGTACCTGTGCCTCTGTTTGTTCACAGCCTATTCACAAAAAAACCCCAAACCAAAACACAAAAAAAACCCCACACCAAAATAAATTAAGAATAGAAAACTTAATAGAAATATTAATAGAAAACTTAAACACAAACTCCACCACCTCAGTAGCAGAGGAACTAGAGATCAGCTGGGCATCTCCCTTGTCCTGGTTTGGGCCAGGATAAAGGTGATTTTCTGTCTTGTACTTTTGCTTTCAGCTCAGTCTCTTGTAAGCAGCTGCACTTGCTGAAATGAACAGCAAGTTTCTCAGACAGTGTGTGCTTCTAGGACTGATAACACTTGATGTTTAGAGTTACTGCTGGAGCCTGGTGTGCAGAGCCAGGAACACTGCTCAGCTCTGAGGAACATTTTACCCTCCAGAAGGAATAAAGAGGTCCCACCTGCAGCCTCCTTTGGGGAGGAAGGGACAAGAGAGATGCCAGAACTGACCAAACAGAGGATTCCATCCCATACACCTCATACTCAGGAGAAATTTGAGGCATCACGAGGGCCAAGCCATGATTTCCTGCTTCCAGCTTCCAGCTCCTGCCCTTCCTGCCTTTCCTGCTTCCCTTCCTTCACCCGGCATCCTGGGAGGATTCCATCCCTTCCTCTGCCTGTGCTCCTGATCCATCCCAGCCCATATCTGTGTGTTCCTGCCTCCAGCTCCAACTGCTGCTGACCCCAGGATTCCAGCCTGGACTTTCCCAGGGCTGCCCTGCAGCCTCGGTGCTGACGTGAGAGTTATTGGGGGAAAGGGGGGAGGAATGTGGGATCAATTTTCCTTTATATTTGTATAGATTTAGTAATTTTTCCTATTTATCATTCCTGTTTCATTAAAGCTGTGTAGTTTAGTTCCCAGCCCATCAGTCTCTCTCCCTTATTCTCTCTCCTTTCTTTATCAAGGAGGAGAGAGAGATTAATAGATAGTGTCTGGTACTCAGTTTAATTGCCAGGCCAGTGTTAAACCCTGACATCCCTTCATCTTCCCCATCCTGCAATGTGCAATATGTGCTTTAACCCATCCCACTGCTGAGCCCACATCAGTGTTCCAGCCTGCTTGGAAATTTTCCATTTGTTTTTCCACAGGTTGCTTGGGATTTATAACTGCCCCCCTTACCCCTCCCTGATGGATTCAGCAGACCCTCCCTGCACGTGGCAAAGCATGCAAAACCCCAACTGGTGGTACCCATCTGCACCTGGAGGTTTGCAAACCTCTTGGTTTGCATAACCTGCTGAAAATAAGAGCCTTACAGAAAGAAAAACCCAACACATTTTCCTGACAGCACAGCTCTTCCTCTGTAATATGCCTAAAAGCAAAGTGCCATCATTTGTAAATTAATTTTCATTCAGTAGCTAGCTGAGCAAACCTTTATAGGAAAGAAAGAGTGAAAAAAAAAAAAAAGAAATAAATAGCACTTTTCCAGTTTGCTGCTGCTCTTTTTAGACATGAAAAAAATGCAGCAAAGGCTTTGCTGCTGAGAAAAGCTTGCCATGGTTTTGCTCCCCTGATGCACTTAGCAATGGTGCAGTGGTGGTGTGTACACCACTAAATTTTGCCAGTTTTTAATGCTGAAGCAATCTCTGCTCTGGTTTTATCACTGAGTGGCTATAGGGGCCAGCCAGAGCCCAGCTCTGGGAACTGGAGACACAACTGGATCTTTGGGATTAATTCTTCCAGGGTAGACTCAGCAGGAAAACAAGTTCCCCAAGGCAGGGTTTGAATTTGTCTGCTCCTTCTAAACAGAGGCAAAGCAATGGTTGAAGCAGAGGATTCAGCATGTGGGGTTCCATACATTTCATTTTCACCTTCCATCCACAAAAGGAAAGGATTTAACATTATCAGAATGAAGAAAGGATTTTGATAAGGCTTCTTCTCACACCTCAGGTGCTGCTGACACTGACATGATGCTGTGGGGAACCACATCTGCACTATCTAATAAAAATCATGGAAATAAAACCATTTCCCAGGCAGCACAGTGCTCAAGATGACCCTCAGACACCACCCTTTATGTCTTATTACCTCACAAAATACACAAAACTCTTCCCAGTAACCACTCAGGTCAGTGGAGCAAACTAAGTCTGCCCTGTTTTATCTTCCCTAGAAAACAGAATGCATTTTAAAGCATGCCAGATAAAATCCCAGCCTTCACAGGACAGCAGGACATAATTATGGGGGTTTTTTCTGCATTTTTAAAGAAATAATTCCAAAGGAGGAGACCTCCAAGCATCCAGCAAGCTAAGGGCTCATTATCTGCATGCACTCAAAGGCTGTTAGTCAATAAAAGCACATTACCATCCCCTCCTCTGCATTGCAGTCTAACCCCCACAAACCTCCAGTGCAAATAAATCTGATCACAGCAGCTCCCATCCAGCAAACTGGAAAAGGGATTTCCTTTCTTTCCCTCTTTTTTTTTCCCGGATATCCCCAAACTACTGATTTTTAACAAACCCAAGATGTTTTGTCCTCAAGGACCCAGAATTTGCAGACTAAGATTAGTGGCTCACCAGGCCTCAGTGTAGCAAAAGAAAACAGTGAGCACAGAAATGGTGCTTTTTTAAAGCACTTATTTAAAGTTAGGTGAGTGTTTACACAGCTTGCTGAACAGCCTTGGTGCTTTCTACCTCTATGTCCTGAAAACTTTTGCCATCCTTAACTAAACTCATTAATACATCACCATGAAAGGACCCTTTTTTAGTTCTTTCTGGCACTGTGGTTTAGTCACATTGGGGAAAAACAATATTTGAGGGGGGGTTGCACTAATTAAAGGTTAAGCTACACCTGCCCAGAAAAAAGGAAAAAAAAGGCAGTGCCTGTCAGGGTTTAACACTGGCCCAGCAATTAAACCAAGTGACAGATGTTCTCTATTAATCTCTCTCTCCTCCCTGATAAAGAAAGGAGAGAGAATAAGGGAGAGAGACTGATGGGTTGGGAACTAAACTACACAACTTTAATGAAACAGGAATGATAAATAGGAAAAATGACTAAATCTATACAAATATACAGGAAAATGGATCCCAGGTTCCTCCCCCTTTCCCCCAATAACTCTCACGTCAGCACCGAGGCTGCAGGGCAGCCCTGGGAAAGTCCAGGCTGGAATCCTGGGGTCAGCAGCAGTTGGAGCTGGAGGCAGGAACACACAGATATGGGCTGGGATGGATCAGGAGCACAGGCAGAGGAAGGGATGGAATCCTCCCAGGATGCCGGGTGAAGGAAGGGAAGCAGGAAAGGCAGGAGGCTGGAAGCTGGAAATCAGGAAATCTGCTTTGGCCTCGTGATGCCTCAAATTTATCCTGAGTATGAGGTGTATGGGATGGAATCCTCTGTTTGGTCAATTCTGGCATCTCTCTTGTCCCTTCCTCCCCAAAGGAGGCTGCAGGTGGGACCTCTTTATTCCTCCTGGAGGGTAAAATGTTCCTCAGAGCTGAGCAGTGGCCTTGGCTCTGCACACCAGGCTCCAGCAGTAACTCTAAACATCAAGTGTTATCAGTCCTAGAAGCACACACTGTCTGAGAAACTTGCTGTTCATTTCAGCAAGTGCAACTACTTACAAGACACTGAGCTGAAAGCAAAAGTACAGGACAAAAAATCACCTTTATCCTGGCCCAAACCAGGACAGTGCCCTTCTTTTTGTAAGAATTCAATGGAATCCTTCAGTAGGGTAGGAGGAATCCTTCATACTCTGGAACTGCACACTGGAATGAGCATCTTCTCCTGGAAATATATATATTTTTTTTTTTTAAATAAGCAGGTTCTGACTTTAAACACACCAGCTTTTGCTTTAGTTTTTTTTCAGAGAAGTATAGCACTTTGCAAACAGAAAGATCAGTTACACACAAAGAATGGTGAAAAACCAGATGTAGGTGGAAATGCTGGCTAAGAATCTGATGTGAAGCATATGATGGAAATATAAAGCAATGGAGCAAGGAGTCTCTGGTGTAGCTTTAAAGGCTTTTATGGATTAATTAGTTATTAATGCTGGGCAGGTGGAAGAAGAAAATTGGGATCCCTTGGAATGAAGGAAAATGGAAATGATAAATGATTAAATCAACCAACCAGCAGGGAGTGTGATGCCAAATTATTTTAGAAGGCAGTTGTGCAACCCGAAGATATTTCTAATATTAGGAGGGAAGCCCATAAAGAAACAAAGTGTGCAGGTAAGAATCAGAGCAGCCCCTGGAAGGAGGGATTACAAGTGACCTGGAGTAATCTGGGGTGGAAAGAGAAAAGGTGGGAGGTTGGCTATGGAAATGTGCTCACCTGCACTGGAAGGGTTGAAGGGTAATGAAGTAAAGGGCAAGAATAATGAAGAGCAAGGACCAGACTGGGAGGAGTGTCTGGAACTGTCCTGCAGTGTTGCTGAAATTCATGTTTAACATTAACAATTAGGAAGAGGGTTTTAAAGAACACTGTAATGAAACCTCCAGGGGATGTGAATTTGCTAAGTGGGATGAATTGCAATGAGGACAGAAAAATGATGCAGTCAGGAAAAGTCAGGAGGAATGTGAGGTTCTGCTGGGAATAAAATACAAACTATAATTGGTGGGAGGAAATATGAAAAGGAAGGAGGCTGCAGGAAAGAATTAGGGCTTCATATCAGAGGTGACTGGTAATCAGCTCTGAATTTTCATCAGGATGCCAAGGAGAGCTATAGGAGGCATCACTGGATGTGGGAAAATAGAATCACAGAGCCAAAGAATGGTTTGGATTAGAAGGGACTTTAAATATGAAGACCCAACCCCCCTGCATGGCCAGGGACACCTCTCACAGGTTGTGTACCCCATCCATCCAACCTCACCTGAGACACTGCCAGGGATGGGGCAGCCACAACCTCTCCAAGGAACCTGTTCCAGGCTCTTACCAATGATTTTTCTCCTTGGCTTGAGATGTAGGAGCACAAAGTACAACTCCCTGAAAGGAGGTTGGAGCCAGGGGGGGGTTGGGCTCTTTTCCCAGGCAACTCTCAGCAAGACAAGAGGGCACAAAAGGTCTCAAGTTGTGCCAGGGGAGGTTTAGGTTGGAGATGAGAAAGAATTTCTTTCTGGAGAGGGTGATCAGGCATTGGAATGGGCTGCCCAGGGAAGTAGTGGATTCTCCGTGTCTGGAGATCTTTCCAAAGAGCCTGGATGTGGCACTGAGTGCCATGGGCTGGGAACTGCAGCAGGAGTGGATCAAGGGTTGGACTTGATGATCTCTGAGCTCCCTTCCAACCCAGCCAGTTCTAGGATTCTAGGATTCTATGAAAGGAGACTGTGTCCTGCCTTTGTGTGCCTGATTCCAGACAAGCATTCAGCTCCAAACTGAGCTGGGGTGGAACAGAGCAACAAAAACCAAAGCAGCACAACCCAGAGCAAGGCTACACACCAGAGGACTGATTCTGAAGGATCCCATGGCAGGAGCACCCAGCACCCACATTTGGCACCTCAGAGAAGCCAAAAGAAACATTTCCTTGCTTCCCAAAGAGTCTCAGCCCAGGTTTGTGTCCATGAACAGAGGGGCAGTGACTCTCTGAGCACTGGCCCCAGGCCAGCCACACTCAGCACTGTGCCCTCCAGCCACCTCTGCTTAGGATCTCTTGTAAACTTAGACCTCTTGCAGCTCAAATGATTTCTTTGTTCCACTGCTTCCCTGTTAATTAGGATGGCAATGCCTTCAGGACCCTTGGCAAGAAGCTGTTACAGCCACACCAAATTGAATTCCTTTTTTTTTTTCTTCCCTGTTCTCTATTAAGTTCCCAAACCTCTCATTCTTTCTGAATGCTTTTAATTCTGTTTTCTGTCTTAGCCTTCTGTCCCCGGACTCATCCTGGCTGTTGTGTGCCACTTTCTGCCTAACTGGATTTCTGCTGCCCACCACTTTATTTTCCAGCATATTTTATGCTTCTGGAGTCCCTGCAACAGTTGCAAATATTTCACTTGAAGGGTACAAACTGGAAGGAGATGAGAATGAGCAGTTTCATGCTAAGCTTTTACCAGTCCTCAGAAAAGCCTCCTCTCCTCCTTGCAACCCCCACCCCCATGCTGGGAGCCTCACAGGAGAATCAATCTGCAACCCTGCAAAACATAAACAGAAATAATCACAAAACCAGATGGACATCTCTTAATCCCTGGTAGCTGAAGGCAGGATTTTAACTTGTTTTTTTAGAAGACTCCTCTTTCTAAAGACCTCCATCAACTCACAATCTGGTTTTATAAAGGTTGTATCTCTGAGCTGCACTCTCACTCCTTTTTCCCTCTCCATTACCATGGAAGCTATAGTTCAGAAAGTCATTTTTTTTCAATTCAAATCAAATTACCTAAAAAACTCCAGAAAGAGACCTTCCCACCAGCGATTTGTTTCTTTCTAATTAAATAAAGTAATCCTTGAGACACCAGCCCTTAAGAAGAATGGTTTCAAAGCCAGCTGCTCAGCTAATTAGCCAAAATGCCTGCATGATGGCAATTTCCTGAGGGTCACCTCCCAGAGGAACATCCAACACCAGGAATTCTCTGGCTAACAGGGCTGGTGCAGAACTAACACTGGGTAGTGTGGGTAATGTAAGGATTTAGCCCACTTTCAGGATATTCTTCATGGTTGAACTTAACAGAGACTGGATGTGGCACTCAGTGCCATGGTCTAGCAACCGCAATGGTGGTTCAAGGGTTGGACTTGATGATCTCTGAGGTCCCTTCCAACCCAGCCAATTCTATGATTCTATGATTCTATGATTAACATTTTAAGAAATGGCAGAAGGCTCCATCCTCTGGCACAGCAGAACCCTCTGTCACACCTCAGCCCTTCTACACAAAAGGATGTGCTCAGTACACTTCTTCTTGGCCACACCACAAGAGTGACAGGGACAAGAGCTGCACTCTGCCTTATCTTGAGTAATTGCCTTATCTGACCTCGAGTCCTGTGTCCAGTTCTGGGCCCCTCAGGAAGTTCAGGAAGGAGATTGAGGTGCTGGAGCAGGTCCAGAGAAGAGCAAGGAGGCTGTGAAGGGATCCAGCACAAGTGCTGTGAGGAAGGGCTGAGGGAGCTGGGGGTGTTGAGGCTGGAGAAGAGGAGGCTCAGGGGAGACCTCATCACTCTCTCCAACTCCCTGAAAGGAGGTTGGAGCCAGGGGGGGGTGGGGCTCTTTTCCCAGGCAACTCTCAGCAAGACAAGAGGGCACAAAAGGTCTCAAGTTGTGCCAGGGGAGGTTTAGGTTGGAGATTCGAAAGAATTTCTTTCTGGAGAGGGTGATCAGGCATTGGAATGGGCTGCCCAGGGAAGTAGTGGATTCTCCGTGTCTGGAGATCTTTCCAAAGAGCCTGGATGTGGCACTGAGTGCCATGGGCTGGGAACTGCAGCGGGAGTGGATCAAGGGTTGGACTTGATGAGCTCTGAGGTCCCTTCCAACCCAGCCCATTCTAGGATTCTAGGATTCTATGATAATGCCTGGTTTTAGGCTGGGCCCAATCCCCATCCTCCAGGTAACCTTCTAAACATCTGCAGATGTCACCAGCTCAGAAAATTCCCTTTAGGCAGCAGCATCTCTACCTGAGACCCTCAGCAGGATCCATGGCAGGAGGCTTGGGGAGCTCCCAGGAAGAACAGGACAAGAAAGAACAGAGAAGGTGGCTGGAAAAGTGACCCTGCTGGGACACTGCCCACACTGCTGTCCTGTCAAGAGATAGTCCAAACCAAACCACACAAAACCCAACCAAACCCAACCAAACCCAACCAAACCAATTCTTCCTCAGCCATTGCTACACGTGCCAGTGTCAGCACAGGCTAAAGGCACCACTTTTCACAAGCCTGTGTGTGGAGCCTTTCTGTTCCTCCACAAATCAACCTTACCCCAAAGCCCTCTGAATTATTCTTCACAACAAGCCACGAGCAAACAGAGGAAGCAAACTGCAATCTACCTCTTGAAGCTGTCTGGTGCAGCAAAGCATTCTGTGTGCTCTGGATTGCACCCAAAGCAAACATTCAACTGCTTTTCTTTTTAAACACATCTGGAAGTCGATACAAATTGTCACCCCCTCCAACATTAGTCCCACTCAAACGTGAATTAAGCAACCACCAAGCAGGCAGTGGAGTCCTTTCTGTGGTTACATGAATGATTCTACTTCACTTTCAAGTCCTGCCACAGATTTCCTGTTCCATCCTGAGCCAAAGGGTTAAACCCCCTTCGTACATCTCCATCTGCCAAGCAGGGTAAATAACACCTGCCTGCTTTGGGGGAGTTTCTGAGGCTCTGAGGGCACGTCTTACCACAGGTGCACACACACCCAAGCTGGCTCTATCTCAGGAGCACTAATCCTGTTCCTCGTTTTTCCAGGGAGTCAAACTAAAAAAACAAAACAAACAAAAAAGAAACAACAGAGAACCCCAAATTTAATTTAGCAAAGTGCTGAGTGCTCAGAACTGCAACTGAAGTCAAAGGCAACTCTGCCTGGAACAATAAAAGAGATATATATTAACTGTATAGTATTAAGTACACTGAAAAACCAGGCCAAAGGCATCTCCACCAGGCACCTGAAGTGAGTGAGCACCTCTGAAATAAAACTCGGTGCCTCGGGTCCCCTTCTAAAAACCAAGCCCAGCTTTGTACCTTCTGAGGTGCTGTAAGGATGTTATTGATTCACACCATAAGGCACTGAAAAGCTGCAGTGCTGAGGAGATTTTTGAAAAGCAAAAGGCAATTCCACCAGAAGTGCACAGCTTTAAATGGGGTGCAGTAAATAAGGCTGGAGCAGGAGGAGAGAGGACTTTGAGCACTTGTCCACTGATCACCTGTCTCTCGTTCCATCCACTTACTGAGTAAGCAACCAGCCTGGGGAACAAAACTCTGCAGCCACATCAAACCAACCAGGACCTAAAATAATCTTATGTAGACATTTTATTTTGTTCCCTACCCTTTTGGAGTCTGATTTTGCAACCACATCATTCCTTTACTGCATTTTTTTCATAAAACTTACCTCGGAAATGTGGAAAACAGAAATCTTATTCCAACTCTTGTGTAGATCAAGAATGAGGTGTTTGAAATTAATGGGATGAAAATAACATGAATCAAAAGTCAAACCTTTTGGGTCCTGAAAATGCAGGCTACATCTCAGCATTTGGACTCAGCATACTCAAGCCAGGCAGCAAAACAGGGTGTTCCCTAAAGACAGCTCCCCTTTTTTAAGTCATTCTTGAAGTGAAACTTGAGAGAGCATCAATATTGAGCATTTTTCTCCATCAGTCATCAATAGCAGAAGTTTTATGGCTCCATAGGATGAAGCTTTAACTTTCACCACTACTGCTCCCCTCATAGTTTTAAATTTGGGGGCAATTCACACTTTTTACTCTCTCTCTCCTCCAGAAATAGGATAACACAAGCTATTTGTTATCGGAAAAGATTAAGTGACACCACATGGGTTCTGGGGAAGAAAGTAATCAGTGTAACAGAGGGGATAATCAGGAAGCTGATTAGAATAAAGATACTGCTGTGATATAGCCCATTGGGGATCTAATGTATGGAAAGATAAAAAGATGAAAGAAGAACAACAAAGAGCAAGGGATAACAGTTCCTTGTAAAGGAAGGAGGACATATATTAACTTATGCTGTCATATATTACTTTATTCTTCTAGCAAGTGTATCCTAACTGGCATTTGTGTCAGTGAGTCCTCTGTGGTTGTGTTAGAACATGGTTTGAATAAAATAAGGAACTGCACTGCACATCTGTTTTAAGAAGTGCCAAGTGATGGATAAAAACATTTCAGCTCCTCAGATCTGCAATGGCATTTTCCAAGATCCTTGCCCCATGCCATGTGCTGATGGGCATTTGCCACCTTCCATCCCAGAGGGAAAAGCTCGGGATTTCATCAGCACCTTCAAGAACACCTGGGTTTTAATTCAATTTTCCTTTCTACTTTGTAGATGAAGAGTTCAGTCAGCCTGGCACTGAGGTTTTGCTCTGCACAAGGAAGTTCAGTAAAAGAGGAAGGAGGAAAAGCAGAGGTGTGTTCACTAAAGAGAAAGAAAAAAACCACAAGAGTTGTCTTGGATGATGTCACATATATCACACCTCATACACACTTTAACTGCAGTGGCATGACAGTCATTCCTGTTGCTGCAGCTGGAGATACTTGTGAATATTTGGGCATTTTCTGACATAGTTCAACTTTGCAGGGTAAAAATTGTTCTGAAATCTTCAAGCTTCGTGGAAACTGATCAAAGTGACACGGTGGAAGCAAAACTTGGTGCTACTGAGACTATTAAATAATGTAAGGCATGGGACTCAGGGAACAAACACATGAATCATTTGCCCTTCCTTTCCCTCCTAGCAGGGTCTGACCTTGCTCCAGCACTTCTGACATCTCCACAGCTAGGGACTGCTACAGGGAATGCCAGGCTGACTGCTGCCTCCTGCTGCAAACAGACACCCACTCATGATGGTGAAAAAGGTGGCTCCTTGAAGTAGGCTATTTCACCCAGTTCATGTATCCCAGCACAAAGTGACATTCAAATTAAAATACACCAACTCCTAAAGCTACAGCACTGGGTGACCAGAAGAGAAGCACAGAGAGGTTGTGTGTGAGCTCACTGCTTCATGGAAAGCCCTTCCTGAAATTCATTTCCATCTGCTGAGCACAGCACACAGTGATCCAAATGGTATTTCAGTGTAGGCAGCAGAAAATGAGTCTCCTGTAGCATGGTCTCCATGGTGTTTATCAGACCCTTGACATCAGGGCTGCTTTTTCCCCTCTGCATCACTGCAGACCACATGTGCTGCCTGCTAACCAACTATCTCCTGGCTTGGGAGCTTTAAATACTGCCATTTCTTGGCAACAGAAGCACCACAGCCTAGGATTTCTATGACCAACCGTGTTTTCAGGTCCCATTTAAAGCAAATTCTGAGCCTTTCAATTGATTTTTTTCTTTTTTGGGTGGGGAGGAGGCCGAGAAGCACCTTGGCCTCACAACACAAAGTGACTTCCAAAGTGACAGCCAACAATTCTGTACCAGAGTTTTGGGGAGGGAAACGTGATACCTGACAGCTCTCACTGCAGCATCTGACATCCAGCCCGGGTCCTGCCTCCTAAGCATCCCCACAGCTCTGTACCCTGGGGATAAGGAAGGGAAGAAGGGAAGGAAGAAAGGGGAAAGAAAGGGGAAAGAAAGGGAAAGAAAGGGAAAGAAAGGAAAGAAAGGAAAGAAAGGAAAGAAAGGAAAGAAAGGAAAGAAAGGAAAGAAAGGAAGGAAAGGAAAAGGAAAAGGAAAAGGAAAAGGAAAAGGAAAAGGAAAAGGAAAAGGAAAAGGAAAAGGAAAAGGAAAAGGAAAAGGAAAAGGAAAAGGAAAAGGAAAAGGAAAAGGAAAAGGAAAAGGAAAGGAATCTCCTCGAGTCCTCCCTCTCCGCCGGGGCAGGAGCCGCCTCCGCGCTGGGCGGGGGAAGCTCAGGGGCACTGCCCGCTCTCCGCTCCGATCCACCCCGAGAGGTGGCCCCAGAACCGCAGCCCTCTTCCCTCCCCTCTTTCTCTCTCCCACTCCCCGACTCCACCTCTCTTCCCAAAACCGCAGCAGCAGCCTCTGTCCCGCTTCACTCGCTCCGCCGGCAGCCGCGGAGGCGAGCAGGGAGCTCCTCAGGGCGGGCACGGCCCGGGGTGGGAGCAGCCCCGCCGCTTCTCCGCCGCCTCCCCCCTGCCATGGCCGGTGTGACGGCGGCCCTGCTTTGACAATGCTGCTGGGAGCCCCTCGGGCGGGCGGCTGGGATCGCGGGCGGGTGGGCGAGAGGCTGCAGGCTGCCCTGGCCGGTCTGCAGGAGCTCCAGGTGCTGCGGGAGAAGCAGCGGGAGCTGGTGAGGGCCGCCCTGGCCATGCCGCAGCGACCGGCGGAATGCGGAGGAGAGCAGCCCCATAGCAAGGAACACCGGCTGGAAGCCACCCTCACCGCCCTCAAGGAGCAGCTGGTAAGGGACGGGACGGGGCGTCCCGCTCTCCCTGCGGCTTCTTTCCACCTCCGGGGGTGCTGAGGTGATGCCCGACACCCGCTTCCCTCCGGCGCGGGGAGCAGGGAAGGCGCTGCGGCTGCGGCTCCTTCCCTGTTTCCTCCATCTCTCCGCGGGATGGGGAGAACGGGGGAGCCCGGCGGCGTTTGGGTCGGGGGATCCCGGGGCGGACGGCGGCGTTTGTAGCGATGGAGCCGGGGTGTTTGAGGGCTGAGAGGAAGCGGCGGAGCCTGGGGGGGTGTGAGGGGTGAGGTGAGGGGGGGGATCGCTCGATGGCGTCTCAGGCAGCGCTCACCTGAGAGACCCGAAAAGGCGCAGTGTGGGTATGAGGGCTGAGTGCCAGGAGGAGGCTGAGGGGAGAAGTTTGTTATTTATTCATCGTGGCCGAGGAGGAGAAAAAGAAGAAGGAGAAAAAAAAGATGATGAACGAGTAATGCGTTATCGCGCCTGCCAGCGCTCGGCTCTTAAATGGCAGCGGCTGCTTGAGTAGGAGGTGAAACAGAGAGACGGGGAGAGGGCGGCAGAAAGAAGAGCTCAGGGGTTGGGGTGGGTGCCCCGGTGGGAATTGGGTCCTCTAAGAAGGGTTTGGTAGTCCCGAGGTACTTTGTCCTTGCCACGGATTTTGTGATCAAAAGGGGAAGGATAACTGAATGCTAGGCATGGTGTTGGAAATGTTACTCTTGTACCAGGTTGGGGTTTGGGGCTTTTTTTTAGTGTGTTGTTTGAACTAGGAATTGGGACTGAAATGGTGTTGCATAGGTGAGGCAACCGTCAAAGGGTAAAGGGCTTTAATCTCTAGTCTGGGCAATTACACACTTGAGTAAACTCAGACTTAATTCCCGTGCTGGTGTAAGGCTGGGCCATCAGTTATCAGTCAGGTGTGAACACAGCGTGGCCCTGGGCAGCTTTCTCAGGCAGTGTCTCGGAATAAAATTGGCTTTAACCTTCAGGGAAACCCAACCACCACATGGTTGTGAAGCAAAAAATGCAGGACAAGTGGGGCTGCTGGACTGCCAGCCACTTGATTACCTGTCATTGATAATTTGCACTAATGCCTCGACTTTATTTCTGTGTTTTTGTTGTTTAGTTTTAGTTTTGTTTTGTTTTTTCCTTAACTAAACCAAAAAAGGCATTTACTGCCTGCCTGGGGCTGCTGGGTTAACAAACATCCTCTGACCATGGGGACTGTACTTTTTTCATGTCAGCTGTTTTGCTTTAATTATTCATTTATTTATATATATATATATATTTCAAATAACTTATAAAAAGAGAAGATTACCTTGGCAGGACTTTATCGGCACCTTCCAAGGCTTTCCAAGGATGCAGGAGGAGCTATTCAAATTGAAGGGAAAAAAATGGCCCTGGATTTCTGTCCGTAGAAATCAAGAAGTCAGGAGGAAAGGGATGGATTTCGCCAGTAGGTGCCAGTGCAATTATGAGAAACGTATCTTCTGGGGTTGCCTGGGAGGGAAATATTCAGAGAGCTTGAGAGGGATGGCTCAGAACAACAAAAATCCAGGTACTCCAGCAAAAATGCAGTTGTGCAAATGCTTAGAGTAAGGATACAAAGCTCTTCCGATTGACTCCTGCCTGCTGGAAGCTTTTCAGACTTGCATACCTGATCCCTTCATTGGCTTTTTCCCCTGCCAACTGCAGAGATGTATTTGAGTAGAGGTGCAATACCTCACAACAAAGAAAACCCAATTGGAAACAGACTTTTCACAGTCCTGTTAGAAGCTGTCCAGACATCCCAGGAACTTGGCCACCACAGGCTAAAAACTGCAGCTCAGTGACTCACGAGCAGCATATTGCACTCAAAAGAAAGCCTTGAAAAGTCTGTTCTTGATCACAGGAAATTAAGTTAAAACTCAGATCAACGGAAAACGCAGAGCACAGCATTGCTCAGGGAGTGTTATGTCTTCATCCTTGTTGTTCTTGGCCCGTGGACAATAAAAGTATTTGATCACTGCTCTGTAAGCTTTCAGATTGAGAAACTCATTAACAATGCAAATGGAGCTTTGCCTTGCAGTCTGTCTTGATCCAAGTTTCAAGCAGGGTTGTAGCCCTGGGCTTTAGCGTGCTCATGGTTTAATTCATAAAAAGTTTGGTCCTTGCTGCATCAAATGGGGAAGCTGTATCAGTGGAGCTGGCTCAGAGCATCTCAGCAGTGGAAAGAAGGCAGATGAAGGGTTGAGGCAGGCTTCTCCTTTGATGGTGATAACTAGAAGAGCTGTACCCCTAGGGAGTCAAGTGCCACTAGCAGGAATAGGTGGTGGAGCAGAGCCCTCAGGTTCTGTAGAAGCCACTTCTGGATGCCACTCCAGCATTGCAGTCTCATCCCCAACAACAGGTACCAGTGCCAGGCAACAGCAGCTGTTCCAGCAAGCTGCTCTAGGCAGGAGGCTGCAGGCTTTCTGCTTCCTCTTGCAGTCATGTCCTTTTTTTGCCCCAGCCAGCAGCTGTTTTTGGAGGGCAGGGGCTCTTCTGGCACCTGGAGTCACTTCAGTACAGACAGGATCAGCTCTCTGTAGCACAGGAGCAGTAAAGTGATGCCATGTGCTGTCAGTGATCTCAGAGATGCTAAACTGGTCTCTTGAGCAAATTATATCTTCACAGAATCACAGAATGTCAGGTTGGAAGGGATCTCAAGGGTCATCTGGTCCAACCTTTCCAGGGAATAATATTTTGGTGACACAGTAGAAAAAGAAGATATGCAAATTCAGGCTACTACAAAGAAGAAAACCTGTGATACTCTCACTCAAAGGAGAGGAATGTCTAAGGCAGTATTTGCTCAATTGATTCCTCAAAAAGCACATTTCTAAAAATTGCTTGTATTTGAATCCAGTTATTTTGTTTTGCAAGCTTTCAGGTGGTTTATGATGTTATGAAAATACCAGAAAGTGTGCCTGAAACTGAATAGAAACAAAAAACAAAATACCAAATAGTTTTTGGTACCTGAAAGAGGCACTTACAGGAGGCCCCTCAGTTTAGGAAGGATATCAAGGTCCTGGAGCAGGTCCAAAGGAGGGCAACCAGGCTGTGAAGGGACTCGAGCACAGACCCTTTGAGGAGAGGCTGAGAGAGCTGGGGGTGTTGAGGCTGGAGAAGAGGAGGCTCAGGGGAGACCTCATCACTCTCTCCAACTCCCTGAAAGGAGGTTGGAGCCGGGGGGGGTTGGGCTCTTTTCCCAGGCAACTCTCAGCAAGACAAGAGGGCACAAAAGGTCTCAAGTTGTGCCAGGGGAGGTTTAGGTTGGAGATTAGAAAGAATTTCTTTCTGGAGAGGGTGATCAGGCATTGGAATGGGCTGCCCAGGGAAGTAGTGGATTCTCCGTGTCTGGAGATCTTTCCAAAGAGCCTGGATGTGGCACTGAGTGCCATGGGCTGGGAACTGCAGCGGGAGTGGATCAAGGGTTGGACTTGATGATCTCTGAGGTCCCTTCCAACCCAGCCACTTCTAGGATTCTATGATTCTATGAATTCACCTCAATCTAGAGTAAGGGTCCGGGGTAGGTGAGATGAATATTTCTCTGCAACTGGCTGCTTTGTACCATCAGTTGCACAAAAGACCTAAGGATGAATAGATTTGAAATGTGTAAAACCAGATCAGATTACCAGTGTCTTTTGTCCATTCTAAAACACAGATGGCTTAATAAAAATTCTCAGGTGCTAATCTACAACCACTAAATGCCAACCTCCCCTTCAACTGGAGAGATTAATAGTTGGGAAGAATAGCCAAGTACGACCAGT
Organism: Calypte anna; assembly: GCF_003957555.1. Taxonomy (NCBI): domain Eukaryota; kingdom Metazoa; phylum Chordata; class Aves; order Apodiformes; family Trochilidae; genus Calypte; species Calypte anna. Next base: position 2,281,093 of record NC_044246.1, on the reverse strand, counting down.
GGGTTTTGGGGAGCTTGACTGAGGGTGCAAGTTTGTGTTGACTTAATGGGATCTGCTTTTCAGATAATGTTCTTCTTTCTGAAAAAGGATGATATCCCAAATTTGGCTCCCCAAAACCTGTAGGCCACTGACAGTACAGGTTGATTTGGGAAGCCTGGTCCTGCAGTGTGCAGCACAGAAGCCTCCACAGCTGTGTTGCCCAAAGCAAACAGATGGTTTCACCTGCAGAGGCTTTGTCTCATGTAAAATTCATGTTGGGAAGTGAGAAAGAGTGTGTTTAGGGTTTATTGTTCTGGGTGCTGCTTGGCTTGGTTATTAGAGCAATAACAACCTCAAGCAAACACACCGGAAAAGTCATCCCTGTCCAAATGGTTTGAGGAATGCTTCAGCTCTTGGAGGGCAGGAGGAATTGACTGAAAGATCAAAGCTGCAACAGAGTCTGCCGGAAACATGAAAACTCAGTGGTGTGAGACACCATAAAAGGGTTAAAAATGATCATGTAAATCATGTGTGTAGGTTAAAATGCTGTAAAAGCCCAGGCAGAACCTGGAGGGATAATAAATAAGCTTTGAATACCTGAGAGCCTTGTGGCCTCTCTGTCATTAATCAGAAACCACAGACTGAGGGATTGGCTGGCAAAACATTAATCATTAAGCAATTAATTCCAGCCATGAAAACAAAACTTGGTGATTTCCTTAATAGGTGGGGTTGAAGGAGGCATGGCATGTTTGTGCTTTTTCACCATGAAGGAAATAAAGACAGTTGAGAGGTGATACATTCATCATTCACATGGGGTAGAAAATCCCCTTTATTATGCAGTTCTTCCCTTCCTTCTCATTTATATGAAGCAGGAAGAGGGAAAATCCCTGTGGGTTTTCCTAGGAAGCAGTAATGAACCTCCTTAAAACTTTCTAGATGTGGGACACTAACAAAAAGGGACTTTGTTTCTTGTGTTTTATGTTTCTCCAGCCCCCCCATAAAGCATGCTAGAAATACCTTTTCTTTCTTCTCAGCAGCATCACTGGCTGTTACAGTTGTCAGACTCAGGACAGCTCTTTTTTTCCTCTTTCCTTGAATCCCAGCTTCTAATAATTTTCCCAGTTACCTTAGGATCTTAACTTCTCTTCCTTTTAGTATTTATAGCCGTGGAGAAACCTAAAAATGCAAATATTAAAAGCTGAATAATCTGAACATGGGAGAAGTAGAGTAAAAAATGTGTGCATAATGATTTTGATTCTCTGCACCTCCATCTAATTTTGCAGATACTTCAGGTAGCTCGAGGGGCCTTGATTTTCTTTTTTTTTTTCATACTTGGGGCTGCTAGAACTGCCACTTTTATTTTTAATACTGAAAGGTACACATAAAGAGGGATCTCAGTCACACTGTCTATGGGAGCTGTTACCTGGGGTCAGCCTGGCCAGGGACTGCAGCAGGCAAAGGACTTGTTCCTGATTTCTGAACCATTCCTCACAAGCTTGAGACACTTTCTTTTAAATGCAGGCACTTTCATGCCACCTTCTTTCAGAAAACCTGTGGAAATACCTAGTGAGGAGACACACAAGGCAAACTTCAGCAGCATAGATGTCACAGTTTGTGCAACCCTTTCAACCATCATTTGTGTCAGCAAAGCCCAGGGCTGTACAGAAATGAGGGTGCTGCCTTTTTCTTTGTGTGGCAATGAGATTTCTTTACATGGAGATGTTTCCTTTCATCAGGCAGGACCTGAGAGTTCATTAAGGCAAAGCAGAACATTGATCTCTTTGCTCAGAGGCAGCGTGTGGCAAAATGCAGTGCATATATTAATATGCTAATTCCTTAGGAGATTCCCATCCTCTTTAGAGATACAGTTCCTGCCATAAATGTGATAAAAAACTCAAAGTGTATTCAGTATGAACGTTCTGAGAACAAGTTCAGCTGGGCAGAAGTAAATCTAAACTGTATTTGTGCATTTCATCAGTCTTGTTATGGAAAAACAATTGCAACAGTCCCCAGCTTAGCAAAAAAAACTTAATGAGAGCAGGATCTGTCCTGGCCAGATGGTCTGAATTCATCTGTTGCTGCTGAGATTCTAACTGTGGTTATTCTTCATTTCCTTCTCCCTCCCTCTCTCAACTTGTGAATTAGTCTCGTTTGAGGAGACAGGATGTGGGCTTGAAAAGCCACCTGGATCAGCTGGACCAGCGGATAAGTGAGCTGAAACTGGATGTCAGCAAGACCTCCAGTGAATACCTGGACAGTGACAGCAGACCCAGCTCAGGTAATGTGCATTTGGTCATTTATTCCCAGGGCTGTTGTGCAAGGAGAGCTGCAGGGTGTCAGCTGCTGAGCAAAACTCTGTGTTGTGTGGTCAGAAACACAGCTGAAGTGGGGAGTAACCTGACACAGAGCACACTCCCAGGGCTGGGGGGAATTTCCTTGCAAAGATGATGTAGTTGGAGAATGCTTATTCACTCAAGCAGTATTTATTCTAGATTATTTCACTTTTTTATTTAAAAGTGGACATTTTTAGCCTCACATGGCAGAGATTTTTAAATCAATTACCTCACCCAGTGCACTGGTAAGGTGGTCAGGGTCCTTAGTAGAAGTGAAGGAAGCCAACATCCATGGCAGTGTTTTGACAAATGAATGTTTGGTCTCTTTACATAAAAATAAAACAGCTTTACTAAAAGAAACTGGGAAAACCACCCCAACAGTTTGCTGACTAAAGCTGTCAAGGACAGAAAGAGCTTGAGTTTCAGGTCCGTGGCAGAGGATGCTGCACTGCAGACCTCCAGGTCTGGGGTGTCTGGTACAGCCACTCTCTGTTTCCTTCTCTGGGACTATGGGGAATACTTCATTCTAAACAGAATTTTGAAAAGCCTTAGGTCTTCAGTGAGACAAGGAAAGAATTTTTGTGTTTACAGCATATGGATTTGCAGCCTGATCCTTAGAGTGGTTATAAAAAAGTGAAAGTTTCTGTTTTCTGAGTGTTTTCACTCAGGAGTTGTGCACTCAGGCACATCCAGATGGTTCAGAGGGAAACTCCTTCCTTTTCTGTTTGCTTTAGAGCAAGTGCAATGCTAAAAATTCTTATCTTCAATTTATGCAGAGCCTTTTTTTAATACTTCCATAATCAATTGGCAATGATGGCAAGAACTGGAGAAGGGAGACAGCCTCCTTGCTCTGCCCTCAGACATTCCAGCTCTGATAGACTTGGCAGCTCTGAGCACAAGAGTAATTTCACTCTCCTTTCCCATCCAAGCTGTGCTTGTATGCACCTGACACAAGTTACAACAGCATCAGACAGCCCTGTTTTACACCACTTGCATAATAATCCCCAAAGACATTCCCCAGTGAAGAACTGGGTGTGATGGGGCTGCACTTCACCCCATCCCACCCTCAGAACTGAGCATGCATCTGCGTGCCAAGCTGGCTCAGGGCCTAAGGAAATAAATATGCAGAAGCCCAATAAAAGGTGGTTGAGTTAGAGCACACCTCTGCTAAAATTACTCAAATAAATGATCATAAATTCAGGCCTGTGGCACAGAACGAGCAAAGATTTATTTTATTCTCTGCATTTTTCTTCTAGACAACATCTTTAGTTACTGTAGTAAGAAATATCTATCTGTTTATTTGAATTCTGCAGGCTTCTACGACCTGAGTGATGGTGGCTCCTGCTCCCTCTCCAACTCTTGCACCTCTGTGTACAGTGAGTCCATCTCCTCCTCCCACACCAGTCTCCTGCCTGGCTCCCAGCACCCTAAAGCAAGGCTCAGTGTGTTTGATTACAGACCCAAGTCTGCAGATGAAACCACAGTGCACACCACCAGCTTCCAGCAGCAGGGACCCTGTGTCAGCACTGGATGTGGGATTGCAGCTTGCACAGACCTTGCTGGGACTCCTGCCAGAGCCAGACCCAGGCCAGTTTCCACAGGTAAACTGCACAACTGGGTGCTCAGTTCAGAAAAGGGATACTTGGGTGCTTTTAAACAGTGACAAAAATGAAGATATACTCATTTAGAAATGGAAAAAAAGATTGAGGTGCCTGAGAGAAAATTGTAATGAGTACTGAGATACTTTTCTATTTTTCTTTGAAATCAGAACAATAGCAGTATTTGAAATACCTTGTGTGAAGGTGCAGGGGTGTCTGAAAAATATGAGGTGAATTCAGACTCAGAAGTGATGCATTTTACTAAGAAACATTTTGCAGAAGTCTAAGGAGAGACATCTCCAGAACTAGTGGCTGTTTTCTCAGTCCATTGCAAGATGAGTGTGATCATACTTTACAAAGCTTGCCCTATTTATTCAGATTAATGTGGACACAAATTATGCTCTTTCATAACAGACACCAAAGGTAACTGACTGTAGGATTCAGTCATGAGATAAACCATGAATGTCCCCCTTTAAACCAGGGGGACAAGTCCATTACAACCTCTTGCTTACCCATTTGTGAAGTGACATCATCTCACTTCTTATTTTCAGTCCTTCCATGGCCTCAGAGCAGCTTTTTGTTAGTGCAGTTCATCTGGTGACCCAGCCAGAGGTGGGACAGCTCCATTTTAGCCATAGGAAATGTCATTTCAAACCCCAGCTCACCTTGGAGTCATTCTCACATTCTCCTCTTGACCTGAGCTAGCTCACCTTGGGCTTGCTTGGACCAGACCCAAAGACCACCTCTTGTGTTCTGATCCCTGCAGACACACCTGAAGCAGTGATGGGAAATCCAAGCATAAAAACAAAGTCTTCTCAAGGCTTTTCAGCACCTGGCTGAGGAGTTGTTTAATGATCCATGGCTTCCATCTTCAGACTTCTTGTTCTATCAGAAACTTTCCTGCTTTGCAACATTTTCCTAAGACCCCAGGGGCTTTTTGTGTGTGGAGGTAGGAGGAAAGGAGATAGCTGATGTTTAGTAGGGGTGCAGGAGTGAGGCCACACACCTCCCTCAGCTTTCCTTTTTCCACAACCACCTCCCTTCTCCCTGGCTACAACCTCTCCCCTCCTGTCTGAAACTGAAGCAGTGGGATAGGAGCAGATGTTGACTTGAAAAACCAACTCTCACATAGCTGACCACACTGCAGGAGGTGAGGCAAGAAGTTACTTCAAAAAAAGCAGCATTTGGAGAGGGGAAGAAACTTCTCTTCCTCCCCACAGGTAGCTGCAGGTAGAAGCTGGTTGGTTTTTCTTTCAGTGGCAAGCAGAGGGTTTGCTGAAACCCCACAGATGTAGCATTCTTGTGAAAACCTTCCTGGGTTTTTTTTGCACCACTACACACTGCCAACAATTTCCTAAATAATTTTCCTTATGAAAATATTATTGTCAGAGAACTCACCACATAAACCTGTGCTGCAGGAGGCTTGTAAAGTGCCTTGGGTGTAGGACACTCCAGACAATGCCAGGTTTTGAAGTGTTCAGAAAGCTTCCTGACACAGGACAGAAATAATCCTTGTAAGTGGAATATGGGGTTGGATTCAAGGATTTGGTTTCCTGGGAGCATGAAGCAACCAGGAAATGCAATTTAAAGCAACCTTGGCAGTCCTCAAGGTCATTGATGGCCATAAATGTCATCTTCATGGCCTGAGCCTCCTCATCTGCCCAGTAGTTGCCCTCAGATTTTTTTCTCTGTAAAGGTAAAGGGTTTTTTTAGTCTATTTTTGTAGTTTCTTAAGGTTGACTTTAAAAAAAAAAACAAAAAAACTGCAGTTTCCAGCACTTAAGAGGTTAAGGAACACTACAACCTAGTGTCTGCTTGAGTCTTCTTAAAGCAGCTGGTTAAGAACTATAGGTTTTTCCAAGACAGGAGGTATAAAAGGGTTGGAAGAAAAGCTGGAATTCAACTTTAACTACTTAGGAAAAAATACTACTGGCCCTGAATGCTGGAAATTTGAGGTATTTCTGAATTATAGTCATATATCCAGAGAAAGTCTTCATCCTGTCCTGAGGGGAAAGTGTTCAAAAAACCAGTATCTGTTGTACTGGATAATTTTACATGACATTCAGCTTCAGGCTTTCTGTTATTGGATTCACTTCATCTCTGCTAAGAAATAAAAAAAATCCCTTCTTTTTTGTTTAGCTGGTTGGGTTCTTGTTAGTCTGTGACATCCTGGAATATTTTTATATATGCACAGATTTAATTTCCTCCAAGTAGCACAGTTTGCATTTCCTTCAAAGCCATGACTTTTATTGCTGACATTAAAAGCACTGTAATCTCTGTTATGCTCAGGTGAATAAAATTACCTTGAAGTAATTTCATGATCTTGGAGGACTGGAACCATTTTGAAACTATTTTCTTCACTCATGCTCCTGATTTCAGTAAAAGCCCCGAAAACAGCATTTTGAGTTTCACTCTGCTTGTCTGTGATTTAATGAGGTTCTTTATTCTCATCCACTGTGTAGGTGACTTGGAAAGGCTCATCCCAGCAGACAGTAGATTTCAGAAAGAGCCAGACCCCAAATCCCTGTTGCCTCAGTGCCACACCAGAGATGTTCACTTGCTCAGCGTGGACCCCAAATTCCAGAATGATTTGGTCTCCAAGAACGGGGTGGATGTGTACCCTTACCCCAGCCCCCTTCACGCCGTGGCTTTACAGAGTCCCCTTTTCTCCCTGGTGGGGACATCCCCAGAAGCAGATCTCCAGGCTCATCCCAGCAAACCCATTCACAGTTCCACGGCTCCCAGCTTGGTTAGGACTAGGCCAAGCCCTGAGGCCAAGCCAGGGGGTTACATCCATAAATTACTGCAGCTGACAAGATGCAAAGGGACCAGTGAATGGGTTACAACAAAGAGCCAGCCAGCCACCATGCACCAGAGACTCATTATAACCCCCAGCACTGGGGGGGTGAAAATTAACAGCAGCAATAGCCAGCTGGAAAAACAAACCAGCTCTCTGGAAAGTCACCAAGCTGAAGGAAAGCTGCAGAGAGAGGTGCTGGAGGGGGAACGTGCCAAGCTGCAGGAGGATGGGGAGCAGCCACCCTCTGGTCCTGCCCTGGAGCCATCAGCTGGGAATAGTTGTTACCCTGCCAAGTCAGCAGCCAGGGGCTCTCCTCTGGCAGAGGGATCAGAGAGCAGCTTGGAGTGCAGCTCATCCAGCTCACAGCTCTGCCAGGAGGACTCCAGCCCCAGCTCCTGGAAGGCTCAGGCTGTGCCATCCAGCAAGCTGCCCCTCAAGAGGTGTAGCAGTGCCAAAGTGCCTCATGCTGGGGGCCATGACCCGGCGGCACGGGGGGAGTTTGTTCACGCTCAGTTTGTCCCTGCAGAATCCCACCAAATCCGGGTCAAGTTTGCCAGCTCCAAAACGAAGGCAGTGAAGATAAAGAGGAGGAACAGTGAGAAGGTGCTGAGGCCCGGGAAGCAAAGCTTTTCCATGGAGAAGGTGAGAGGGTCCCACAGGCTGCCTGCCGAGTGGAACCAGCCCCAGAGGCCACACGGAGCAAAGAGCCTGGTGCAGAGACCTTCGTATTCTGGGGATGTGACGGGCAGGTCCTGCTCTGAATCCAGCCTGCTCCCCGTGCAGCTCAGGCTGCCCACTGTGCCATCCAGGCCAGAGCTCTACAGATCCTCTGTCACCACACTCTGCTCCCTCCAGGCACCCCGCGGGGACACGGCCACCAAGAGGAAGCAGCGCAAGTGGCAATCCACAGGGGAGATCTCTGCCAAGCCCCACCTGCCCACCAGCTCCAACAACAACAGCTTTGTCCTGGGAGCAGCCCGGCAGGCAGGCAGGAGGGGTGGTGTCCCTCGTGCTGGCAGCACCAGGGCTCATCCCAAGAACCAGCACCAGGGAAGTGACACCAGGAGCGAGTCGGAGCACTCGGAGTACTCGGCAGAGTGCGCGTCCCTCTTCCACTCCACCATCGCCGAGACCAGCGAGGGGGAGCTCAGTGACTTCACCACCAACCGCTTCGGGGACAGCGAGTCCAGTGAGAGCGAGTCAGAGGGCAGCAGCAATGGCAGCAGCCTGGCCCTGGACTATGAGGAGGGGGAGGAAAGTGACCTGATCTGGCCTGAAGGTTCTGTCAGACAATCCGGGGCTGTCCAAGCTTCTTCCAAGCCTCTTCCTCCAGTGCCCAAAATCTGTCGCATCAAAGCTTCCAAGGCGCTAAAGAAGAAGATCAGGAGGTTCCAACCTGCCTCCCTGAAGGTCATGACCATGGTTTAAGGGTGAGCAAGCATCTGATCCTTACAGTGAGCCTTCCTTCGGGCTCTCCTGTGCAAAACAAGAGGATCCATGTGCAGAGAAAAAGACTTGGAACTGTGAATAACCCCTGGATCCTGTGGACACACACATCTATTTTCTCTTTTGCCATTTACTCTGTAAATATGGAGCTGTGTATATTGTGTGATGCCTTTTTCTTTTTTTTTTTTTACTATGCAGAAAGGTCACCATGGTGAAAATGGAAACAACCTCTGCAATAACATTTTACAGGCAGGCTCTTGATGGTTTCTTGACCATATGCACTTAGAGAATCAATCCCAAACACAAAGGCTTCCCTAGAAGGGCTTTTCCCAATTGGATATTTGGTAGCATCCCTTCCTCCTGTCTGGAATTCTTTGCAAGTAAGCATCCATCTCTGCTTGGATGGAAAAGCTCTGAGTGCTTGCCATAGTTCTGCTTCCTTTCAGGTCAACCATCCTATTACCTTCTCCCAAACGTCAGGAGGACAAGTCTGTTCTTCTGTAAAAACACACTATGCTTAACCAAGAAGACAAATGTCTTTGTGAATGAGGACAAGGCTTCAGCTTGTTTGCTGTTTGCAAAACTGAGAGGACAGGGGTTTTATTTCAACCCCCTCTTTATGACGTTCCAAGTTATTGTTTGTTTGCTGAATGGGGGAAAGAACCTGAGGGCTGAGTGCCCCAGCGTGTGAATAGCTGGGACTGAGATTATAGCTTTGCCCCTGAAATTGCAAACTCAATAAATACTATTTAATGTACTTCTGAAAATTGTCCTTGTCTGACTTTGATGTCTATTTTCAGCTATTACATTGCATCAGGGATGCCCAGGAGCTTGCTCTGCTGAGACAGCCCTCTGCTTTTATCTTTTTTTTATGTTTCAGGAGGTTGCAATGGCTCAGTCAGCACCAGGCTCCTTTCAGAAAACCTGCTTCTAAATGCCTGAATTTAAAACCACTTGGGCAGGGTGGTGTTTAACTGATTCATTTAAACTGCTGCAGTTTTGTCCCGAGACACTCAATTTAAAACATTTAAGTAAACCCAGTGCTTTTGAATGCATCTGAGGTGAAACTTTGAACCACTTGCTGTCCTGATGAAGTGATTCTGTGTGTGTGTTCAGCCCAGCAGCCCTAATTCTTTGCTCTGAGCACTGCAGTCTGGAAGCTGAGCTGAAGTTCAGCCCGTGTTTACCAAAGAGCAGGTATTATCCTCCTGCCCTCTGTCAGTGCTGAATACATTCCTGGCCTAGGAGATGGAGGCATTACCTCATCAGACAAAAGGCAAGAGCTCTGCAGAAACTGGGGAAAGGAGTGCTTGTTTACTCCTGGGATTCATTAGCAAACAGAATTCTTGAAAGACCAAACTTTTAACAAATGCCTTTTATGCCTCAGAAGCTGCATTATGGTTTTAAACCACTCTGTTTTCAAATCATTTTTGGAAACACGAGGTAGAGAAAAGCAAAGGTTACATAAAGTCATTGAATTTGAGCTAGTGTATAACACCATCCTTACTCTAGCTAGGAAAACACAACACTTCAGTCACTGGAATATGCTTTTTTAACATTTTTTTTTCATGGTCCCAAAAGTATTGGACCATAATCACTCGGGCAGGGTTAATGGGGAGAATTTCCCAGGTCTGGTGGTGGTTTCTTGTTCAGCATGTCTAGCAGCAAAACAAACAAACCAGTGATTTATGCCTTGTTGACTTTCTGCACCACAAAAGGATTCTTTTTCCCCTTTACACAAAAGGTTTTGTGTGGGGGAGTGTGTCCAAAGTTACACACAAACCTTTAATCTGTGGGTTTTCTTTATTGGGGTGGAGTTCGCTGGTTGGGTTGGAATTTTTGAGGGCATTTTATTTTTGGTGGGGGAGGAAATTATTCCTAACTAGAAAACTGGAGGGTTCTGAAAGCTGGGGAAAACCACCACCCAGCAGCTCCCTGCCTTTTTATCAGAAGTTTGTGGTCCCACAGCTCAGTAAAATCCTGCTCCAGGGCTGCTAACGCTCCCTCAGAAACGGTGCCAGCCACATGATGAAAGTGCTGATGCAGGATGAACTCATGCTGCCAATTCAAATTAAAAAAATATATATAATAATAATAATAAATGACTTAATTTTGTACTGACAGGTTTTCTGCCAGATGAGGTATCGCTCTATCTGCTGCTCACACTTTCTGCCAGGTCAGATAACACCTCCCAGAGCCAGCCCAAAGCTGAGATGAAAGCGCGAAGCCGGCGCAAACATCATCGCCCTGTGCCTGGGCTTCTTGGGCAGAAAGCTGATTGTGTTTCCACACCCAACCCAGGGGAAACCTGGAGAGCCCCAGAAGCACATCCCAGAGAACATCCTTGGGGTATCACCATGTGTGGTGCTGCTTCCCAGCTCTGATTCTGGGGCTGCCACCCATCCTTACTGCAAGGCGTTGGATTTTTCTCCCTAGAATTTCCTCTGGAAATTCTGCTTTGCTGGAGCCTTGGGACCCCAGCTCTGAAGGGGAGTGCAAAGCAAGGCAGGAAACTCAAGTGGAGCTGATATTCCAGCTCCATTCGCACCCAATCCACAGTTGTGGTTTAGTATACTGGTTAAAAACTGAGATGTTTTGTTGTTACATACACTGAGAATTCTGATAACTGAGAACGAGTCTGATGCCTGGAGGTGGCTCATCCATCAGAGGCTATGGGCTGGCTCTGCTGGCAGCCCCCAGGGATACCTTCCCCCTAAGCAAATAGAATCATAGAATCATAGAATCATAGAATCATAGGGGTTGGAGGGGACCTCGAAAGATCATCTAGTCCAACCCCCCTGCCAGAGCAGGGCCACCTAGAGCACTTCGCATAGGAACGTGTCCAGGCGGGTTTTGAATGTCTCCAGTGAAGGAGACTCCACGACCCCCCTGGGCAGCCTGTTCCAGGGCTCTGTCACCCTTACAGGAAAAAAAGTTTTCCGGATATTCAACTTGAACCTCCTGTGCTCCAATTTACACCCATTACCCCTTGTCCTATCACTGGTCACCACTGAGAAGAGCCTAACTCCATCTCCCTGACACTCACCCCTTACATATTTGAAAACATTGATGAGGTCACCCCTCAATCTCCTTTTCTCCAAACTAAAGAGACCCAGCTCCCTCAGCCTTTCCTCATAAGGGAGATGTTCCACTCCCTTAATCATCTTAGTAGCTCTGCGCTGGACTCTTTCAAGCACTTCCCTGTCCTTCTTGAACTGAGGGGCCCAGAACTGGACACAATACTCCAGGTGCGACCTCACCAATGCAGAATAGAGGGGGAGGAGAACCTCTCTTGACCTACTAACCACACCCTTTCTAATGCACCCCAGGATGCCATTGGCCTTCTTGGCCACAAGGGCACATTGCTGGCTCATGGTCATCCTCTTGTCTACCAGGACCCCCAGGTCTCTTTCACCTACACTGCTCTCCAGCAGGTCAGCCCCCAACCTATACTGGGACATCGTGTTGTTCTTCCCCAAATGCAAAACTCTACACTTCCCCTTGTTGAATTTCATCATGTTTCTCCCTGCCCAACTCTCCAGCCTGTCTAAGTCTCTCTGAATGGCAGCACAGCCTTCTGGTGTGTCAGCCACTCCTCCCAGCTTAGTGTCATCAGCAAACTTGCTGAGGGTACATTCTATACCCTCATCCAAGTCGTTGATGAAGATATTGAACAACACCGGTCCCAGTGCCGACCCCTGAGGGACTCCACTAGTCACACACCTCCAACCAGATTCTGCCCCATTGACTACAACTCTCTGACTCCTTCCTTTCAACCAGTTCCTGAGCCACCTCACTACCTGATCACCAAACCCAGGTCTGAAACAGGTCTGAAATAGGTCTGAAACATGTTTAAAATCAACAAGTACCAATATTCTGATGCATTATTCATTTATACATATATATATATATATATATACACACAATAAACATTATCAAACCAGCTTCCTATGAAACCTCACAGTGAGAATCAGGGATGCCTGGGGTTACTCATGGTTCTGGCAAGATAAAAGTCACTGTCTAGTTTCCCTTTCAGAAGGAATCCACAAAATCTTTCTAAATTGCAGCATCTGGTACTATAAAGGCCTAAAAGAATGCAAAAAATGCAAGTCAGTGACTCAATGGGAAGTCTAGCACCATCTCTGGTACACTTTGGGAGTGAGAAGTTTGGCACTTTTGCTGGGACTTGATTAGCAAGTGCCCAGAGCTGGCAGCTGAGCCTCCCAGCTTTCTGCAGCACCTCAGCAGCAGGAGCTCCTTCACATCTGTCATCCCAGCTCCTCTGAAACAAAACCATCCCCTGCTGAAATCTACCCACCAGCTCAGCAGCTCCCAAAGGCAGGCACTGACACCTCTGGAGGAGCAAAGGGCTCCTAAACCACCAAGAAAAAAAAAAAGAAGGGAGGGGAGTGAAAAAAAAAAAAAAAGAAGGGGATTAGGGAAGCTTTAGGAGCAATGGGCAGACTAGAACAGAATTATTGTTTTTAAAACTTCATTCATCATTTCATTGCTCTAATTGTCTTGGAGCTGGATAGTGATCAGCCCTGACACAATTCCAGATTTTCAAGCCCACATCCAGTACCCAAACCATAGGAGAGGGAGGGAACTGGTGTTTTGCTGGAGCCACCATGAGGCAGGCAGGGCACGGGTCAGAAGAAGGGCACTGAGCTCATGGGAAGTCTCAAACCAGCTACAGATTCTCATGGTGAAAAAAGAAATAAAAAAAAATACATAAAAAGTCAAAACTCCTGACATTTTCTGCCGAATTCCAGATACCCAGACAGTGGTCAACTTCAGAAGACTTTTCACAATTTAATTTCTTGGCATTAATTAGTGAATGAACCTTAGAAGGTTTCAGATTATTTTCATCCTCTTCGTGAGGAAGCTGATCTGACTTCATCCTCACACTTAGGATCATCATGGTGGGGAAAGACCAACCATCAGTCCTACACCACCTCTACCACTGATTCACCAACCAATAAATTCATTTCATTTTGCACTTGCAAAAGGACCAGAGCAGAGACACAGCTGCAGTCAGGGTGCAAACTGGTTGCCTCTTCAACCCTGCAATTGCAGAAACCATTTTTATCCTATTCACTTAGGAAGAAGTTAATGGGCAGGGCAAACCCAAAGCCCTCCTCTGCTAAGAGCACTGGAATTAAATAAATTCAATATCTCAGATGCAACCTACTGGAAAGGGCTACATGGAGAGAAATGATTTGCAAAGGGATGGAGGTTTTCCTTGTTACCCACTAAGTGCCCTCACTCACTGTGTTGCTTTGCATCCTTCAGATCAATATCTTGGCTCTCTAACATTGCTGTGTCCCTCGGGTAGCAGTGGGAGAACAGGGTGCTGATCAGCTCCACTGTGGCCTCTGCACTTCCCCTGGGGATGGAACTCTGTATTTCCTAAGGACTGAGGTTTCTGAGGAATTTTTTAGACTGGAAATCTGCCATGCATAGAATCATAGAGTATTCCCAGTTGGAAGGGACCCATCAGGACCATTTAGTCCAAGTCCTGAAGTCCTGAGTCCAACCTCTTCATGGTATTAGATGGATACACAGATATCTGGGAAGAGGCACTTTGGTGGATGGGTGAGTGTGGTTATGGCCACAGGAATTGCTCTGGAAGCAAAGTAGAACAGGGGTTTGGCCAACAGACCTGATCTCCTTTTATGATCAGGTGACCTGACTGGTGGATGCGGGGAAGGCTGTGGATGTGGTCTGCCTGGACTTCAGCAAGGCCTTTGAAACCGTCTCCCACAGCATCCTCCTGAAAAAGCTGTCAGCCCCCAGCTTGGACAGGGGCACTCTGTGCTGGGTTAGGAACTGGCTGGAGGGCCGGGCCCAGAGAGTGGTGCTGAACGGGGCTGCATCAAAATGGCGGCTGTGGTGTCCCCCAGGGATCAGTGTTGGGCCCAGTCCTGTTCAATATCTTCACTGATGATTTAGATGAGGGGATTGAGTCCATCATCACCAAATTCACAGATGACACCAAGCTGGGGGGAGTGTGGATCAGCTGGAAGGCAGGAGGGCTCTGCAGAGGGACCTGGACAGACTGGAGAGTTGGGATGATCCCAAGGGGATGAGGTTCAAGATTCCAAGTGCCGGGTCCTGCACTTTGGCCACAACAACCCCATGGGGAGCTCCAGGCTGGGCACAGAGTGGTTGGAGAGCAGCCAGACAGAGAGGGACCTGGGAGTCTGGATTGACAGGAAGGTGACCATGAGCCAGCAGTGTGCCCAGGTGGCCAAGAAGGCCAATGGCATCCTGGGCTGGCTCAGGAAGAGCGTGGCCAGCAGGTCCAGGGAAGGGATTCTGCCCCTGTGCTCAGCTCTGGGGAGGCCACAGCTTGAGTCCTGTGTCCAGTTCTGGGCCCCCCCAGTTCAGGAAGGATATCGAGGTCCTGGAGCATGTCCAAAGGAGGGCAACCAGGCTGGTGAAGGGACTCGAGCACAGATCCTATGAGGAGAGGCTGAGGGAGCTGGGGGTGTTCAGCTTGGAGAAGAGGAGGGTCAGGGGAGACCTCATCACTCTCTCCAACTCCCTGAAAGGAGGTTGGAGCCAGGGGGGGGTTGGGCTCTTTTCCCAGATGACTTTCAACAAGACAAGAGGGCACAAAAGGTCTCAAGTTGTGCCAGGGGAAATTTAGGTTAGATATTAGAAAGAATTTCTTTACGGAGAGAGTGATCAGGCATTGGAATGGGCTGCCCAGGGAAGTAGTGGATTCTCCGTGTTGAGATATTTCAAAAGAGACTGGATGTGGCACTCAGTGCCATGGTCTAGCAACCGCAACGGTGGTTAAAGGGTTGGACTCGATGATCTCTGAGGTCCCTTCCAACCCAGCCAATTCTATGATTCTATGATTCTACGACTGTGCCCTATCACTGACCCTGACTCGATTTCCAAAGAAAATAGACCTTGGTGCTGGAGAACAATCCCCCCCAAGAACAAGCTGATGATGATGATTCGAATTAGTACTCTGAACATTTCCCTGGTTTGGTTTTAATCACACCTGACAAGTGTGGGGATGTTTCTGTGAAATCTGACTGTGCAGTGGGCTGAACTTCTTGAAAATAATTCCCTGATGTAGTTGTTTGTTTTTTTTTAAACCAAGGGAAGCTTCCTATGTGCTTACCTGCTCTGCACCTGAGTACTGAACCATCTGAAACACTCTCAACTTTCTATTAGATAATTCTGCTCCTTTTTCTCCCTCTGCCCAAACAAGCAGGTACACACATACAAAGCACCTCTGATGAAATGAGTGTGATTGCAGAATGGCTTTTCCAGCTCTTCAAGCTGCATTTACACTGGGATTTTGATTATGTTGGCATCCTGGGTCTCCTTTGTTGGCACTGGGGGAACTGAAATTGATATCATACTTGTGAGCCTGCAACCACCACAGCTTTACAACCACCACAGCTTTACAAACAGCCACAGCTTTACAACCAGTATTTATGGAGCTCAGGCTGCTTCTAGGAGGTCGGAGAAAGGTAACTCTGAAGAGTCTCCTAGGTGCTTAAACGAAGAGAACTTCAGAGCAGAGAATCTATAAAGCCAGAAATAGGAAGAATTCCAGGAGAGATGAGTTTAAAAAAACCCAAGAATTCACAGCCTGATGATAACTTACTGCAAATCAAGGGGAAAAGCTCTCCACAGATGGTGTAAAATAAGTACAGAGGCCTGAAATAGGCTGCAAGACAGGCAGAGAGAGTGATAAAAAGGGACACTTTAAAGCTCTGTTATTACAGGAGGGTTAATAATTTTCTAGCCCTGTGGTGGGTTTGTAATCACAGCAGCCTCAAGTAACATCAGGGTGGTTGTCGGGGGGGGTGTGTGGCACAGAGAGGTGCCAGGCTTGGAAGCCAAGAATCCCATCACTGTTTGCATCATCTGCAGCCAAAGGCATCCAGCCTGGGGGTCACCTTCCCAACTGGCTGCTCCTGCACCCTGGAACTTCCATGTCTGCAGCCAGGAACCTTCCCCTGGAGGAAGTTCTTTTTTCCTCAGAGTCATCAAGCTACAAAGATGAACCTTGGGGTCTGCAGAGAACATCTAACAAAATGTTTGGTGGTCTCTCCACAGCCAGCCTGCAGAAAGGGAAATGGATTGAAACTGAAGGAGAAGGGGTTTAGATGGGATGTTAGGAAGAAGTTCTTCAGCAGGAGGGTGCTGAGACTCTGGAACAGATTGCCCAGAGAAGCTGTGGCTGTCCCCTCCCTGGAGGTGTTCAAGGCCAGGTTGGATGAGGCTTGGAGCAACCTGGGCTGGATGAGAGGTGTCCCTGGGCATGGACATTGGAGGAGATGAGCTCTGAGCTCCCTTCCAACCTCAGCCATTCTGTGATGATTCTGTGGAATGGATTTAATGCCTCACATTCATTCAGATGATGCTGAGAATGTAATTTGGGGACACTGGAGGTTGCGTGCTAGCAAAAGAATCTGCTGTAGAGCAGGATGCAGTCTGGGCTAGAAATGAAAACCAAAAAGGCAACAAACAGACCTTCTACAGCCTTTTTTGTTGTTGTTGTTGGGTTTTTTTCAGCACAGCAGACACCATGGATGCTGGCTGGCCCTTCAGGCCTGTGTTATAAGGGATGAACAACCCCATTCAACACATCTCCCCTCAGTGTCCTCACTCACCACATCAGTTCAGCTCCTTGGCACAAGACTCATGATTTTTCACCTTCTCAAACTGGAGGAAGAGCTGTGCAGCTGGGATGCACTGAAAGCATGGGGATGTATAAAGTGGTTCTTGGAATTGGAATTCATTGGAATGACCCAGGACAGTGGTGGAGTCACCATCCCTGGAGGCATTTAAAAGGCATTTGGAGCTGGTCCTGAGGGACATGGGTGAGGAGCTGGATGATGGTGTTGGTCACAGGTTGGACTGGATGAGCTTGGAGGTCTCTTCCAACCTGAAACATTCTGGGATTCTGTGGTTACCAGTTACAGGGTTGGACTCTGGGATCTTGAAGGTCTTTTCCAACCAAGGTAATTTTAGAAATGAAATCCAGCTTTGTAATTATAGTATCTAATTCTAGGTGATGGTGCAAAGTGGCTGGATTTCATTTCTAAAATCACCTTGGTTGGAAAAGACCTTCAAGAAAAAAAAAAAAAAAGGTCTTCTTTCTGGTTTTTTGGGGTTTTTTGCATATTCCAAGACCAATCTGAGTGCAAATCACACTTCAAAAAATGTTATTTCATACCCAAAGACAACGTGGTTTGCAGCCAAATGCCACTGATTCTCTTTCCCTGTGGATTCACTTCACATCAACTTTCCAGCTCTAAACCCAAGCCTGTACCCAGCCTGTATCCCCTAGATCCAGAAATACATCCTGTGGGTCCTACAGACAGCCAGACTTGCACAGGAGGACAAGGCAGGCAGCTAGGATAATTATTGCCTTCACTAAGAGAAATCCACAGCACGAATGCAAGAAATAAATTATCTCTTGTACCATATAATAAATAGGGTCATTGTATGGCTGCACAAAGCTACCTCAGGTTTAATTGCTCTCATTTACTTAAGGACCTGGAAAAAAAGCATCTTGGTCCTTGGGTTTTGAGGTACAGAGCCTCCTGTCTCTGGTTTACTCAGCTCTTCTTTAATAAGAACACCTCTGGATAGTGATTGGGGTTTGGTTTGAATGGTCACGGGAGAAGTTCTAGAACTCTGTGTCAAGAAGCAAAGAAATCATTAAATCTTTCCCCAAACAAACCTGATTTTTAGAGGGGCTTGAAGCCAAAATTTGTGTTTTAAATTCACTTCTAGCATTTGTGAGTTCAAGCCAGATGAAACCAAATCTCCAGAATATAATGGGTTTTTTTCCTAGTTAAATGTCAGAAAGAAGATTATAAAGTGAGGTTGTATCTTGCTGGGAATTTTTCTTCAATGGAAATTATTCCATTATTTCATTAAAAGTCCCTTTTTGCTATAAAAGTAACACTTTCTATGAAAAAAAAAAAAAGAAAAAAAGCTTTATCACCTCCTCTGTAGCCTGTGGGTTGTAATGTGGAGGAGGCCAGATTAAATCTTCCTTGGATTGTTTTGAGCTTTATTACCTCCTGATTTTATTCTGCTTCCTACACTGAATTTCTGGTTTAAGGGCAAAGTGATCCTTCCATCACAAAGTGATTTTAAAATTCCCCAGCAAGCTGGGGAAATGGGTTCCTTCCAATGCCTTCCAGGCAAATGTCAAAGGATTTAGGATGGAATTTGTTACGTCCATCTCAAGGCCTCTAAAATTTAGGAATCTGGGCTCAACCAACCTCCCAGGATTGCCAGGAGGGAGCAAGTGGCCTCCAGTGTCAGCAGGGAAATGACTTCATTCCAAACAAGGGCTCCCAGACTGGGGGGGCTGAATTCTTTTTAGGAAGTCATGATATAAAGAGCCAAAATGACTCAGCTCAGCCAGAGCTGGCTTTGGGATAAATAGAATAAATAAATACCATCAGATGAGACTCATTTGGCTTCCAAGGGTGTGGGGAGCTGCTTTTGGTTGTCTCCAGCTGCCATCAAGATACCTGCAGACTCATCAGAAGGAATGGAAGGGGATTAATGCATTTTGGTTTGTTGGTTTGCTTTTTATTTTATATATATATATAAAGGAGTTATTTTAGACAGTCCTGGCACTGCTGGTAACAAGTTTCAGGGGAGGCACAGCACAAAAAGGATCCAGCTGCAAGTAAGGACAAGCCACAGCACACACATGGTGTGACATTGCTGTAAGTTACATCCAAACCCTGGATTAATCTCAGAATAAAGAAATAGAACAGGAATCTATCAATCAAAAATTGTTACATCAAAAATCCCTCAGACCTCTGCTTTTCTTTCTTCTTTTTCTGCCGAGATGAGGAATTGCTTTTTCCTCCAGAGGACACCAAGGCTTGAACAGACTTGCAAAACCTCAGTAATATCTAATAATGTCTGGAAAGCTGCAGCATCTGCTTTTTTAGACATCAGCATGAAGTGCTGTCCCCCACTTTCTCTGGGGCCTCACTTGCTCTTCTGTTAAATATTCTGTTAAAGGATTGGTTTCCTGTTCTGTTCAAGGAGCAAAGGGGCCAGGTTACCATTCCTCTCTACAGTATGCAGTCAATTAAATCAAACCAAAGCGTATTTGCACCCAATTGCTTTCCACAGGCTTTGAAAAGCTCAGCTGATTTTTTTTAAATGGCAATTTCTCATCTGGCTTTACACTGTCCCAAAGGCAACAGAATTAAAATTTCCATAGGGAAAAAAAAAAAAAAAAGAAGGGGTAAAAGACTTTGATCTCTGAATGATGGTTAAATTGATGATTTAGATGAGGGGATTGAGTCCATCATCAGCAAATTCACAGATGACACTAAGCTGGGGGGAGTGTGGATCAGCTGGAAGGCAGGAGGGCTCTGCAGAGGGACCTGGACAGACTGGAGAGTTGGGATGATCCCAACGGGATGAGGTTCAACATTCCAAGTGCCGGGTCCTGCATTTTGGCCACAACAACCCCATGGGGAGCTCCAGGCTGGGCACAGAGTGGTTGGAGAGCAGCCAGACAGAGAGGGACCTGGGAGTCTGGATTGCCAGGAAGGTGACCATGAGCCAGCAGTGTGCCCAGGTGGCCAAGAAGGCCAATGGCATCCTGGGCTGGCTCAGGAACAGCGTGGCCAGCAGGTCCAGGGAAGGGATTCTGCCCCTGTGCTCAGCTCTGGGGAGGCCACAGCTTGAGTCCTGTGTCCAGTTCTGGGCCCCTCAGGAAGTTCAGGAAGGAGCTTGAGGTGCTGGAGCAGGTCCAGAGAAGAGCAAGGAGGCTGTGAAGGGATCCATCAGAATTCCTGTGAGGAAGGGCTGAGGGAGCTGGGGGTGTTGAGGCTGGAGAAGAGGAGGCTCAGGGGAGACCTCATCACTCTCTGCAACTCCCTGAAAGGAGGTTGGAGCCAGGGGGGGGTTGGGCTCTTTTCCCAGGCAACTCTCAGCAAGACAAGAGGGCACAAAAGGTCTCAAGTTGTGCCAGGGGAGGTTTAGGTTGGAGATTAGAAAGAATTTCTTTCTGGAGAGGGTGATCAGGCATTGGAATGGGCTGCCCAGGGAAGTAGTGGATTCTCCGTGTCTGGAGATCTTTCCAAAGAGCCTGGATGTGGCACTGAGTGCCATGGGCTGGGAACTGCAGCGGGAGTGGATCAAGGGTTGGACTTGATGATCTCTGAGGTCCCTTCCAACCCAGCCAGTTCTAGGATTCTATGAAATGGACAAACAATGTTTAATTCATGGGAAAAATGTAACAAAGGAGAAAATAATAAAAAATTAATTCTCTAGCTCTGTCAAAGTTGTCCAAAACCTAAACCCATGGTATTCCCAAGGCTTCATCCTCCTTCAGTGGAAACAGAGAGTGTGACCTGGCCAGGCTGCAGCCCTGCTCATCCTGGGTACACTGAGATTGTCTGTTTCCCAGGGACCTCTCCACAACCATGGTTCTTCCCTTTCCTTGATATTTCTGCCCCATTTTCATCCTGTTGGCAGTAAAGCAAATTACCAGGCACAGGATAAGGAGGAACTGAGCTATCAAACCATCCACATGATTTCATGTACCCAGCCCTGAACTGAAGACAAACATCAATGTGAGAAAGGACCCAGAAACATGAAGTATTTGCATCTCCTATCATTTGCTGCTATTAAAAGTGTAAGGGAATAAACTATATTGACTCAGGCATGGACAGACTCAGTTTTTGAAGCTCTGTGACTTTTCTAGGCAATATACAGTAGAAACAAACAGAAACGAGCTGAGTTTGAAGCAAGGAGAAAAACTTTTGGCCCCAGAGACAGGGATTTTCCCAGCAGGATGCTCTGCTGGGTGGGCTGGATGAAGGTAACATGCATTCTTTTTCCTTTAGTAAGAGGTGGACTTTCCTAACTCCTCAAGGAAATTGCTGAATAGTTCTGGCAGTTGCACTGCTGTGTTTGCTTCAGCTCTGGAATGTAATTCAGATATTGTCTGGGAGGGAAAAAAAAAAAAATAAATAAAAACAAACTTCAGAGCCAGTTCCTGCAAGCTCCATGAGCTCTCAGTGTACATATGAATGGGAAGGGACAATTTTCCTGCATGCCAGAGGAGAAGGGGAGCTTTTGATGGCAGGTCATTCAGCTCTAGGGTGCCAGAGGACTTAACTGTATCTTATGCAAGAGAGAGCTTCCTCTGGGCTGAGCTGAAAGCTCCCCACCCAGGGGGTCTGGCAGGAATCTCAGCAGCATTCCCATTTTGTTCAGCAGTCTGTATTTGGTCGAGCAGTTCAAATGCACCTGTTTTCATAGAAAAAGCTCTCTTTGTTCAGTGTACATTCCAGCACAGTGTTAAAAACCCACCAAACATGGTCAAAAGGTCATTGCTTGTGTCTCAGCTCTGCTCTCAGGACTGGCTGCAAAGTGCCATTTCCCCCAAGCATCCTGCAGGGCAGCTGCATCCCAGTAAAGAAGTGGGAGTAGGGGGGGAGGAGCACTTTGGCGGCCCCCTTTGCCATCACTCCAGATACACAGTGGCTGGGATAACCAAACCTCAGCCCAGCCACCCATTTACCATCACCTTGTTTGGCTTTCTGGCTACCTCTTGGGCAATCCCCAAGGCTACTAGTCTAGAGATTTCCCAGCTGGTGTATTCTCACTTACTTTTCAAGTTTGTTTCCCCACACACAAACCTTTTCCCAAGCCTGGAAAACACCATTTAAAGAAGCAACCCACCTTTAGTTTCCTTAAAAGCTGCTGGACAGCCCAGATTCCCCCGTTGGGCTCCATGAGGCTCTGTCAGCCTCTGTGTGGTATTCATCACAAGCTGGCAGGGTCTCAGCCCAGGTTGGATGAGGTCTGAAACCACCTGGTGGGAAATGTTCCTGGCCTTGCAGGAGGGTTAGAACTGAGGATCTGGAAGGTCCTTTCCAACCCAAACCATCCTGTGATATGGTCAGAGGCTATAGGAACAAATCTCTCCTGTAACCAACCAGACTTTTGGAAGTGCTTTACCCATCTCTTCCTCCACAGAGCTCCAAACATCTCCACACTGAAACCTCACAGCTTGCTGAGGCAATAGAATTTGGAGGGGCTGAAGTGACATTAATAGGAAAAGACCTTAGGAACCAAATGACAGCTGCTCAGGTGACCCCTGGGTTTTTAGTGCTCTGAGAGCTCTGCACCATCAACCAGGCAGCTCCTGCTCCAAAAGAACAGCAGATCCCACCCTCCCACAGCTGTTTCCTAATTTATTTTTTTTAGCATCCTCAGCTTTTTCTCCCGGGGATCTGTCACACCTGGGGAGTGCTGTGGGGAAGGGACCCTTCTGCCTCTTTGCCTGCAGGGTTTTCCCTGTGGGTACCATGCTCCTGCCATCCCATGGAGCATCCATGGGATAATAACAACAACAACAGAGCAGGGATTTGGTGAAGGGTGAAAAGGGGCTGTTTATGGGGGAAGCAAAAATAATAAACTTACATCTGGCTGGCTGCTTGAGGGGAACTTGCCCTTTGCTGGTGATGCAGTTGGGGGTTTCAGGTTCACACTCCTGCAGTGCCTTTGCTGTGAGATTGAAATTAAAAGGAAAAATAAGAGTCTCAGCTGCAGCCTGTCTGTAATAAACTAATGGGAAGCTTCAGAAAACACCATTAATCAGAGCACCTTTGGTTTGTGTCCCTCTGGGTCACACCTCACCCATAAAACCCTTTACTTACTACCACCCTCCCATTCCAGCGTGGTAGAAGACTGAAATCACTCAGCCCCATTTTGAAAAGAAGAGGGATTTAAAAAAAAAGAAAAATAAATAAAACTTAAAGTCAGTCTGAACCTTCAAATGGCCACAGGTCACCTCTACAGTACCACCAAGAGCTGCTGGGCAAACACCAGGCAGAGCTACCCAAACTGGGGAGGAAAAGTTGGGGCTTTTGCTGAGTTCCTAAAACAACTCTTTTAGGAAAAAAACAAAAACCCAAACAAATCAGCCATTCCTTCCTCATTTCCCCACTCCTGGGCAAACCCAGCTCCTTGGCAGCAAACTCTTTGTGTGTCTGCAGGGCCCAGAGAGTCCTTTTCCAGTGCATCCTGGTAACTGGTACTGCTGGGGGGATGCCTGGTTGTTGTTCCTAAATTAAGGACTTTTGTTTTTTCCCCCCGGGAATCCCGGAGCGTGGCAGGGATTGTCTGTTATCTGTCAAGGCATCAGTCAGCAACCCAGCAGCTCCCTGCTGGAGTCTGCCCTGCTCTGACAATGAGCAATAAAAAAGCTTTTGTCACCGCACAATGAGGCTTCTGAGGGCTGGGGCTGGGGGGTTCCGAGGGGTTTTCTTACTCACCCATCAGATCGAACCCATACATATTCTGTTTGCTTTAACAGCGGACTGGAAACGAAAATATTTAGCTCAGAGAGAAAGGAGAGGTTCTAAATGAGGGAGGAATTATTCGGATGCACATAAACACAAACTGAGCCTCATTCCCGACTCTTTCAGGCGTTGCCTCCTCTCTGGGTCGGGTTTTAATGAGAAAAGTTCTGCAGAAGAGTTCCAGAAAAGATTTGAGTAACTGAAATTGTAATTTACACCACGCTCAAAAGAAACTTAACCAGAGCTTCCTTTTCTTCCAGACGTGCTATTTATACAAACAACTCTTTTAGGAAAAAACACAACCCAAAAAACCCCAAACAAACCATCAAGCACTTAAATGAAGCTGGATACAATTAAAGTCACTTGATCCTTCTCCTAAGCAATAACCAAGCCGGTGCATCCTAGCCCTGAGCCAGCCGAGGGACAGCAATGTTAATCCTAATTATTTACAGCTTATTTGAGCCCATTAAAAATACAATTAATAACTGGATCTGTCAGAGCAGTTCTAGGTAAGGTCCTGGCTCCCAGGGAGCTTCTCCCTACTAGCTGGGCTGAGGGTGTAGTGGGAGAAGCCTGAGACTCGACGAGCTGCTGGCCTCTCCATCACCTCGCACAAGAGTGAGCTGAGCTTGGCTCTGTGGGTGTGTGTCCCACCTTTATTGGCCCCTGGTAATAGGGGCCTGCCCTAACCAGGCACAGGTGGACTCACACCCACTCTTTGGCAACTTGAGGCACCTGGTTTATCTTGTTTCTCTACAGAGGGCCTGGAGGGGATCTCACCTATGGCAAAGTGGGGGGCAGAAAACCTGGGATTTTCATAGAATCCTAGAATCCTAGAACTGGCTGGGTTGGAAGGGACCTCAGAGATCATCAAGTCCAACCCTTGATCCACTCCCGCTGCAGTTCCCAGCCCATGGCACTCAGTGCCACATCCAGGCTCTTTGGAAAGATCTCCAGACACGGAGAATCCACTCCTTCCCTGGGCAGCCCATTCCAATGCCTGATCACCCTCTCCAGAAAGAAATTCTTTCTCATCTCCAACCTAAACCTCCCCTGGCACAACTTGAGACCTTTTGTGCCCTCTTGTCTTGCTGAGAGTTGCCTGGGAAAAGAGCCCAACCCCCCCCTGGCTCCAACCTCCTTTCAGGGAGTTGCAGAGAGTGATGAGGTCTCCCCTGAGCCTCCTCTTCTCCAGCCTCAACACCCCCAGCTCCCTCAGCCCTTCCTCACAGCACTTGTGCTGGATCCCTTCACAGCCTCCTTGCTCTTCTCTGGACCTGCTCCAGCACCTCAAGCTCCTTCCTGAACTTCCTGAGGGGCCCAGAACTGGACACAGGACTCAAGCTGTGGCCTCCCCAGAGCTGAGCACAGGGGCAGAAAATTTTGATTTTGATCTAAAGAGCCCCGGATCCTGGGACAGATTTCTGGGATTGAGTGGGCCTGGGGAAAAGGAAATTTAGCAGGGTTTCTTTAGTAATTTTCTTTTTCTCATTTCATTTGTGCTGGGAAGGAAGTGTGAGCAGAGTGTATGAGGTGTGCTAGTAAAGGTCAAAGGCACAACCAAGGCTGCAGAGCAGGAAAGGGGGAAATGCACCCAGTTATCCAGCAGCATCCTTCACCTGGTAAAAAAAGGTCTGTGGTAGCAGGGGGGAAGGAAAAGAGCAGAAGAGGAAAGGCAGCTTTTCATTTAGAAAATGTTATATACTAAAACTTGCCCTAATAAAAAAATTCTATTTTTGTTTCTTTTCTTTCAGAATGACCTGCAAAAAGCAATAGCTTTTAAAAATAGTTTCCATTAATCAACATTTGCAGAGCTGGTTCAGGGTTTACACATCATCTATGAGACTGGTGTAACCTTACAGCAACCTTCCAAAGGGCTACAGGAAAGTTGTGGGAGGGCTTTGGACACTGGGAGGTAGGGAAAGGATAAGGGGCAATGGTTTCAAACGTGAAGAGGGGAGATTTAGGTCAAAAATTAGGAAAAAATTCTTTAATTTGAGGGTGGTGAGACCCTGGCACAGGTTGCCCCAGGAAGCTGTAGCTGCCCCATCCTTGGAAGTGTCCAAAGGGCTTGGAGCAACCTGGGCTGGTGGGTTGGGACTGGGTGATCTTTGGGGTCCCTTCCAGCCCAAAACCATTCTATGATTCTATTATTCTCTCACAGACCATTAAAATTTAAATTTCCAGAAAGAACTAGACAGAAATACAGTTTATCAAGAAAATTTAAAAATGCTCCACAGACAACTTGCAAACTTCTTTGAGGCATCAGCTCCTTTTTATGGCTCCTAAATTCTACCAAATCTCTCTTGTATTCTCTGTAATAGTTGTAGTAAATCCTGTGAGGGGAAAAAAGAAAAAAAAAAAGAAAACTTTAGAGTGCATTGCTGTTGTTCAAATATAAAAGACCCTATTGGGATCATAGTGAATTTCCAAGAAATACAGGAGCTTCAAACAGCAGCTGCAGTTTTTAAATCAACTTGACAGAAAAAAAAAAAGCTTTTATTAAACATGGAAACTCTCCTGTAGATATACTGCCCATCCTGGGCCAGAACCATCACTCATTTTTTAGCCTGGAGCAGTTACATGTGTATAGATAGGTATGAGTTCTGCATTTTAATTTTTATGATTTAACAATGCCCCCAGATTTGTATCAAACTATTCACAGTTTTCAAAGTATTTGAAATACAAGATAAATCTTGTCTGTTTACCCAAAGTTGGTTCTCCCCCTGTAATGGACAGAGGGGAGGAAGAGTTGGATGTCATTATGAACAGAGAACATTTAGGGCATTCAAACTGTATAATTCAGACAAAAATCTTTGTCTCAGTAAAGCTGCATGTAAACGTGGCTTTATTTTACCTCAGCTCTTTGAATGAATAAATAAATAAGATTTTTTTTCCTGCATAATCTCCAGCAAGTGGCCTTTCAGTGTGGGATATTGATCATAGAATCATAGAATCATAGAATCATAGAATCCTAGGGGTTAGAAGGATTCTATGATCATCAAGCTCCCTACAAAAAGTACCCCATGAAGAACACACCCTTTGGGGTTACACTGCATTAAAACCTGCCCAAAACAATCATTCTATTATTAAGGGAAATTGCAGCTTGAAAAGGCAACACCTGACCTGCCTCAGGACCAGACATGCAGTTTTTAGTCCTGCTTTCCATATCCTGCTGCTAAAGTAACAGGAGTGGTCCAGGACCTTCAGAACACCTCCAAATGGAGAGAATTCCCAGGTTTTTTACTTCAGCCAAGTGCTGAAGGAGCAGCCAGGTTTCTGCCTTCTGCTGGGCAGTTCTAAGGGAATTTAATGATGATGTATGTGGAGGAATCCCAAAGCCAGGGCTGGATTTGCACCTGGGATTGCCCATCTATTTTTAATAGAGGAGAAGGACCTGAGGCTCCCAGTAAATTATTAACTAATAAAGTAAAAGCAGTTTTTTGAAGTGGGGAAGGAAGATGCTGTCACATCTTTCAAGAGGAAGCCATTAGGCAGTTGAAAGGAAATAGGTAAGGACCAGGAAGGCAGAATATGGGTTTGGACCAAGCCCATTAAGAGATCATTATGATTTTTACACTAGATAGGGCTCCTGAATTTAGAATAAACTTTTAGAAGAAAAAAAAAGAAAGGATTGTGAATTTAATATTGTATTATTCAACTTTCTCTCTCTTTTTTTTTAATACAGCATAGCAAGACTTCCTGCACTTTGGCCACAACAACCCCATGGGGAGCTCCAGGCTGGGCACAGAGTGGTTGGAAAGCAGCCAGACAGAGAGGGACCTGGGAGTCTGGATTGACAGGAAGGTGACCATGAGCCAGCAGTGTGCCCAGGTGGCCAAGAAGGCCAATGGCATCCTGGGCTGGCTCAGGAACAGCGTGGCCAGCAGGTCCAGGGAAGGGATTCTGCCCCTGTGCTCAGCTCTGGGGAGGCCACAGCTTGAGTCCTGTGTCCAGTTCTGGGCCCCTCAGGAAGTTCAGGAAGGAGCTTGAGGTGCTGGAGCAGGTCCAGAGAAGAGCAAGGAGGCTGTGAAGGGATCCAGCACAAGTGCTGTGAGGAAGGGCTGAGGGAGCTGGGGGTGTTGAGGCTGGAGAAGAGGAGGCTCAGGGGAGACCTCATCACTCTCTGCAACTCCCTGAAAGGAGGTTGGAGCCAGGGGGGGGATTGGGCTCTTTTCCCAGGCAACTCTCAGCAAGACAAGAGGGCACAAAAGGTCTCAAGTTGTGCCAGGGGAGGTTTAGGTTGGAGATTCGAAAGAATTTCTTTCTGGAGAGGGTGATCAGGCATTGGAATGGGCTGCCCAGGGAAGTAGTGGATTCTCTGTGTCTGGAGATCTTTCCAAAGAGCCTGGATGTGGCACTGAGTGCCATGGGCTGGGAACTGCAGCGGGAGTGGATCAAGGGTTGGACTTGATGAGCTCTGAGGTCCCTTCCAACCCAGCCAGTTCTAGGATTCTAGGATTCTATGAAGATAACTGTGCTAGGATGTCCTGAGGGTCACAAAAGACTTGTGCCTACATCTCTTCTTTCTGAAGTTCCTCTCCCAGCCCAATCAGATGCTTTTTGTCTGCAAACAAATCACCTCACTCACTCATTTTTCCATTCCTTGGCTGCAGTCCTCCTCCTGAAACTCAGCTCTCTAAGGTTATCCCTGAAGCCAGATGTTTTGGGAGGGCTCCACAAGGCTGCTCCCATTTGGGAGTGAAATCCTGAAGAAGCAGTTCCTGAGGAAGGTGTAGAGCAGGCACATCCCCTGGAACCTACCCATGGCCCCTTTTACAATTTATTTCTGTCTTTGCCCTTTCTGAAATAAATTGAGTAGTGAATTTTGCTTGGTCAAACGTTAAACTTGTGTTTGTGTGTTGCCTCTCCTCCTGGTTCCCCCTATCCAGCCACATCCTGCTCTAAAGGGGACTCAAACCTAGGGCAAGAACCAATAATTGTTGGCTCCAGTTAATTTAATCCTTTGCTGCCATCCAAGGTGAGCACTGTCACTCCCAGGCACTCAGCTTTTCCTTCTCCTCCCTTTTCCATGTCAGCTGGAAGTGCTGGTTTGCAATTGATATCCTGAGGAAACTTTAAAAATAAAAAAAAAGTGGGTTATAACAGAAACCCTGCTTGAAAAAAAAATAACAATGTCATTTATGGTGAGGAGAGAACTTGTTAAATAAGTGTGGGCCAGGCAAAGTTGTCATGTTGTAAATTCTCTGCTCCTTCTTCCCATGTCTGTCCCCCCAATGGACTTGAGGCTCTGCTGGGATCCATATAAATTCTTTTCTTTGGCTTCCACAGAGTTTTCTTGGGCAGATGTTTGGCTGTACTGAGCTGGAGCTGGACTGGGTTGCTTTTCAGCCAGGTTGGTCACTTGGAGGCAGAGGATGCTCCCTTCCCATCCTATCTCATCTCTGGAGCTGTCTGTGGGGTTTGAAAGGTTCTTACCCTCAGGAACAATTTAAATATCAGCCTCTGGGCTTGTTTCTAAGCTGACTCACATGGATGCAAACACTTCTGCCCTCACTGCCCAGGGATGTGCTCTCATCTTCCCCTTTGGGGATACTTAGGTGCTCAGGGTACCAGAAAACAGCCATGCAATGCCAGAATTAATGTCCCTGGCATGCACTGTGAGTGAGAGGAGCCTCTTACCAGCAGATTATAAAAATGAGAAATGTTCCTGATACAGTCAGGCTGCCTCCAGTAATGGGCTCAGACCTGGAAAAGCCTGGGATCTGCACCCAGAGAGCTGGGAGGGAGGGAGCACAGCAGCTGTGTCCTGTAGTGACATTTCTTTCATTTTCCTTCTTGGGAATGTATATCTTTTCTATTTTATTTTTTTTTTTCAATTTTTCCCCCTTCTGCTACAACAGTTTAGTGAGCAGGAAGAGCAGTTGCTGCCTTTTACCCTTCATTTAACCAATTCTGCTGTCAGGTCTCTGTATCTCAAGTCACCCATCCCCTGGTGCAGTACAGTGCATGGCCCTGCAGCCTCCAGACAAAGCTGTCCCACTCTGGGTAACCCCCCCCTTATCATCACTTACTGGCTTTGTACATACATGTCCTTGTGTCAATATTCCCATTTTGTTTAAAGGTTCAAGGGGATTATTTCTAAGATTGGGTCAATCTTTCAGCTTGCTTTGAAAAAAAAAGAAACAAAACAAACCAAAACCTGCCTGTGAAAGCCTTATAAAAGCCAGCCTGGATCAATGGACTGATTATCTTTTAAAGCACACAAGGAAGGAGACTTCCCTGCATCCCTGATAAACCTTTACCTGGCTGCTAAAGTGTTCCTAAGATCAGAGTTGAGGTCAAGGCAAAGGACACCCAAGGATGCAAAGTGAAGTTTGGGTGCTGCAGAGCCTCTCCTTCCCCTGCCTCCCTTTCCCAGGGGCAGGCAGAGGAGCAAGGCTGTGAGGATCCCACCTTGTGCTGCTCTGTCAGAGGCAATTTTCTAGGACCTGCTCAGGTTTCCTGGCTCCTGGTCTTGCTGGAGACCTGTGATGCAGCTGTGATTTGCTGTTGCATCAGCCCCTGTCCCATTCACACCAGTTAGTCCAACTGGGGGCACTGGAGGATGGGGACACTGGGACACTGGGGCACTGGTTTCCCAGGTCAGGCTTCTGAGTTGGTCTCATGGTAAGCAGGATCCCCCAGAAAAGGGATGGACAGGTTTTGGGGAGACAGGGGCAGTTCCTAATAGGTAGTTTAGACCTGGTCAATCTGTTTAAGGGTAGAGGAGTTTATCCTTGTGGCCCCAAGCCATGTGCCCCTTTCCTGGTCTGTTTAATTCACCTTTGAATTATAGTTATGACATTCAAGTAAGTTAATATTTGTTACATCAGCCAGGAGAGCCATTCTTTCCTCATTTATGACCAAATTGTTTAACAGAGCTGCCTGACTCAACAGCTGCAGCTCCCTCTGAACACCAGAAATGTGCTTATTGCTGGAACACATCACTCTGCAGCCATCTGAGTTCTGCAGAGTATGAAACTGCCCTGCAAGGTTAATTTGGGGTTGCCAGTGCCTAATTGCAGGCAGAGATGTGGAACACCAATTTGCAAAGCTATTTGCAGAAGTGACTCTGCAGCACTCTGCCATCTTGTGCTCTGTAAAGCTAAAAAAAAAAACCCCAAAACACCAAAAATCCCCAATGCTGAGGTTGCAGTGGGGAACAGATAGACCAGAGGCAAAGTTAAACCACCAGTGAGTGGTTATCCTCTGCCAAAATCCTTCTCCACCTCCCTGCAGACAGCATAAAACCACTCTCAACCTTCCTTTTCTCCCTGATAACACTCAGGGGGATGGTAAAGTGTATATTGAGAGAAACTCATTGAAAGAGAAATTAGATCAGGAACTGGTTGAAAGGAAGGAGTCAGAGAGTTGTAGTCAATGGGGCAGAATCTGGTTGGAGGTGTGTGACTAGTGGAGTCCCTCAGGGGTCGGTACTGGGACCGGTGTTGTTCAATATCTTCATCAACGACTTGGATGAGGGTATAGAATGTACCCTCAGCAAGTTTGCTGATGACACTAAGCTGGGAGGAGTGGCTGACACACCAGAAGGCTGTGCTGCCATTCAGAGAGACTTAGACAGTTGGGCAGGAAAGTTGGGCAGAGAGAAACATGATGAAATTCAACAAGGGGAAGTGTAGAGTTTTGCATTTGGGGAAGAACAACACGATGTCCCAGTATAGGTTGGGGGCTGACCTGCTGGAGAGCAGTGTAGGTGAAAGAGACCTGGGGGTCCTGGTAGACAAGAGGATGACCATGAGCCAGCAATGTGCCCTTGTGGCCAAGAAGGCCAATGGCATCCTGGGGTGCATTAGAAAGGGTGTGGTTAGTAGGTCAAGAGAGGTTCTCCTCCCCCTCTATTCTGCATTGGTGAGGCCGCACCTGGAGTATTGTGTCCAGTTCTGGGCCCCTCAGTTCAAGAAGGACAGGGAAGTGCTTGAAAGAGTCCAGCACAGAGCTACTAAGATGATGAAGGGAGTGGAACATCTCCCTTATGAGGAAAGGCTGAGGGAGCTGGGTCTCTTTAGTTTGGAGAAAAGGAGACTGAGGGGTGACCTCATCAATGTTTTCAAATATGTAAGGGGTGAGTGTCAGGGAGATGGAGTTAGGCTCTTCTCAGTGGTGACCAGTGATAGGACAAGGGGTAATGGGTGTAAATTGGAGCATAGGAGGTTCAAGTTGAATATCCAGAAAAATGTTTTTCCTGTAAGGGTGACAGAGCCCTGGAACAGGCTGCCCAGGGGGGTCGTGGAGTCTCCTTCACTGGAGACATTCAAAACCCGCCTGGACACGTTCCTATGCGAAGTGCTCTAGGTGGCCCTGCTCTGGCAGGGGGGGTTGGACTAGATGATCTTTCGAGGTCCCTTCCAACCCCTGGGATTCTGTGATTCTACGAAACTCCTCTGCAACAGGATTGCAAATTGCTGGCTGTGTTCATCTATTCCATTTTACTGAGAAGCACTCAAGGCTTCCCAAATTATGGCTGAGGTTCTCAGCTGATGTTCATTGCATCTCATATTTCCTGGGAGTCAATCAGCCTTAGTGGTCTAAAACTTTATCTGCTTTATATCCACAGCTTTTCCCACTGATCCCTTCCCACTCCTGAATTTTGCTGCCAGTTGCACACAGCTTGTGCTTCCCCTGCTGAAATCAGTCACTCTGCACTTCCAGCTGCTTCCCTTAGCTGTAAAGACAGAGCTGTCTTGGAGAGAGGAATATTTTTGCAATTTTTCAGCAGCAAAGCTCTTTAATTCTTCTACTTGAGAGAACTGTCGGTGTCAGCTAAAAGCTCCCAAATCCCATCATCACCTTTAATCTATCTGAAATAATATTGCTGAAATATTATCAGGTGCCCCCAAAAATCACAGCTGCCCACATCTGAGAGCCTTGCAAAACCTGCAGTGCAACACCCCGATTTTCAGGGCAGTGTCATCCTTCCTGGTTTAGAAAGGGAACATCCTGAGGCATCTCCACAGCCTTGGGCTGCCAAGAGAGGATTCCTTGTGTCCCTGCTAGAAACCCAAGGGATGCTGCACATCTACATTAATAAAGCTCCAGGCCCAGGTGTAATCACTCAGCAGAGCTGGGGACAATTCAGGGTGCAAAAGGACAAGGGGGAATGGGTTTCAGCTGGAACTTAGGTTTAGGTCAGACATGAGGAAAAAAATTCCTTAGTGTGAGGGTGCTGAGCCCCTGGCACAGGTTACCCAGGGGTTGTGGCTGCCCCATCCCTGGCAGTGTCTCAGCCCAGCTTGGATGGGGCTGGGAGCACCCTGGGCTGGGGGAGGTGTCCCTGCCCATGCAGGGGGTTGGATCAGGATGAGCTTTAAGGTCCCTTCCAACCCAAACCACTCTGATTCAGGATCCTTGATGCTTGTTTTCTCACTCCCAGCTAATTCCTGATGCTCAGACACACTTATAGTACTCACAAGATATTAGGAAGAAATTCTTTGGTGTGAGGGTGCTGAGCCCCTGTGCCAGGTTGCCCAGAGAAGCTGTGGCTGCCCCATCCCTGGCAGTGTCTCAGCTCAGGTTGGATGGGGCTGGGAGCACCCTGGGCTGTGGGAGGTGTCCCTGCCCATGGGGTTGGGACTGGGGGAGCTTTAAGGTCCCTTCCAACCCAACCCATTCTATGAAAAGAAAAACCCAGTGAGTGCTGCTGGGGAAGGCAAAGAGATCATTGGTTTGACACTGGCTCAGCAGGGCATGGGCTCAGGAGTCTGTGCATGCTCTTCCTACTTTAATTTAAAAAAAAATGGTGAGTGCTCCTGCTAATCCTATTTATCCCCTTCTGTACAGAGGTTTATGAGCTGCAGTCAGGGGAACAGGTAACAATGGGTGCTGGAATGTCAAAGGGCAATGAAAGGTGAGATGGCAGCTCCTGGACACCTCTTCCTCAGCCCAGGAATCAGCCCTTGAGCTATGGGAGACAGACTCTTAGGAGAAGAACCAGTCTTCATGTGTTGAATCCCTGATTATTGAGTCAGACAAAAGATGTTTCACTTTCCAGTCCTTTTAAGAGTGATGAAAAACCTGAGCAGAAGGAAAGTTATAACAGGCTCACATTTAAATCTGAACAAGGGGAATTTTTTTCACTCAGGTTTTAAACATGACTTGGGGTTTGGGGTTCTTTTGTGTATTTGCAAGGTGTGTTCCTCCAGCAGGAGAAGCTGAACCATTCCATCCAAAACCTCATTCATGAGAAAACAGAGGGATGCTGGGTGGCACTGCTACTGCATGGTCCTGATAGTAACCATGAACAGGGTGTTAGGAAAAAGCCAGCAAACATTTGAAAGGTCTCCCTTTCAGGCAAGGACCCAGAGGTTTCCATAGGAGCTATGTCCCCCTCCTACTTTCACTCCAGTGCTGTTTACTTCAGCTAATGGGAGCAGTCTGGCTCTGCTGGGTGCTGAGTGTGCAGGGGCAGGGTGTGCCTCATGCCTTCTCCATGAAGTCTGCCTTTTGTTTATATTGTATTGCCAAATTATCTCAGGGAAGTTGTGTGTATGTGTCTGACATTGTCCCCTCCTCCCCCTCCCAGTGGTCCTCTGTGATGAAACAGAATTCTCTGGAAGGTCAGGAGTGTGACCACAGGGCAGGTTGGTGGCACAGGGACAGCCCCAGAGGTGAGTTCTGCTTTTTTCCCATCACCTGAACCAGATGATTTAAGAATCTGGGTATTATCATGGTAGTGTCACTGCTAGCAAGTAAAGTGAGGCTGAGGTTTTTCCAAAGCCACTTCAGGTGCCACGGGGGGTTTGAAACACCCAGGATTCATGTGACAGGATTCCAGAGGGCCATGAAGTGCCATCAGCTTGACTCCAACACCAAACCCTCTCCCCTAGGTGTTAACAACTGGATGCTGATGCTGGTTGGTGCCCATCATTTTCCAGGTGGAAGAGAAATGCCCAACAGAGGCAGGCAACAAAAGGAACTGCAGTGAGAGCAATGTCAAACTTGGGGTCAAACTTTCAGGTCTGGTCACCCTGCAAACAAGTGGACATCTGCATGGCCTCTCCCAGTGGTGTT